>NC_090655.1:237375652-237692911 GCF_040937935.1 Hyperolius riggenbachi
CTCATCCACCATAAGCTCCATCACAGGTTCGGCGTCTTACTCCTCCAATGTGCGCCGGCGACCCTGCTGGAAAATGGCCGCTACACCCTGCTGCAGTGTGACTCCCTTTAACAGCTGGGCGCCCAGTGCGTCCACGGCCAGTCGCTAGCGGCGGAATGGACGCTGGCGGTGGGTAGAGATCTGTGTTGTAGAGCTGGTGGTGGCCTGCTCATCCAGCTCATCCACCATAAGCTCCATCACAGGCTCGGCGTCTTTCTCCTCCAATGTGTGCCGACGCCCCTGCTGGAAAATGGCCGCTACACTCTGCTGCACCTCTGCAGTGTGACTCCCCCTAACAGCTGGGAGCCCAGTGCGTCCATGGCCAGTCGCTAGCGGCGGAATGGACGCTGACACGGCAGAACTGCCAAAGGTGGCAGCGATGCTGCTCCCTCTCCTCTTACCCTTGCTTTTCATGCTGCCAATCCCCCGGCTGCCAGTGCCAGCAGACATAGTACAACTTTATATGTGTCCAAATGAAGTGGGGTACTTGTACTTTATTCAAATCAGTAGTAGTAGTAGATAGTAGCAGTAGTAGAACTTCAACTAACGGAGTGACAGCACAGTAGCACACACTGACACACTAACTGTCTATCTGTCACACTGTAACAGCACTGCAATTAAAGTAAGCTAACTCGATACAAATTAACTATATATAACTGGTAATGGTAGAATAGTTGTAGTAGTACTAGAAGAAATTCTACTGACAGAGTGACAGGAGCACACACTAACAGTCTATCTGTCACACACTGACTGACTCTAACAGCAGCACTGCAGTAACTATCTGTAGTAAATGAAGCTAACACAGTAGTAGTACTCTCTCTAACAACTAACTACACAATAAAATACTGGTGTAGTACAGGCGTTTAGGAGCAATAACGTTAGGTTTAGCACAGAATACAGCACTTGCTTAGCCAACAGCACTGGAGATGTCTCTCAGTGAGCAGTCACAAGCAAGGACGAGATTCTTATCATAGCACCGCCTCATATACAGGAGGGACTGGCCAGGGTTCCCCTCTGTGATAGGTTGCTAGGGCTTCGGCTGGGAGCCCTAAATGGCTCAATGACGTAATGGACGTCATCTCCGTGGTTACACTATCCGGATCCGGGTACCCGAACTAGGTATCTGGACTGATTTACGGATACCTAATACGTATCTGGATTTACTTGGATAGTGCATCTCGGATTTATCCAGCTATCTGGAACCCGTATCCGAGTTTGGATACCAGAAAGAAGTTTGGATATCTGGATAGTTCGGGTATCTGGAATCTGGAGGAGCATAACTGACCAGGAAACTGTATAGGGGAGGGAGGGGACCACTACACACCAGTGAATTGTAGAGGGGAGGGAAGGGCACTACACACCAGGGAACTGAATAGGGAAGGGAGAGGGGCCATTAGACATTGAGGATGGCCCGCGACTTGGTCCCAGTGTTCAATTTCGGCACACTTTGTTTTTGAATTTGACACCCCTGCCTTATAGGAACCCAACATATCCAACCACCAGACACTCCCCCTGTTACTGGACAATATCCCAGAATTCCCAGCTCTGCTCACCTCTTCCACCAGAAGCTCAGTGATCTTGTTGGCGAGTTCCATGATCTTCTCCTTGTTCTTTCTCCTGGCTTTCAGAGAGTGGCGTGGAGGCACCATAATGGTCACCCAATCACCAGACTTCACCGGAGGAAAACACTGTATTGAAAAACCAACAACAGACTAAGTATATTTTAGCCTCATGTTTGATGTCGTATGACCCTAACAGAGCCATTATCACTTCTCACCAGGTGTGAATTTTATATGCAGTGTGATCTAAAAGTAGAGAAAAAAGTGAAATCCTGTGACCTCAAAGAAACCGTCTAATCTTTCAGGTTAAGATACCCATAGATCTAGAGATGTATGGGTAGACTAACCATGAAAGATCTCTCTCTGATCGAATCGAATCAGAGAGATGTGTTGCCTACCCATACAACGCAGGTAGATTCCCAATAGGTTTCAGTATGAAGTGTATCAGGAATTAGCCTATCAACAATGCCGCCTGTCTGGCCGCCTCCCCCCCAAGTTTTACTTGTCCCACATGGTGCTCTGAAAATCCTCATCTGTCCGCCGGTGCAACTTTCGTCCCATTCCATCATCACCCCAATGTCCACTGTTACCACAAGTGCTGTACCATGTGGCGCGTGTGTCTCACCACACACATACACCTGGTGCCACATGGTACAGGCAGGTACAGTAACTCATGGGGGTGACAACAGAGGAGGTGACAGGTGAGAATTTCCAGAGCACAGGCACCAGGGGCGGGGGGAATTTTACACGTGGAGGGCGACAGCGGACAGGAGTCAGTCACGCATTTCAGTTGCCACAATATAAGAAAAATCGTTACAGCACACACTTTCGACTAAGATTTGTCAACATGTCCAATCGATGCATTCAACTGATTTTGGCCCGAAATAGATTAATTCATAAGACAGGGGAACATGTTTCCGCACCAATTTGCATCTGATTCACTAAAATTATTGAATAGGATGGTCGATCAGGCTGCAACATCGCTTGATGTATGGCCACCTTTAGTGCGTATTTAATGAACATAGATAACTAACAGTGATGTCATGTGACCTCCCAGGATCCTCCTCACCTCTCCAGTCAGCAGGCAGATGATCTCCAAGGTGACGTCTAATATCTTCTCAGTCATGTGACTCCAGTCCTCGTCCATCCTCACTGATGTGGTCATGTGATCTGTACAGGATGCTCCTCTCTGTAGACAGACAATCAGCTGTGTATTAGCTGGGCTGCAATACTCTGGTTTACATAAGGATGCACACCTCTCCACCAGCATAAACTATAAATCCCAGCAAGTCCTTCCAGCCACATGTACTACAAATCCAAGCGTGTCCTTCAACCGCATGAGTCCTTACTACACCTTACATCTCAGTGTGCATCTGTCCCTATGCTGCATACCTCATTCCTCTGCGCAGTTCACCCGCCTCTCCCTTCATGGCTAACACAGAGTGGGTTGCATGGGGGATGCTGAAAACATAGGGGAGCTACAGAAGAGAAATCATAGAGGATGAGTAAAAGTGACCATACACTAGGAGACATTGTTCGCCAGATTAGATCATGGTGATTGAATCTACTGAAGATTGTTGCCTCAACAAGCTGCCTGACCGTAATTTTAATCAATATCTTGCAGAAATCGGCTGACATTACCAATCAGACAGGATTGTTTTTGCTGGTTGATCGGGTGCAGGTCAGGGGTGTAGTGGTAACTATGAGTGGGGGGTCTAGAGCTGATGACTCACCCCCCTCCCTATGCGCTACTCTCCCCACGCCCTATGCAGAGTATTAGCACAGCAAAGCGCTCTTACCTCTCCAGCCTGCACGCTCCCCTTCTCTGTGCTTCTGTCATCTCCCAGTGCCTGTAGTGACCCGGCTGCAGTGTAACTACCCATGTACACCGCCAGGTCACTACGGGAACCAGGAGATGACAGCAGCACAGAGGAGGGAGCGCGCCGGCTGGAGAGGTGAGTGAGAAAGTGCTCTGCTGCGATAAGATACTACATGGGGCCCCAGGGAACAGAGTTAGCGGGGGACACCTGGGGGAGCGGCTGCAATTTATTTTTAATACATTTCATGAAGAAATTTATTAAAAATCTATATGCAGTCTGTCTCAATGATAGACCCTCTCTGATCAGATTTCGGTCAGAGAGGGATTTATTTTTTAGGCATGTTGGTAGAAAGTCTGTCTATGTATGGCAGGCTTAGCACAGAGAGCTGCATGGGGTATGGGGTACACATGGGGGTTGATTGAAGGATGGGGAACACAGAGGAGGCTGCATAGGGTAAAGGGAACACAGAGGAGGCTGCATGGGGGGAACACAGAGGGGGCTGCATTGGAGGAGGGGAACACAGAGGGGGCTGCATTAGAGGAGGGGAACACAAATGGGGCTGCATAGGGAGTGGGGAACACAGAGGGGGCTGCATTGGAGGAGGGGAACACAGAGGGGGCTGCATAGGGGGTGGGGAACACAGAGAGGGCTACATAGGGAGTGGGGAACACAAAAGGGACTGGATAAAGCATGGGGAACACAGAGGGGGGGCTGCAAAAGGAGTGGGGGACACAGTGGGGGCTACATAGGGGATGGGAAACAGATGGGACTGGATGAAAGATGGGGAACACAGAGGGGATGCTGACAACGGGTGGGGGGTTCACAGAGCACAAAGAGGATACTGAACACAGAAGGGGTTGCATGGGGGACTCAAACGAACCCTCTTGGGGTATAATGAACAAAGGGGGGGGGGGGGGGGGGGCTGCATGGGGTTGGTTGCTACACACAAGAGGACAGCTTGCCTGGTTGGGGTCTGCACATGGAGGAAGTCGGGCTGCACCTGGCAGAGGGTCATGATTCCCACCCTGAGCTCTGCATTGGCCACAAGCCTGTTGCAATAAAATAGCCCCATTATTACCTCCTCTGCTGCCAGTCCAGCAATGTCTCCCTATAGCCCCTCCTAATTCACCTCCAACTTCCTGTCTGCGACTGCCATTCAATGTAAATGTCAGATTGCCATCTTGTGGAAAATAGCGGAACTGCAGCCATCATTATACCGAGCGACATCTCCCATTGCACAGCTTGTAATCTTTATTCTTTTTATTTTGCATCGTTTAAAATGTTAATCAAAAATAAAGCGACAATAAGTAACAAAAAGTAAAGCAAAAATATTCATACACTAAAAGTATGGGATTTCTGAACAGGGAATATTTGCATATCCAGCAATAACTGGTTAGTATTGCTGACATGCTTCAAGAGCAGCATGGTGATTGACTCCACATCGCCTGGCTACCCTGGAGAGGAGGGAAGAGGACCTGTCCTGCTACTGGACTCGGACCAGGTAAGGTATAATACTCCACTGATGCTCAGCAATGCAACCTTGCCAGAATTTTCAACCTTTATCATTCTTCTATGGGGTGCAAAATTCTGACAGGTTCTGTCAAGCCTAACCAACCCTATCCTGTGCGGCTGTGCCTAAAACTACCCTCCACCATACCATGCCTAACCTGCCCTATTCTGTGCCTAAAACTACCCTCCAGGCCTCCACCCATCCTGTGCCTAAACTACCCTATCCTGTGTCTAAAACTGCCCGCCACCCATCCCATGCCTAACTAGGGTTGCCAGGTCGGCTGATGGAGAAAACCAGACAGGGGTGGAGTTAGGGGCGGAGTCAGAAGCGCACTTTTATGTAGAGTGGGGCTAAGCAATGGGCTTTTAAAAAAATGTTTTTTACAGTATTTATATCGCACTGACATCTTCTGCAGCACATTACAGAGTACATAGCCATGTCACTAACTGTCCTCACCAGTACATGCACATAAGAGACCACTTTTCACCAGTAAATGCACATAATAAGAGACAACTTTTCACCAGTAAATGCACATAATAAGAGACAGAGCAGACAACTATTACAAAACTGGAAAACTATGCAAATAATGCAATGCATTTATGGCGTTTTTGCACAGTGAAGTGGTCGATTTCTTGCGGGAAGTTTTAAAATTTATTTTTTTTTTCCCACCAAAATTTTTTATTGAGAACAATAAAGTGGACATACATAGGCAGCGGTTCCCAACGCATGTGCCGCGACACATTCATGTGTTGCGGCAGCCGCTGGTATGTGTCGCCGCAGTTTCCGTGTCCCCGCTCTGGCTCCTATTTAGCCTGTCAACTGCTGCTGTAACTCCTCCTCTGCTCTGTTTGTAATGAGGGCTACAAGAAAATGGCCATCGGAGTCCACACTCGTGGACATAGTCGGCCATTTTTTTGTAGTCCTGCTCTATACAAACAGAGCAGATGAGGAGTTACAGCAGCAGCTACGGGGCTAAATAGGAGCCAAAGCGGGGACACAGAGGATGCAATGACACAGAGCAGAGGTGAAGTGGGAGGCAGAGCATAGCATAGTAAAGCATAGCTAGTTTATACAGATTGGTACTGCTTGGCTCTGCACTTATTTAGAAGTCTTTGGATTAGAGATGGGAAGTTCGGATCTTTTCAATGATCCGGATGATTCGAATCGGATCATTGAAGAGATCCGGATCTTTGATTCGAATCTCTGATCATTTTACTACCGGAAGCATTCGGGGGTGAAATGAACAGCAGGACAGGTCTGTGGACAGGAGAAGGGGAGGGAGTGGACACACAGAGAAGGGGAGAAGATGGACAGAGGGCAGGGAGTGGACAGAGAAGGGAGGAGGAACGAGCAGAGAGCAGAAATGTTTGCACGTAATACCCACATGCTGAAGTCATATGCTTTACATATATTTCACCTATATGCTCATCTGTGTACTTTGAAAGAAAAGGTCGCACAGTGAAAGAAAGCATTCCCAGAAGATAAGTGCAGCTGTTTAGTGCCGAGTGCAGGAGGATCATTTTGCCCTGCAATCATAGTGCCTGCAAAGTTACTGAGCTGTGCTGAGCCAAAAGCTTCCCATGTGTTCACTGTGCACAACTAGGAACAGCCAGCCTATAATGGGCAGCACGTTATAGCCAGTATGTGTGCTCTACACATATCTGGCAGTGGCACCCATGTCCCCTCTCTCTCATCTACCTGTCTCCCTGCAAGGCTGCCTCCCATCCAACAGAGCGATCAATCTCTGCTCTGCTTCCAAGACCCCGCTGCCCGCTGAGAGGGGGCGTGTCGCTCCTGGCCCCGCCCCTTTTGCGATCCGAATCACTCATTTTGATGATTCGGATGATCGACTCATAAAATAGATTCGGATCAAAGATCCGAATCGTTCATGATCCGGACAACACTACTTTGGATATCTAGAAGCAATATTTCCAGCATCTCTTTGTGTAGCATTACTGTACTGGCCCATTCATTATACAGAGATAAAGAATATGTGTGTGTAATGTCATGTGTATGTATGTAGGATTCTGGAACACATTGAAGGGATGCACTTTTTAACTTTACACCCTATTTCTGCTCATTCATAACTTCCTGCCAGGAAGTTAATCCAGATCATTGTTAGATCAGTTCCAGAGCACAACAGGCATGTTGGTGAAACAGTCTGATAGTCTCACATATTTGCTGTGTATGTATGTAACATCTGGTGAGGTTATGTTTTTTTGTTTTCTCAAAGCACACCTGAACCGGCTGTGTACGTCCTCAAACACACTCCAGTAGCTTGGCGGCAGCAGCAACAACCACTGATTAGAAGCCGCCACTGTGCCAGCAACAGTAACAGCCACTGATTAGCAGCTGCCACTATGCCAGCAGCAGCAACAGCCACTGATTAGCAGCCACCACTATGCCAGCAGCAGCAACAGCCACTGATTAGCAGCCAGCCACTGTGCCAGCAGCAGTAACAGCCACTGATTAGCAGCTGCCACTATGCCAGCAGCAGTAACAGCCACTGATTAGCAGCAGCCACTGTGCCAGCAGCAGCAACAGCCACTGAATAGCAGCTACCACTATGCCAGCAGCAGTAACAGCCACTGATTAGCAGCAGCCACTGTGCCAGCAGCAGCAACAGCCACTGAATAGCAGCGGCCTCTGTGCCAGCAGCAATAACAGCCAATGATTAGCAGCCACTACTGTGCCAGCAGCAGTAACAGCCACTGATTAGCAGCGGCCTCTGTGCCAGCAGCAATAACAGCCATTGCGCCAGCAGCTGCCACTATGTCAGCAGTAGTAGATGACACTGATTAGCAGCTGCAACTATGCCTGCAGCAGTGGCAGCCATTTATTAGCAGTTGCCAGCAATAGCGTGTCACGGAGATTTGAACGTTTGGCGTGATGTGTCACAGCTTGAAAAAGGTTGGGAACCACTGTACATAGGCATAAAGTTAAAATATAAATCTGCGCATACATGTATGTACACATTTTGAGCAAATATAACAAATATAACAGTATAACAGTATAAATTGCGTTGTACAATAGTATGAATTCAAGTGTAAAGTATAGTAAGCAGCGGGCTCAGGCGAGATTGAATGAGATTGAAAGTCACGCCTGGACTATACGGAGGGGAGATAGAGCGGAGCCAATGCACACAAAGAGCGGAAATACAACCAGAGAATTATGGGTCACTCACTCACCATATCTCCAGACTCCTGAACTTACCTTGCTTCCTTCGCAGATGCAGAATCGCATTGCAAATGACGTGAGTGACGCACGTCATGCGTGCGTTGGCAACGCAGCGTTGGCGTTGCCGTAGCAACGTCGGGAAGCGCGGGCTCGGGGGCGGTACTTAAGCTGGCGTAACTTACGCCGCGTAAGCTGGCTGGCTGTGCCTTTGACTGACAGCCAGGCAGCGAATCAGCGGTCGCGCAGCGCTGGCGGACGGGTGGCGGCAAGTGGCAAAAGGCATAAAACCGGACATCTTAATTGTCCGGTTTAACATGCCTTTTTGGACAGGACACAGCGGCCAAAAACCGGACTGTCCGGTCTAAAACCGGACACCTGGCAACCCTATGCCTAACCTACCCTATCCTGTGCTTAAAACAACCCTACACCACATCCCGTGCCTAACCTACCCTATCCTGTGCCTAAACTACCCTTTCCTGCGCCTAAAACTGCCCTCCTCCCATCCCATGCCTAACCTACCCTATCCTGTGCCTAAAACTGCCCTCTACCCATATCGTGCCTAACCTACCCTATCCTGTGCCTAAAACCGCCCTCCACTCATCCCATGCCTAACCTACCCCATCATGTGCCTAAATCTACCCTCCACCCATCCCTAGCCTACCCTTACCTACCCTATCCTATCCTGTGCCTAAAACTACCTTCCACCCATCCCATGCCTAACCTACCCTATCCTGTGCCTAAAACTACCCTCCACCCATCCCGTGCCTAACCTACCCTGTGCATAAAACTACCCTCCACCCATCCCGTGCCTAACCTACCCTATCCTGTGCCTAACCTACCCTATCCTGTGCCTAAAACAACCCTCCACCCATCCCGTGCCTAACCTACCCTATCCTGTGCCTAAAACTACCCTCCACCCATCCTATGCCTAACCTACCCTATCCTGTGCCTAAAAGTACCTTCTACCCCATCCCGTGCCTAACCTACCCTATCCTTTGCCTAAAACTACCCTCCACCCATCCCATGCCTAACCTACCCCATCATGTGCTTAAAACTGCCCTCCACCCATCCCATGCCTAACCTACCCTATCATGTGCTTAAAACTGCCCTCCACCCATCCTGTGCCTAAACTACCCTATCCTGTGCCTAAAACTACCCTCCACCCATCCCATGCCTAACCTACCCTATCCTGTGCCTAAAACTACCCTCCATCCATCCCAAGCCTAACCTACCCTATCCTGGACCTAAACCTACCCTCCACCCACCCCATGCCTAACCTACCCTATCCTGTGCCTAAAACTACCCTCTACCCACCACATGCCTAACCTACCCTATCCTGTGCCTAAAACTACCTTTCACACATCCAATGCCTAACCTACCCTATCCTGTGCCTAAAACTACCCTCCACACATCCCATGCCTAAGTTACTCTATCCTGTGCCTAAAACTACCCTCCACCCATCCTGTGCCTAACCTACCCTATCCTGTGCCTAAAACTGCCCGCCACCACTCCCGCGCCTAACCTACCCCATCCTGTGCCTAAATCTACCCTCCACCCATCCTGTGCCTAACCTACCCTATCCTGTGCCTAAAACCACTCTTCACCCATTCCATGCCTAACTTACCATATCCTGTGCATAAAACTGCCCTCCACTCATCCCATGCCTACTCTATCCTATGCCTAAAACTGCCCTCCACCCATCCCATGCCTAACCTACTCTATCCTGTGCCTAAAACTACCTTTCACCCATCCCATGCCTAACCTACCCTTATCCTGTACCTAAAGCTACCCTCCACCCATTATTATTATTTAGTATTTATATAGCGCTGACATCTTCTGCAGCGCTGTACAGAGTATATATGCATATATATTCTTGGCGCTAACTGTCCCTTGAAGGAGCTCACAATCTAGTCCCTATCCCATGCATAACCTACCCTATCCTGTGCCCAAAACTACCCTCCACCAATCCCATGTCTAACCTACCCTATCCTGTGCCTAAAATTGCCTTCCACTTATCAGTTGCCTAACGTACCTTATTCTGTAACTAAAACTACCCTCCACCCATCATGTGCTTAACACCAAACTACCCAATCCTGGCCCATATGCAATGTTTTTCTCCTGAGTTTCCTCCTAGGACCTAGGTTATATTTACACACATTAATAATAAAGTACCTTTTAAACCACCAGCAAGCGAGATAACACTAAAATAATATTGCTAGTACTTTTTAATCTAATTTATGTTACTTTTTTAATTGCAAAGTGCTGAAAATTACTTTAAAAACAAGCTGAAAAATTATCTCCTAGGAGAAAAACTTATTTGCATATGACCCCATGTTTAAAACTACCCTCCTCCCATCCTCTGCATTACACTAACTTCCCCTCTCCTCTGTCTAACACTAATCTCTCATCCCCTCTGCCTAACACTAACCTTTTCCTATAGGATGCAAATTCTGATAGGTTGCAATATATGTTACACTAGTGACCTAAGCCAGTTTAAAAATGGGCTCTAGGTCTGTCACTCCCTTCACATGTCAGCGTGCATGCGCGAGCCCGCCGTGTGCACACCCGCACGGCGCACGCCTGTCCTGCTCCTGTCCCAACGGCTGTCCGTGCGGCACATGCGCAGTAGCGCAAACATACAAACACACACACACTGGGACAGGACGCACAGACACAGGGGGGTTATTATATAGGACAGTTACATAGTTATGTGGGTTGAAAAAAGACATACGTCCGAGTTCAACCAGAAAATAAAGTACAACACCAGCCCGCAACCTCACATATCCGCTTCCTGTCGTGTCCACACCAGGAAGCAAACACAACAGCGGGAGACATGGGGGCTCATGTTACACCTCTGTGCAAAATGTCAGGAGATGCAAGTAGTTCTGAAGGATTGGATACCCTAGGAGTACCATAGGTCTAGCAGAACTTTAACCATGGATTGCACAAGAATGATTGGACTGACTGAGGACCGCAAAGGCTCTACTTAGGTCAGTATCAAACCTGGGGGAGGGAGGGGAGCTTCTCCTTCCCCTTCTGTAGAGGAGGCTCAGTGGAGCAGTTTAATATTTACTTGCTCCTGTGCTGCTTCAGGTTTCCTCTGATCTTCCTGACAGACACATGCTCCATCCTGCATACCTCTGCCTCCCGTGGAACGTCATGTCATCGGGAAGAGGTTTGGAAGCACACAGCATGCAACTGCCAGTAAGAACAGAAGAGACAATACATGGATGGAGCAGGTAAATATTACACTGCTTTGCTGCGCTACTCTTCAAGGGAGGGGGGAATGTTGTGAGGAAAGATGGGTAGGTGTCTGTGTCTTACCAGATACCAACGGCTGAGGGAAGAAGGGGGGGGGGGGGGGGGGGGGCAGGGTTTGAATCCAAGGACGGGTCCCAATGCTAATTTTGGTTAAGTTAAATATTTATAAAATAGGTCATTCAGTTAACCGCTTCTGGACCACGTTGGTAGAAATCTACGTCCTGCGGCTCAGACAGGACGTGGATTTCACCTTCCCCTACATCCTGTGTGGCTCAGACAGGACATTGATTTCACCTTCCGCTACATCCTGTGTGGCTCAGACAGGATGTTGATTTCACCTTCCGCTACATCCTGTGTGGCTCAGACAGGATGTTGATTTCACCTTCCCCTACATCCTGTGTGGCTCAGACAGGATGTTGATTTCACCTTCCGCTACATCCTGTGTGGCTCAGACAGGATGTTGATTTCACCTTCCCCTACATCCTGTGCGGCTCAGACAGGATGTTGATTTCACCTTCCCCTACATCCTGTTCGGCCCAGACAGGACGTGGATTTCACCTTCCCTGTCACAGGCTCGTGTCGATCTTTCTGTTCTACACCTGCCGCAGTTGACTCGCCCTCTGTGAGCAGGTCAGGAACCACTTTCATTGGCTCCTGAGTACACGATCACTGTGAGCCAATCAATAGGCTTACTTGATGGACAGCATCAGGAGCCTATGAAAGAAGCTCTTTACCGGCTCACACAGCTCTGCCATCATAGCGACTGAAGAGAGAGGGGCCTGAGGCGATGGTAGATCATCGTAACCGACGAGAGCGGCGGGTATGTGTGGCGATGTAAGCGCCATTTTCTGGTGCCAACAGTCTCTAGTCCTTAAGGGGACAAAGACTGCTGGTACGCAAGGGGTTAATAAAATGTATTTATTACTAAAACAGATGAATGGAAACCAGTGAGCAGAAAAAGTGCCCCAAACAGGTGCTCATCTTGGGAGAGAGAAGCCTCTGGACCCTCCAGAGGTTTCTCCTGACATCCTCTGCTGGGCTGTTCCACAGCTATCCCCACTGCATAACCGCATATGCAATAGCACAGACCCAACCGGGCTTCAGCGGGAAAGGCTGAGCCTGATCAGACCTGTGCTATTGCGCATGCCGCCTGTACCTGTGCAGTAACTTGGACGCCATCAGGCGCAGCTTTTTCCCCTGAAGCCTGAGCAGGTCGGGTGGTCCTGCACAAGCGCAGAGTGCCTAAGTTTCAGGGGTCTCACTGCTGGAGTGGCCGGTGGCAGAGGATGAGGGAAGCCTCTGGAGGAACCAGAGGTCCCCCCCTAACGAGGTTAGTATCTGTTATCTACATTTAATCAACTCACATGTTCACTTTAAAGAGACTCTGAAGTCTCCCTAAAATGAGTTTTTTATTTTAAAAACCTCATTACCATTATAATGTTTAGAAGGCGCCCGGTCTAGGTTTGAGGGGGCTGCTATGTTACTGGAATAATTTCTATATAAATTTCTATGCGGTAAGATATAACAGTAGCAAGGTAAAGTCGTCCTACCTTATAGATGTTTGACACGGTATTCTAAACATTGTTGATATCCCTTATGTACTAAGGCTGTATGCCTTCCCCCTGAGGAAGGCATACAGCCGAAACTCGAGTCGGGAGAGGAGTCTACGTGTTTTATTACGTGCAATAAACAAGCTCTGCTTTTAGTAAGTGGTTCCTAAGCGGTGGCCACTCATTTCGCTACTCTCTGCACTATATGTTGCCTATCTCTTTTTTAGGCTGTCCGGTGCGATTTTATTGGCGCACGGAACTACATTGCAGTGCAGCACGCACCCTACTGGCAGTAGGGCTGGACGGACCGGAAACAGGAAGTGGTAGAGCGAGCTAGCTCTTATCCCCCGCTGCTGTGATATCGGGATTACTTGAAATACAGAGATCGGGATTACAGCAAGTATTTGGGCAGCTAGATGTAACCTCTATTAAGGTACTGTACTGTTATCTGCTTACATCTCGAGTGAGCTTGCATAGCCCGGGGCAAGTTCCACACCCCTTTTTGCGCTGAGGTACTATACACTTATGTACTAAGGGTGATTGAGTCGAGGGACCTTGCCTTGACTGACGAATCAATTTTTGGAGCAGCGACCATCTAGGCAGAGCAGGGACAAGGTCCTCCAGCACCCAAGGCTGAGACACCAGAGTGCGCCCCTCCATCCCTCCCACCTCAGCTGTCACACACTGATTGCTATTAGACTAAGAGGGCCACAGGGCCCACAACCTCCCCAACACCTTAATATCTAGTTATCTGGCTTGCAGTCACTGCTATGTATCCCCATTTCTTATTTATTTCTGCTTCTACACAATTAGGAATGACAGCTGAATGAATTGTGCTCCCCCTCCTACACTGCACCCTGAGGCTGGAGCCTCTCCAGCCTATGCCTCGGCCCGGCCCTGCATCTAGGAACCCAAAGGCCGAGTGGGGATGGTTTCTCCCCACCTGCGACTAAGAGTGGTTGCCTCTGCTGCAACCCACTTTTGTGAGTATAGTCTCTATTGTTTTAGAATTTACCCCGATCCACTAACAATATTGCACCAGATTGGGCTCCCGGATTTGTCTGTGTTTTCTCCTCCCTCACCAATCTTCATTACCATTATAATCCCTCTTAAAACACCGCATCCCAGCGGCTGAAAACCCCCTCGATCACCCCAAACTCACGGGATACACGGCAGGCAAAATCTACAACTTTCTCGGTCATGGATTTTGCTGCCGCCTCTATGCGCGTCAATAAGCGTGTATCTCCGCCTCTCCCCCGCCCCTCTCAGTGAAGGAAGTCTGAGAGGGGCGGGGAAGAGGTGGCGAGCCACCCTGATTGACGCGCATAGAGGCAGAGCTGCACTGCCTCTATGCGGAAGGATGATAATGTTCAAAATTAGAAAAAGGATGCGCCTAGATGGATAGCTGCTAAGTCTAGTCAGGGGATGTCCCAATTCCCTAATAATATGAAAATAGTAAAACAATAGACCGACTGCGCTATAACAATGGTTTTTCCATTTATTGCAGACCATTGGTCTTGGATAAAATAGGTACAATAATAAAGGGTAGCATAAAAAAAGTTAGGGAATCTTAATTATACCCAACTAATCTAAAAAATATGCCTGATAATTAAATGCACAAACTAGTGTAAATAGTACATTAAAACCTGTGGGTTAATATTCCAATTTGGATAATATGTTATGAATACAATGTGGTCGTTGGCAAACAAGTGGTGCTATTGCACTTTCGCTGATAATGGAATTTGTTGGCAAGTTGCTATTAATAGAAAGCATCAGCTGATAGCTGTAAACATTAGTGTTCCTGCTGTAGATAAATCGCAAGGTTGTCATTAATATTGCACTTCTCCTTTAGTGGCGGTGAATTTTTTATTTGTTGTTAGTTGTTAATTGATGTAGGGTAGTACTCCTGAGGTAACTGGATGTTTATAAAGTGCACTTTCTTCAATTACAGTAGAAATATTCTCAGTACAGTTTCAGCACATGCATGGCTAGCGTTGATAATATTGATGTACTCACGCTCTTTGTAGTGTAGATTGTTCCTCTTATTTCACTGCGGGGAGCCGCTCAATCTCTAACGCCCCGGCCGGCGGCTGGAAGAGAGAGTCTGGGACTTAACTGCTGATGGGCGCAGTGTCGGGCAGCGTGCCCGGCTCCTTAGATGTATGGGGAGCGTCCTCCCGTTACGGGAGGACGCTCCCCATACATCTAAGGAGCCGGGCACGCTCCCCATACATCTAAGGAGCCGGGCACGCTGCCCGACACTGCGCCCATCAGCAGTTAAGTCCCAGACTCTCTCTTCCAGCCGCCGGCCGGGGCGTTAGAGATTGAGCGGCTCCCCGCAGTGAAATAAGAGGAACAATCTACACTACAAAGAGCGTGAGTACATCAATATTATCAACGCTAGCCATGCATGTGCTGAAACTGTACTGAGAATATTTCTACTGTAATTGAAGAAAGTGCACTTTATAAACATCCAGTTACCTCAGGAGTACTACCCTACATCAATTAACAACTAACAACAAATAAAAAATTCACCGCCACTAAAGGAGAAGTGCAATATTAATGACAACCTTGCGATTTATCTACAGCAGGAACACTAATGTTTACAGCTATCAGCTGATGCTTTCTATTAATAGCAACTTGCCAACAAATTCCATTATCAGCGAAAGTGCAATAGCACCACTTGTTTGCCAACGACCACATTGTATTCATAACATATTATCCAAATTGGAATATTAACCCACAGGTTTTAATGTACTATTTACACTAGTTTGTGCATTTAATTATCAGGCATATTTTTTAGATTAGTTGGGTATAATTAAGATTCCCTAACTTTTTTTATGCTACCCTTTATTATTGTACCTATTTTATCCAAGACCAATGGTCTGCAATAAATGAAAAAACCATTGTTATAGCGCAGTCGGTCTATTGTTTTTCTATGCAGAAGGAGCCCGCCGTGCACCCGTGAGTTTGGGGTGGTCGAGGGGGTTTTCAGCCGCAGGGATGCGGCGTTTTAAGAGGGACTATTATGGTAATGAGGTTTTTAAAACAAAAACCTCATTTAGGGAGACTTCAGAGTCTCTTTAACCAGCTGGGCGGTATGGACGAGCTCAGCTCGTCCATCACCGCCGGAGGCTGCCGCTCAGGCCCTGCTGGGCCGATTTTCATCAAATAAAAAGCAGCACACGCAGCCGGCACTTTGCCAGCCGCGTGTGGTGCCTGATCGCCGCCGCTCTGCGGCGATCCGCCGCGAGCAGCGGCGAAAGAGGGTCCCCCCAGCCGCCTGAGCCCAGCGTAGCCGGAACAAAAAGTTCCGGCCAGCGCTAAGGGCTGGATCGGAGGCGGCTGACGTCAGGACGTCGGCTGACGTCGATGACGTCACTCCGCTCGTCGCTATGGCGACGATGTAAGCAAAACAAGTAAGGCCGCTCATTGCGGCCTTCCTTGTTTATTCTGGGCGCCGGAGGCGATCGGAAGAACGCCTCTGGAGCGCCCTCTAGTGGGCTTTCATGCAGCCAACTTTCAGTTGGCTGTATGAAATTGTTTTTTTTTTATTTAAAAAAAACCCTCCCGCAGCCACCCTGGCGATTTAATCAGAACGCCAGGGTGGTTAAAGAGGAACTCCAGTAAAAATAATGTAATAAAAAAAGTGCTTAATTTTTACAATAATTATGTATAAATGATTTAGTCAGTGTTTGTCCATTGTAAAATATTTCCTCTCCCTGACTTACATTCTGACATTTATCACATGGTGACATTTTTACTGCTGGCAGGTGATGTCAGTGGAAGGAGGTGCTGCTTGCTTTTTTAGCAGTTGGAAATAGCTGTAAACAGCTGTTATTTCCCACAATGCAATGAGGTTCACAGACTGGAAACTGCCAGGACCATGGTCCTCACAGTTTCCTGTGGGAGGGGTTTCACCACAGTATCAGCCATACATAACCCCCTGATGATCTGTTTGTGAAAAGGAATAGATTTCTCATGTAAAAAGGGCTATTAGCTACTGATTCGGATAAAGTTCAATTCTTGGTTACGGTTTCTCTTTAAGAATAGGAAAAAGTTACATACTAAATACCATTATACTGTATATTATTAGTTATACACACACATAGAATTTCCCTGACATTCTATAGGGAAAAGAAGAAAGAGTGCTTTTTCCTATTGGGGGTGCTTATGTATAGCTTACACCTCCAAGGATCAGTTAGGAGAGGTAGTCCCCACTTTTCAGCAAATATTATATTGACCATGAAGCTGAGCTGAAAAAAACTCAATAGGCCCGATTCACAAAGCGGTGATAACTCAGTTATCACGCCTAAAAGACTTTAGGCATGATAACCTTTGCACCGCTGAGTTAGCACCGCTTTGTGCTCTTTATCGCGCGCAAAGTCCCGCACGCAAAGTTTTGCACGCGCAATCGCGCAATTCAGCACGCAGCGCCCATAGGGTTTAATGGGCACATCGCACGCACTGCACCGTGCGCCGCACCATTGTGCGCACAAAACTTTGCGCGCGGGAATTTCGCGCGAGTTTCATTTTATCACGCCTAAACTGAGTTTAGGCGTGATAAAGAGCTTTTCACAGGCGTGCAAACACTTTGCACCGCTTTGTGAATCAAGCCCTATGTGTTTCGTGAACCAGAGACCAGGTTTTATTCACCTTTTCAGAAAGGAGCATCCTGGTGTTCATAAATACAGTGGGTTGCAAAAGTATTCGGCCCCCTTGAAGATTTCCACATTTTGTCATATTACTGCCACAAACATGAATCAATTTTATTGGAATGCCACATGAAAGACCAACACAAAGTGGTGTACACGTGAGAAGTGGAAAAAAATCATACATGATTCCAAACATTTTTTACAAATAAATAACTGCAAAGTGGTGTGTAATTATTCGGGCCCTTTGATCTGAGTGCAGTCAGTTGCCTATAGACATTACCTGATGAGTGCTAATGACTAAATCGAGTGCACTTGTGTGTAATCTAATGTCAGTACAAATGCAGCTGCTCTGTGAGGGCCTCAGAGGTTGTCTAAGAGAATATTAGGAGCAACAAAACCCTGAAGTCCAAAGAACACACCAGACAGGTCAGGGATCAAGTTATTGAGACATTTAAAGCAGGCTTAGGCTACAAAAAGATTTCCAAAGCCTTGAACATTCCACAGAGCACTGTTCAAGCAATCATTCAGAAATGGAAGGAGTATGGCACAACTGTAAACCTACCGAAACAAGGCCATCCACCTAAACTCACAGGCCGAACAAGGAGAGCACTGATCAGAAATGCAGTCAAGAGGCCCATGGTGACTCTAGATGAGCTGCAGAGATCTACAGCTCAGGTGGGAGACTCTGTCCATAGGACAACTATTAGTCATGCACTGTACAAAGTTGGCCTTTATGGAAGAGTGGCAAGAAGAAAGGCATTGTTAACAGAAAGCATAAGAAGTCCCGTTTGCAGTTTGCCACAATCCATGTGGGGGACACGGCAACCATGTGGAAGAAAGTGCTCTGGTCAGATGAGACCAAAATGGAACTTTTTGGCCAAAATGCAAAACACTATGTGTGGCAGAAAACTAACACTGCACATCACTTTGAACACACCATCCCCACTGTCAAATATGGTGGTGGCATCATCATGCTCTGGGGGTGCTTCTCTTCAGCAGGGACAGGGAAGCTGGTCACAGTTGATTGGAAGATGGATGGAGCAAAATACAGGGCAAACTTGGAAGAAAACCTCTTGGAGACTGCAAAAGACTTGAGACTGGGGCGGAGGTTCACCTTCCAGCAGGGCAATGGCCCTAAACATAAAGCCAGGGCAACAATGGAGTGGTTTAAAACAAAACATATCTATGTGTTAGAATGGCCTAGTCAAAGTCCAGATCTAAATCCAATTGAGAATCTGTGGCAAGATTTGAAAACTGCTGTTCACAAACGCTGTCCATCTAATCTGACTGAACTGGAGCGGTTTTGCTAAGAAGAATGGGCAAGGATTTCAGTCTTTAGATGTGCAAAGCTGGTAGAGACATACCCTAAAAGACTGGCAGCTGTAATTGCAGCAAAAGGTTGTTCTACAAAGTATTAACTCGGGGGGCTGAATAATTACGCACACCCCACTTTGCAGTTATTTATTTGTAAAAAAATGTTTGGAATGATGTATGATTTTCGATCCACTTCTCACATGTACACCAATTTGTATTGGTCTTTCACGTGGGATTCCAATAAAATTGATGCATGTTTGTGGCAGTAATGTGACAAAATGTGGAAAACTTCAAGGGGGCCGAATACTTTTGCAACCCACTGTATCTAACGTATACTTACCTTAACCATCCCCCATGAAGTCCTACCCCGCCCAAAACTCCACATAGTGAATTCTAACATCAGAAGGTAACAAGACAGTAAGTTCCTCTGACAGGTTGGTTGTACAGCAAACAGGAGATGGCACAAATCTTTATTGTAGAAATAATGCAACTTCATTATCACAAAATAACCTTAAAACATGAATTTTTTACCTGATCAGCGCTGCGTAATATGTCAGCGATGCGTAATATGTCAGCGCTGCGTAATATGTTGGCGCTTTATAAATACAATAAATAAATAAATATAAATAATCTGCATGCTTGTTCAGGGATTTGGCTAAAGGTGTTAGAGACACAGGATCAGCAGGAGAGTCCGGCAACTGGAATTATTTTAAAAGGAAAAATCCATATCCTTCTAAGTTTAGGTTCCCTTTAACTAAAATATCAGTTTGTGACCAAAACATTACCCACATTCTGATCTCCATGATACCTCTAGTGTGTAAGAAGGAGAACATCAGAAGGTAACAAGACAGTAAGTTCCTCTGACAGGTTGGTTGTACAGCAAACAGGAGATGGCACAAATCTTTATTGTAGAAATAATGCAACTTCATTATCACAAAATAACCCTAAAACATGAAATTTTTATGAATCTCCCACACACAATGTATCCCATATTTCTAGTACGCTACCCAAGCAGAGAGAGTTGTGTAAATTTTCTTTCTGGGAGATTTCCTGCTGAAATATATTGAAAATCAGTGTGTGGTAGGAATCAGTCTCTGGTGAGATTCTGATCATAGAGAGATCAGTGTGGTGCTAGCTTTAGTGATTGGACAGCAGTTTAGGGAGGTGGAAATGCGAAGGCCACATTCTCAGGAATTGCATCTTAGAGAGGAAGCCAGGCAGGAGGGATTGCCAGGTGAGTGACAGTGCAGCCTTGTAGTTCTTATCAGAGACCTTCAATCTTAAAGCCCTCACTGGATTCCCAAGTGACCTCTCAGTCTTTGTTAGCAGTCATAGATTACCTCCCCCAATATCAGCCAGCAGTCATAGATAACCTCCCCTAATATCAGCCAGTAGTCATAGGTGACCTCCCCCAATATCAGCCAGCAGTCATAGGTAACCTCCCCCAATATCAGCCAGCAATCATAGGTAACCTCCCCCAATATCAGTCAGCAGTCATAGGTAACCTCCCCCAATATCAGCCAGCAGTCATAGGTAACCTCCCCTAATATCAGCCAGCAGTCCTAGGTAACCTCCCCCATTATCAGCCAGCAGTCCTAGGTAACCTCCCCCAATATCAGCCAGCAGTCCTAGGTAACCTCCCCCAATATCAGCCAGCAATCATAGGTAACCTCCCCCAATATCAGCCAGCAGTCATAGGTAACCTCCCCCAATATCAGCCAGCAGTCATAGGTAACCTCCCCCAATATCAGCCAGCAGTCATAGGTAACCTCCCCTAATATCAGCCAGTATAAACATATCAAATATAAACCAGCAGTCATAGGTGTCCCCCCAATATCAGCCGGCAGTCATAGGTGTCCCCCAATATCAACCAGCAATCATAGGTGTCCCCCAATATCAGCAAGCAGTCATAGGTAACCTCCCCTAATATCAGCCAGTAGTCATAGGTGTCCTCCAGTATCAGCCAGCAGTGATAGGTGTCCCCCAATATTAACCAGCAGTCATAGGTGTCCCCCCAATATCAGCAAGCAGTCATAGGTGTCCCCCAATATCAGCAAGCAGTCATAGGTAACCTCCCCCAATATCAGCCAGCAGTCATAGGTAACCTCCCCTAATATCAGCCAGTAGTCATAGGTGTCCTCCAGTATCAGCCAGCAGTGATAGGTGTCCCCCAATATCAACCAGCAGTCATAGGTGTCCCCCCAATATCAGCAAGCAGTCATAGGTAACCTCCCCCAATATCAGCCAGCAATCATAGGTAACCTCCCCCAATATCAGGCAGCAGTCATAGGTGTCCCCCAATATCAACCATCAGTCATAGGTGTCCCCCAATATCAGCCAGCAGTCATAGGTAACCTCCCCCAATATCAGCCAGTAGTCATAGGTGTCCCCCAATATCAGGCAACAGTCATAGGTGGCCTCAATATCAGCCAGTAGTCATAGGTGTCCCCTGATATCAGCAAGCAGGCATAGATGACCTCCCAATATCAGCCAGCAGTCATAGGTGTCCTCCAGTATCAGCCAGCAGTGATAGGTGTCCCCCAATATCAACCAGCAGTCATAGGTGTCCCCCCAATATCAACCATCAGTCATAGGTGTCCCCCAATATCAGCAAGCAGTCATAGGTAACCTCCCCCAATATCAGCCAACAGTCATAGGTAACCTCCCCCAATATCAGCCAGCAGTCATAGATAACCTCCCCCAATATCAGCCAGCAGTCCTAGGTAACCTCCCCCATTATCAGCCAGCAGTCCTAGGTAACCTCCCCCAATATCAGCCAGCAGTCATAGGTAACCTCCCCCAATATCAGCCAGAAATCATAGGTAACCTCCCCCAATATCAGCCAGCAATCATAGGTAACCTCCCCCAATATCAGCCAGCAGTCATAGGTAACCTCCCCCAATATCAGCCAGCAGTCATAGGTAACCTCCCCCAATATCAGCCAGCAGTCATAGGTAACCTCCCCCAATATCAGCCAGCAGTCATAGGTAACCTCCCCTAATATCAGCCAGTATAAACATATCAAATATAAACCAGCAGTCATAGGTGTCCCCCCAATATCAGCCGGCAGTCATAGGTGTCCCCCAATATCAACCAGCAATCATAGGTGTCCCCCTATATCAGCAAGCAGTCATAGGTAACCTCCCCTAATATCAGCCAGTAGTCATAGGTGTCCTCCAGTATCAGCCAGCAGTGATAGGTGTCCCCCAATATTAACCAGCAGTCATAGGTGTCCCCCCAATATCAGCAAGCAGTCATAGGTGTCCCCCAATATCAGCAAGCAGTCATAGGTAACCTCCCCCAATATCAGCCAGCAGTCATAGGTAACCTCCCCTAATATCAGCCAGTAGTCATAGGTGTCCTCCAGTATCAGCCAGCAGTGATAGGTGTCCCCCAATATCAACCAGCAGTCATAGGTGTCCCCCCAATATCAGCAAGCAGTCATAGGTAACCTCCCCCAATATCAGCCAGCAATCATAGGTAACCTCCCCCAATATCAGGCAGCAGTCATAGGTGTCCCCCAATATCAACCATCAGTCATAGGTGTCCCCCAATATCAGCCAGCAGTCATAGGTAACCTCCCCCAATATCAGCCAGTAGTCATAGGTGTCCCCCAATATCAGGCAACAGTCATAGGTGGCCTCAATATCAGCCAGTAGTCATAGGTGTCCCCTGATATCAGCAAGCAGGCATAGATGACCTCCCAATATCAGCCAGCAGTCATAGGTGTCCTCCAGTATCAGCCAGCAGTGATAGGTGTCCCCCAATATCAACCAGCAGTCATAGGTGTCCCCCCAATATCAACCATCAGTCATAGGTGTCCCCCAATATCAGCAAGCAGTCATAGGTAACCTCCCCCAATATCAGCCAGCAGTCATAGGTAACCTCCCCAATATCAGCCAGCAGTCATAGGTAACCTCCCCTAATATCAGCCAGTATAAACATATCAAATATAAACCAGCAGTCATAGGTGTCCCCCCAATATCAGCCGGCAGTCATAGGTGTCCCCCAATATCAACCAGCAATCATAGGTGTCCCCCAATATCAGCAAGCAGTCATAGGTAACCTCCCCTAATATCAGCCAGTAGTCATAGGTGTCCTCCAGTATCAGCCAGCAGTGATAGGTGTCCCCCAATATCAACCAGCAGTCATAGGTGTCCCCCCAATATCAGCAAGCAGTCATAGGTGTCCCCCAATATCAGCAAGCAGTCATAGGTAACCTCCCCCAATATCAGCCAGTAGTCATAGGTGTCCCCCAATATCAGGCAGCAGTCATAGGTGGCCTCAATATCAGCCAGTAGTCATAGGTGTCCCCTAATATCAGCAAGCAGGCATAGATGACCTCCCAATATCAGCCAGCAGTCATAGGGGGCCTCAATATCAGCCAGTAGTCATAGGTGTCCCCTAATATCAGCAAGCAGGCATAGATGACCCCCCAATATCAGCCAGCAGTCATAGGTGGCCCCCAATATTAGCCAGCAGACATAGGTGTCCCCAATATCTGTCTGCAGTCACAGGTGTCCCCCAATATCTGCCAGCGGTCATAGGTGGCCCCTATTATCTGTCACAGGTGACCTCTACCTCTGCAAGTGGTGCGGAAATACTGCAAAGCTGATAACATACTGTGGGGTAAACTAAAAAGCAGTAACACATTTTTAAAGGGAAATTAAGACACAACAGAGTGAAAGTAGGAAATGCACCGTTTTATGTTTCCTTTTTAAACCCTACCAGTTGCTTATCAGTCTTGCTGATCTCTTTGGCTTCAGTAGTGGCTGAATCACACACCTGACACAAGCATGCAGCTAATCCAGTCTGACTTGAGTTAGAGCACCTGATCTGCATGCTTGTTCAGGGCTGTGGCTAAAGGTGTTAGAGACACAGGATCAGCAAGAGAGTCAGCCAACTGGTATTATTTTAAAAGGAAAAATCCATATCCTTCTAAGTTGAGGTTCCCTTTAACTAAAATATCAGTTTGTGACCAAAACATTACCCACATTCTGACCTCCATGATACCTCTAGTGTGTAAGAAGGTGTTTGTTAAATTTCCATCACTTTTATATAAGAAAAAGAAAGAAGGATCCCATGTGTGACACCCTTTATATTTACTCAACACTTTATTCAATTTCCCCCAAATTTCCCACACTCTGAACATAAAAAAAGGCTGTACTGAAGGGACGAACTCTGTTGTTTAATATTTTTTCTCAATGAAACATTATCTGCACATAGAACAGCAAAAGGAAGTTTCCTAGTATGGAGCAGAGTGTCTTTTCAGAGTGAATCATTTCCTTGACTTTGAATAGGAAGCAGATGCTCAAGTTCATGATTTTTCTTGTGTTTAACAAGGTTTTTTTTAGAACTGAAACTTTTTCCACACTTTGAGCAGGTAAAAAGATCAATACCTGTGTGAATTTTCTGGTGTAAAACAAGGCTTGATTTTAAACTGAAACATTTCCCACACTCAGAGCAAGAGAAAGGACGCTCGCCGGTATGACTTCTCTGGTGTATATCAAGGTGAGTTTTCTGACTGAAACACTTTCCACACTCAGAACAAGAATGAGGACGTTCGCCTGTATGAATTTTCTGGTGTGAAACAAGGCTTGATTTCACACTAAAACCTTTCCCACACTCTGAACAGAAAAAGGGTTGCTTACTGATGTGATTTTTCTGCTGTTCAAGAAGCTCTACTTTATTACTGGAACTTTCACCGTGCTCTAAACACTGACTTCTCTGGTGTATAAGAAGACTGTCTTTCCGACTGAAAGATTCCCCACACTCTAAACAGGTAAAAGGACGCTCACCTGTGTGAATTTTCTGGTGCCTATCTAAGCTTTTATTTCGACTGAAACATTTTCCGCACTCTGAGCAGGTAAAAGGCTGTTCACCTGTGTGTCTTCTCTGGTGACTGATAAGTTCTTTTTTATCAATGAAAGATTGCCCACACTCTGAGCAGGAAAAAGGGCGTTCACCCGTGTGAATTCTTTCATGTGCAAGAAGGTGTCCTCTCTGTTTGAAACTCTTCCCACACTCTGAACAGGAAAAAGGACGCACACCTGTGTGACTTCTCTGGTGTGTAAGAAGTTCTCCTTCCTGACAAAAACGTTTCCCACACTCTGAACAGGAAAAAGGACGAACACCTGTGTGACGAGTTTGGTGTCTATCAAGGTGTGATTTTCGATAAAACCTTTTCCCACACTCTGAACAGGGAAAAGGACGCTCGCCTGTGTGACTTCTCTGGTGTTTAACAAGGCTTCCTTTATCAGAGTAATCTTTCCCACAGTCTGGACAGGAAAATGGCTTTTCACCATCATGAAGCTTAATATGTCTTTGTAGACTGTTATAATTTATAAAACATTTGCTGCACTTGGAACAGGCGAAGGGTTTTTCCCCAGTGTGAGTTCTCTGATGTTTAACAAGCAGGGCCTTTATTTTAAACACTTTATCACACTCAGAACAGGAATAAGGCTTCTCCGTGGTGTGATCCCTCTTGTGTCTGTCACGTTTTGGAGCCATTTCACCATCTGCATTCCGACTCCTCTGATGTTTGTCTACAGAAATGGGAGAACATTGTGTGAAGCCATTATCTTCTGCTGCATCAGCTGGTTGTGACACAAGATGTCCCTCTGACCTGTTCCCGATATTGTGTCCCCCTGCTGGAGGGAAAATGTTACTGTTACACTCATGTTACTGTTTAATATTCTGCAGTCAGTGTAGTACCTAGTGATCACCAGTGCCACTCAGTTCTATCACAGAAATGACACAACCAAACCAAAATGTGTTAGATTGGGGAATGGTGAACTTTGAAGACTTGGATGTCATAGAATGGAGAAGGACCTACCCTCGCCCCAGTATCCATAACCATGACGTTATACTGAGGAATGGAGATGGGCTTTTCATATGGTGTACAGTATTCTCCTCCTCATTTGTTGGTATTATGATTTTATACTGAGAAATGGAGATGGGCCTTTCATATGGTGTACAGTATTCTCCTCCTCATTTGTTGGTATTATGATTTTATACTGAGAAATGGAGATGGGCCTTTCATATGGTGTACAGTATCTCCTCCTCATTTGTTGGTGCTATATTATACTGAGGAATGGAGATAGGCCTTTCATATGGCGTACAGTATCTCCTTATTTGTTGGTACTATGTTATACTGAGGAATGGAGATGGGCCTTTCATATGGTGTACAGTATCTCCTCCTCATTTGTTGGTACTATGATGTTATACTGAGGAATGGAGATGGGCCTTTCATATGGTGTACAGTATCTCCTCCTCATTTGTTGGTACTATGATGTTATACTGAGGAATGGAGGTGGGCCTTTTATATGGTGTACAGTATCGCCTCCTCATTTGTTGGTGCTATGATATTATACTGAGGAATGGAGATGGGCCTTTCATATGGTGTACATTATCTCCTCCCCATTTGTCGGCAGTATGATGTTATACTGAGGAATGGAGATGGGCCTTTCATATGGTGTACATTATCTCCTCCCCATTTGTTGGTACTATGATATATTGAGTAATGGAGATGGGCCTTTCATATGGCGAACACAGTATCTCCCCCTCATTTGTTGGTACTATGATGTTATACTGAGGAATGGAGATGGACCTTTCATATGGTGTGCAGTGTATCCTCCTCAATTGTTGGAACTATGTTATATTGAACAATATGTTATACTGAGCAATGAAGATGGACATCTTCCTCATTTTTGGGCACATTTGGTGGTGGAGTTGGTATACTGATGACCCAAGATTGGTGACTTAAAGTTTCAATCTTTTTTAAGAGAACAGTGATCAATATTTTTTTGTCACAGGGCAGAGATCTGAAAATCAGTTTGTATTTGAAATTAGAAGCCAGTATCATGTCAAACAATCATATGCGCAATCACTTAGTTAGAAGTTGTTACTGTAATTAATGTAACATGCAGCTATTTGCATGGAGATTTTGCTGTGAAAATTCATTCTTTTCTCACCTGACAATGTAAGGATTTGCTGAGTCTCCATCATGACATCCTTGTAGAGGTCCTTGTGTCCTTCTATACACTGCCACTCCTCCATGGAGAAATAAACGGCAATATCCTGACACCTTAGAGGAACCTGAAACACACAATATAGATACCAACACCATCCAGACATGCCCCGTACTGTTACTGGATAATGTCCCATAATTCCCAGCACTGCTCACCTCTCCTGTCAGTAGCTCAGTGATTTGGTTGGTGACCTCTAGAATCTTCTGCTGTTGTGTCTCAGGTATGAGGGAGAGGGGACAGGAAGCAGTGATTGGACTCTGGCTTTTTCTCAGTCTAGCAGAGTGTGGATGACTTCTTCTCATAGTGTTATGTTCAGCTGAGGTCTTCCTTATCACCGCATAATGCTGTGTGGTGCAAGAACACATTTAGTCACCATTCCTCTCACCCCTATACAGTTCCCTGTTATCTAGTGGTGCCCCCCTTCTTTTCACCAATAGATCCCCAGGTGTCCAGTGATTTCCCCTCCCCCACATGAATTCCTTGGTGGTCTTGTGGTTCCCCCCCCTCTCTGACCCATATAACTGGTTTCTATTGGTCCCCCCCCCCCCCCCAGCTTCCCTGGTGTTTTCCTCTGGGGGCTCCAACAATCCACTAACCACTCACCTCTCATCCTACTGCCCGGCATCTCTGTCTCCTGTATGTAACCACTCAACACGGGAGGAGAATCAGGCAATATAGCGAGAGGTGAGTGGCGAGTAGAGGACGCACATCATTGGAGCCTGGAGGAGGTGAAAAAAGCACCAGTGCACATATACTCAGCTGCATATACTGGTTTGGGGCGAGCACAGGCTAAGGCTAGCACAAGACAGGGAGGTTCCTAAGACAGTATGGAGTTGGGGGCCAGGGGTTAGAGGGAGCACCATTACTTACCTACAGGGGGCTGCATGTGTAGCCCCTGTCCCTATGAAGGATTGCCATTATCAGCCGCAGTCAGCCGTACCTGCATGCCGGAGGACGCAAGCCGTGAGCTATAGTATCTTGTTGTCAAGTACATAAGCTCCCGGCATGCAATGCATCTGGAAGTGCACTCACAGGCGGATTCTTTTAAGTGTGGCCAGCTACAGCCGGTGGTGGCGGCCTTCACAGAGACAGGAGGATACAGGAGACGGAGAAATGGCGCACCCCCCAGTGGTCACATGCGTTACAAACCTCCCTTATTGGGAGGTCATTGTAAAAAACAAAATGGGGCAATTGCCCATTTTTTCCTATGGTAGCTCCGGCCCTGCTTATAGCTTATCTTGTCAGATTTTTTGTCAGGAACATCTGATCTGCATATGCTTGTTCAGCGCCATGGCTCAAAGTATTAGAGGCAAAGGATCAACAGGACAAAAAGGCAACTGGCATTGTTTAAAAGTAAATAAATATGGCAGCCTCCATATCCCTCTCACTTCAGATTCCCTTTAGTTTTAATGCCACTGAAAGTAGCTTTCAGGTGGCCTCTAGTGGCAGATCCAGGGATTTCAGGGGAACACATGCCCAGTGTGTGACATTTCTCACCTCTCCAGTCAACAGGGTGATGATCTCCAGGGTTAGGTCCAGTAATGTCTCTTCTTCCTTGTTATGTCTAAAGGTCTCCACATTCTCCATCATGGCGTCCTTGTAGAGGTCCTTGTGTGCTTCTATATACTGCCACTCCTCCATGGAGAAATAGACGGTGACATCCTGACATCTTATAGGAACCTGAGACACACACTATAGTTACAGTCACCATCCAGACACGCCCCTTATTGTTACTGGATATTTTCCCATAATTCTCAGCAATGCTTACCTCTCCCGTCAGTAGCTGAGTGACCATCTTGATGGCTTCCAGGATCTTCTCCATCTTGTTCCTCTCTGTTGTCAAGGAGTATGGAGTCAGGGCAAAATGTGGAGACACTATGATGGGGGATGGCACATGCCGAGGGCTGCTGGATGTTAATTGGTTAATGGGTGCATTTTTCACCACTTCATATTTCTGTTAAATAGAGACAATAAGAGTTGTCACTACATAACTTCCCTCAAATCTCCCCCCCCCCCCCCCCCCACCTGGTCAGGTGTCTGCAGGACCAGATTTGTACTTTTAACCCATTGTCATCAGCCACCCTCTGACTGAAAGCTTCCACATCAACTAAACCGCCTCTCCTTAACTTACACATATTTTTTTCCACCAGCACACATATAGTCAATAAAAAATAATTCACTTAGTAGATCTTCCTGATGTCCACTGCTCCAGCACTGGGACCCTCTGCACATATTCAGACCCCACCATGGCTGCCTGGGATCATCTTCTTCCAGCAGTGGTCTGAATAGGTTCATAACCCAGAGTATGGGTAGCCAGATGCCCTCTTCAGTATAGGTAGCCTGATGACCCCCATTTAGCATAAGCAGCCATATGCACCCCCCACGACACACAGAGCAGAGCAACAGCCAGTCAGTCACCTGTCTAGGCTCTGCTCCAACACCAAATCTTCATTCTCTCCTCTGCTGTACGCCTCACATTCTCCAGCCGCCTCACATGTGACATGCCGGCACATTACCCGCGAGTCACATGATAAGGGACACCGGCTTGAGCGTGAAAGGCGCACAGCAGAGGACAGGGGGGGAAGACAGGAGATTTGGTGCTGGAAAGGTGAGTGACTGACTGCTTTGCACCTCCACTCGCAACCCGCCTAGTCTCCAGCTGCCCACAGTGAGAACAGAAAGCAGGGCTGCTGCGGACCGGCCAGGTCTCTAAGTGCTGGCGTCCAGCATATCGGGTGGTTAACTGCCTAAATGTGCCCCAGGCCCAGACTTTGTGACATTGCCACAAATCCGGGCCTGGGTGTCAGCTTTATTAAACGGGCACTATAGCGAAAATTAGGCTACTAGGATAACCCTGGTAGCATGCACCTAATATTAGGAGCATTAGATACTAAGCAGTTTTCTTTTTTATTTCTGCTTGAAAGTTTATACAGAGCACATGCAGAGATCCTGGCTTCACTTCTTCAAGCTATGCGACATGTACTCCCCCTCTGCTGACTCAGGCTGTGTTATAACAGTTGCCTTCTCCTATCCTCTCTCCCTGCTCAAGCTGTACGGGACATGCAGGCTGCGTACCAGGGAAGATCATTGCACTGGGAGCAGAAGGAGCTGAGCCAGGGTAAAACAGATAGCAAAGTCATTTATCTTGCTTATTGGTTTTTCTAAGATCTTCAACCTACCAATGTCCGCTTCAGCAGGGAGAGAGCTGTTACGCTACATACTCCCCTCGCAACGCAGGAAGGTGAGTCCAGTGATATCTCCCTGACGTCGAGCGCTTCCTGATCCATTTTCTGGATGGTGTATATCAGGGGCGTAACTAGGAATCGCCGGCCCCCTGCAGAAATTCTGAGCAGGCCCCCCTCCCCCTTGGGGCCCGCTCAGGATTGTTTTGGGGGGGCTGGAGGGGTCGCAGCATGAAGAGAGAGCGCTTGGTAGCACCTCGGTGGGGAGGGGGGACGGTCCCCCCCTCTCTCACCTCGGGCTCTCCCCTCTGCGCTCCCCTCCAGCATTGAATAAAGTGTATGCAGGCGGCGGGGCAGCGGCAGATACATACCCTTCCGTGCGTTTCACGGATGTTTCTCTCTCTAGCTTCTGACGCGACTTCCTGTATAAACAGGAAGTCGCGTCAGGCACAAGAGGGAGAAACAGCCGTGCTGGAACGCACGGAAAGGTATGTATCTGCCACTGCCCGCCGCCTGCATACACTTTATTCAATGCTGGAGGGGAGCGCAGAGGGGAGAGCCCGAGGTGAGAGAGGGGGGGGGACCGTCCCCCCTCCCCACCGAGGTGCTACCAAGCTCTCTCCTTATGCTGCGACCCCTCCAGCCCCCCCAAAACGGTCCTGAGCGGGCCCCAAGGGGGGCCCAGGCCCCCCCCCTCCCCACGAGAGCATGGGCTGCATCCCCTATTGTTATGCCCATGGCGGATATGCAAGATGTCACGCAATGTTACATGACGGGTTCGAACGAGACTTCCATCTAGCGCGGTACATTCAGGGATTCTAAAAATCTGATCCGCTGTGATGGTCGTTTTTGCCGCACAGCGGTAATTTGACATTTGCGTGATTGTGCGCCTGTACCCACATCGCGAGGTGGGTACAGGTCTTTACAGGGCAGCCAGTCAGCAAAGGAAGGGGGGGGGGGAGGGGATGGACAGGATCTCTGCATGTGTTCTGCATAACAATTCAAGAAGCCATTTAAAAAAAAAAAAAAAAATTGAGAAAACCTGCTTAGTATCTGATGTTTCTAATATTAGGTACATGCTACCAGGGTTGTCCTAGTAGCCTCATTTTCGCCACAGTGCCCCTTTAACAGAAATAACAGTGATGTCATGTGACCTCCCAGAGTTATCCTCACCTCTCCAATCAGCATGTAGATGATTTCCAGGGTGAGGTTGAATATCCGCTCAGTCATGTGACGCCGGTCCTCATCCATTCCGGTTGGCATGGTCATGTGATGATCTCTGCAAGATGATCCTCCCTGTAGCTGAATGACAAGATAATAATCATCAAGGTTGAAGTATCTTGTTATTTATGTTAGTTACAGTATGCAGTATTTCCATATTACTGAATGCTGGACGGGGCAGGTAGGATGCTTAGTGCTGATCTATAAAGCTCTGATGCTTGCTGTTCTAGTACCGCTGAAAGCTGGGGAGTGTCTGCAGCCCCACCTAGCTGTGGCTGGACACATTACACACACGGAAGGATTCTGCAGGTGCAGAAAATTGAATATTTGTGATAATTTGCATTGTTATTTTTTGTTATTTATATAGGCCCAACATCTTCCGTAACAGTGCTGGGTGCTGTGTGGGTGCCGGTTATGGGGAGGGGGGGTACTGGGTGCCGTGTGGGTGCTAGGTATGTAGGAGCAGTTTTTGGTGGGTACTCGGTGGCAAGTGGGTGCTGGGGTGGGGTCTATGGGGCTTCTGGGTGTAGTGGTGGGTGAAGGTTAAGGATCATACTGGGTATTACATGGGTACTGGGTGTAGGCTATGTGGTGTGCTGGGTACCACGAGGGTGCTGGGTGTGGGCTACGTGAGTGCTGGGTGCAAGCTGTAGGGGCTACTCTTTGTCATGTGGGAGCTGGGTGTGGTCTACGTGGGTGCAGGGTATAGGGGGTACTGAATGCCATGTGAGAGCTGGGTATGGGCTATATGGGTGCTTGGTGCAGGCTATAGGGGGTGCTAGGTGACATTTGAGAGCTGGGTATGGACTATATGAGTGCTGGGTGCAACTTATAGGGGGTACTGGGTGCCATGTGGAAGCCGAGTATGGGCTATATGGGTGCTGGGTGCAGACTATGGGGCAGTGATGGCTAACCTTGGCAATCCAGCTGTGGTGGAACTACAAGTCCCATGAGGCATTGCAATACTCTGACAGACCTAAGCACAACTCGGGGAGTCAGAGGCATGATGGGATTTGTAGTTTTGTCACAGCTGGAGTGCCAAGGTTAGCCATCACTGCTATAGGGGTACTGGGTCCCATGTGGGAGCTGGGTATGGGCTATGTGATTGCTGGCTGCAGGCTATGGGAGTACTGGGTGCCATGTAGGAGATGAGTATGGGCTACCGTATATGGGTGCAGGCTATAGGGGGAACTAGGTGCCAGGTGGGAGCTGGGGATGGGCTATGTGATTGCTGGATACATGCTATGGGAGTATTGGGTGCCATGGAGGAGCTGGGTATGGGCTACTGTATATGGGTGCAGGCTATAGGGGGAACTGGGTGCCATGTGGGAGCTGGGGATGGGCTATGTGATTGCTGGGTGCAGTCTATAGGGTGTACTGGGTCCCATGTGGAAGCTGGGTATGGGCTATGTGGGTGCAGGATATAGGGTGTACTGGGTCCCATGTGGAAGCTGGGTATGGGCTATGTGGGTGCAGGCTATAGGGTGTACTGGGTCCCATGTGGAAGCTGGGTATGGGCTATGTGGGTGCAGGATATAGGGTGTACTGGGTCCCATGTGGAAGCTGGGTATGGGCTATGTGGGTGCAGGATATAGGGTGTACTGGGTCCCATGTGGAAGCTGGGTATGGGCTATGTGGGTGCAGGCTATAGGGTGTACTGGGTCCCATGTGGAAGCTGGGTATGGGCTATGTGGGTGCAGGCTATAAGGTGTACTGGGTCCCATGTGGAAGCTGGGTATGGGCTATGTGGGTGCAGGCTATAGGGTGTACTGGATCCCATGTGGAAGCTGGGGATGGGCTATGGGGACGTAGGGGATTGCAGGGAGCCATCAGCAATACTGGTGCATGTTCATTTAATAAGGTACAGCAGAAATGGGGGATCAAATCCAGCCAGGCTTTAGCTGTCTTACAGATGGCCTCCCTGCATTCATACAAACTCGGCTGAGGAAGTCAATAACAACCACTTCTGCCGAGAATCTAGCGTTTGTACAGCGCCCCCGACAGCCAGCGATCAGCCTAGTGCATCGCTTTGGCCAAACGCCGGCAGAGACCATTGTGGCCCTGTAATGTCACACAAAGGGATGGTTCCCCCCTCCCCCGCACTGGTGACATGCCTCGAACGTGTGTCCGCAAACTTAGGCCTTACTAAGGTATTACTAAGCCACAAGTAAACAGCTTCTGGTGTACAAGCAATGCAAACACATGCTGATATGCAGTTACACAAGCATAGTGAGCTTGCAGTGGGTATATACAGATGCAATGTAGCAAGAATTGCACTAGATCAGTGATCTGCCAACGTCGCTCTTAAACTGTTAAGGAACAGTGCATTGCGGGAGTCTGACAGCCACAGTCATGATTCATAAAGGCAAATGCATTGTGGGACTTGTAGTTCCTTAACAGCTGGAGAGCCAAGTTTGCAGATCACTTATTGCTCAAGGCTCCTTCAACTTATTGCCAGTAAATACTGCAATTCATAGACATACATAGAGCCAATGCAGATGCAATTCGTATATCTCACCAGTGCAGCAGCTGTACGTATCCTCCTGACCTCCTCCACCATATTTTTCCTACTACAGCAGGAACAGCTATTACATGGCGCAGGTCTGTACCTGTCACAATGTAGCTCATTTTGGACTTTGTCACTAGGCTGGGTGAGGGAGGAGCCTATCAGGGCTGAGGAAGGAACCTATCCTGGTTAACCCATGTATTTCCAGATATCTTTTATTAAAGGAAACTGGTACTAAAAGTATACTGATAAGACAATAGTATGTATAGTTCTACTCCTACAGAGGACTTTCCTCTAATACCAGAGAATTAAAGCAGCAATACACTTACTGCTTTTTATGTTCTATTGACCTTCAGATTTCACTATTAAAGTACATGTTAAAGAGAACCTAAACTGAGAGGGATATGGATTTTTCCTTTTAAACAATACCAGTCGCTTGTCAGTCATGTTGATCTATTTGGCTGCAGTAGTGGCTGAATCACACACCTGACAAAAGCATGAAGCTAATAAAGTCTGACTTCAGTCAGAGCACCTGATCTGCATGCTTGTTGAGGGGCTGTGGCTAAAAGTATTAGAGACACAGGATCAACAGGAAAGTCAGGCAACTGGTATTATTTTAAAAGGAAAAATTCATATCCTCAGTTTAATGTGATTTGCCTTCTTAAAACAGAAGGAAATTTGCAATAATTCAGCTATAAGTGAACCTTTATGGTGACCCACAATGCACCACTACTGAATATGCTAATTATCTCTTTTCGCCCCTGTAAGCAAAGCTCGCATCCAGAACCGCTGGTGTATAGCAAGCTTATAGCTTTAGCCACATCAAACCCACATGTAGACAGCCTGTTTCGGACCGTTGGTCCTCATCAGTACATGGCAGGCTGTATGGGATAGGGCTTAGACCAGTACAACACAGTAACCAAGCAGCTCAGGGTGACTCAAACCACCAGGAGTGTGAGAACTTCTCAGTTTAGGTCCTCTTTAAGTGAGGTAAAACCGGGCTGGTTCAAGTAACAATTGGGCCCTCGGGCAAAATTAGCCTGGTGCCTCCCCAACAGACAACCCCCCTGACCAAAAAGCGTCATTAGGGGCCCTTTGTTGCAGCCAAATTTCCCTCCTGGGCCCCTGAACTGGCTGCTGACCCTCCCCCAATCACCTTCCAACTTAACGGTGCTCCCTAGGACCTCTGCAGTGTCTATATGTCAGTGTAGTGTCTCACCTGCCCGCCAGCACAGATGAGACGCTATCCCTCCAAATACTCTTAGGAGCAACAGTTAAGATGGGGGAGGGACACCTTGGGGGCCCCTACAGGTTCTGGGGCCCTGGGGCAATTGCCCATATTTTCCTATTGTAGCTCCGGCCGAGGTAAAGAAAAGTCTGAAACTAACCTATGGACAGGGAAGGCTCTGGATCCTATAGAACTTTCCTTGTCCCCACTTGTTCCAGTACCGTCACCCCCATTTAAAATTTGCCTGACGGCATGTCACATGACACGTGCCACCTGACACCCTGTGGCCATGCAGCCCGACGCAGCGAATAGGTGAATGTTAACCCTCGATTTCCTTCCACTCGCAGGGAGGGAGGGAGCAGGTCTGCAGCATGCGGCGTGGGCCGTGCACAGTGTGCCTAGCCCTGATCTATGCCTCGGGCCACTGATGGGGGCCCTCAGGGTGTCCTCCCTGCAGAGTATTAGCACAGTGGGGTGCGCTCTCACTCACCTGTTCCATCTTCTGCCAGTGGCCATACTCTGTGACCCGGCAGTAAGTGCGTACTCATATAACACCGCCGGGTCACAGAGTAACAGCATCGGGAGAGGACAGAAGCACACAGGAGGGGGCGCACCCAGTGTTGGGCTGATAGGTGGAAAACCACTTGCTGGCCAAGCAACAGTAATCAGGTGTTGCTGCTCACAGTGAAGACTTGCTGCATGTTTCTATTGGAAGCAAAAACACAGGGTTACTGCTGCTTGGCCAGCAGGTGGATTCCCTCAGCTTTTCCACCTCTCAGTCCGACATTGAGCGGGCCAGTCGGACAGGTAAGTGAGAGCAGGGAGGGAGCATGAGGAAGCATTAAGGTGGCCACACACGATACAATAAAATGATTCAGTTTATGGCAATTTGATAAATATGATCCGATCTCCCGAAAAAAATTGAAAGCTCTTTTTAAAAAATTTTCATTTCAACTGAAAATTCAGATTCGGATCCAGATTTCCCATTTTTTATCGATCCGGAAAGCTGGAACCGCTGTTAACAGATTAAGAGTATTTTGGGGAACCACTGCCAGATTATGTATGTTAGGGGCACGGCTGCTGCCAGGATTCGCGTATTTTGGGGAACTGCTTCCAGATTATGTGTATGTTGGGGGAACTGCTGCTGCCACATTGGGCTCTATTCTCAACCGCAAGAGTTAAATTAGGTAGTGATAAACACCAAAATATCTCCATTTTCAAATTCACAATTTTTTTTCTCCCTAAATTACCTCATGCGGTAAAAGTGAGGTAAAAGGGTGGTAATTACCTCAAAATGTATCTCCAATTTGAGATTCTCAATTGAAAAGTTGGTGTTAATTAAGGATTTTTTATCACCTACAATTGGTAGATGATAATTTCCACTTCTCTGCTTTTAGCCTTCAGGATGGAGCCTTTTGCGCTTTCTTTGCTCGAGTTTATGTCAACTTTACATAGAAGGCAGAAAAGACGAGTGTGTCTAATCTCAAGGCGCACTTTCACACCTCGTACAGTCTTTTAGATGATTTTATAGATGCTGAGGAGGAAATTCCTCTCTGCTCTAAAAGATAAGCAACATCGTAATTACCTTTAAAGAAAAACATTTATTTGTTACAGCTGATACAAATCCAGCAAAAAATCTCCAGTGTATGTACTTCCTGCTTTCATGGAAGCAGACACAGGGTTAACATCCTGTGTTTACACATTAGCTGCTCTGCTGAGGCAGCCAGCTGTCACAGCTGAGAGCTCAAATTACAGTTGTGATTATTCACAGATGAGGGGGAATTAGACAGGCTAAATTAAATACATACGGGTGCATTTCTATGTTTTCATTCTGTCCTGCACAAGTTTTCATTCTGTCCTGCACAAGAGTTGAGGTCCCACTTTAAATGTGACAGGCTTTCCTGGGTCGTCTCTGTGTAATGGGTGGCAAGTATATGGGCTGCCCTACAGTGGTCAAAAAAGCTTTATTTCTGTACATATTACTGACAGTTTTATCACCTGTTTTACCGCACTTTTATCAAACATTTATCACACTTGGTACATTTTTAGTGAATACTCACTATTTTAGTGAATTATCACTGGAGGTAATTTTTCACCCAAAAAAGAGAGTTACCGCACATGGTTTTGTGAATAGAGCCCATTGTCTATTTTGGGGGAACCACTGCCATATTATCTATATTTTGGAGGAACTTCTACCAGATTATGTGTCTTTTTGGAGACTGGATACTGTCAGATTACATCTATTTTTGGGGGCTACACTACGGCAGAGCTCAATCTTCCCCAGCAGACCATTTACACCACTGCTAAGGTCATGTATATTTGGCCCCACCCATGATCACACCTACTTTATGCTAGACCACGTCCACTTTGGCATGCTCGGTACGGTGTCCTCCTTTTCAGGGTGTGATGTCCTCCTTTTTGGGGTTCTGCAAGTGGCCACCCTAGGCTCAGGGCAGGACGAGTGGAGCTCTCCTCATTGCCAATTAGCAGGCATAAATTCGTAACGCTCGCAATGCTACTCTAATAAAGTGTGTTAACTCTGATAAGGCATGCTATTTGTTTCCATGCAGCCAAAGCGGTACTAGTCTACTTTAGGGGACCCAGCAGGGATTCCCATAGACAAGGGCCAGTGTGATGTCTGAAAAAAGACATCACACAACAATATATTGGCTAATCTACGACATATACACAAGATTTGGGGTTTTGTTTTCCCATGGTATTTTATTCTGACAGGGTAGCTTTTCCTGACTCACTGTCAGATTTAGCTACTGGTGCACAAGGTAGCTATTTCGGACGGGTAGTCTGAAGCGACAGAATACCGGAACAGTGTTCCAACATTTTAGCATACCCGACAGAATAGCATACAAATGCTACTGAGCATGTGCAAAGTCATGCAGGGCATACATTAACCCCATAATACCCATCAGCAGCATTAACCTTTTCAACCACAGTTAGCTGCCTGTGTGCTGATGTGCAATCTCCACTATCCAAGTGGACATAAACTGTGAAAAGTAAACATATTCCGCTCTGTACTGTACACATATAGAAACCCGACAAGTCATATAGCAAATTAAAACTCTTAAAATTCTCTAACGAAATACATACAAATGACTTTGAAGAAGGTGTTGTTACCGAATAAAAGCTTCCGAACTGCGGCACTCCACTCTCCGTTGGCCATTTTCCTGTTGGCGTCTCTTTCCTCCTGATTGGAGGAATGCTCTGCTGGGGGCGTGATAGGTTTTCTGCAGAGGAAAAAAAATAGCTTTTCTACTGACGCCACCTAGTGGAAGTAGAAGGGAAAAAAACTAAATAAAGTGGTAAAGTAGAAATAAAATAATAAATGACAAAATATATACATTTATCTAAGTAATAATATAGTTAAAAAATAAATTTATAAAAAAAAATAAATAAAATGTATTTGCTGGCTTGCTTGCTTCGCTTGTTGGGTTGCTGGCTCGGTCCTTGCTTTGTTTGGACAGCTATTATTCTGACTTGGATAGTAGTGATTGCAAACCAGGACAATCACTCGCTCGCTACACTCAAGCATAGCGAGCAAGCGAGGGTCCAGGTGTGCAGTCTCTATCATCCAAGTGGACACAGAGTTGGAATAAAAAGTTGTCTGAGTAAAGTGAGGACTGAGCCCGCAGCCCAGCGAGCGAAGCGAGGACCGAGCACACAGCCCAGTGAGAGAAGCAAGGACCGAGCCCGCAGCCAAGCGAGCGAAGTCAGGACTGAGCCCACAGCCCAGCCAGCGAAGCGAAGACCGATACCGCAGCCCTGCGAGTGAAGCGAGGACTGAGTCCGCAGCCCAGCGAGCAAAGCGAGGACCAAGACTGCAGCCCAGTGAGCGTAGAGAGGACAGAGCCCACAGCCCAGCAAATGAAGCGAGGACTGGGCCCAAAGCCCAGACAACAAAGCAAGGACCGAGCTTGCAGCCAAGTGAGCAAAGTGAGGACCGAGCCCACAGCCCAGTTAACGAAGCAAGAACCAAGTTCACAGCTGAGCGAGCAAGGTGAGGACTGAGCCCGCAGCTCAGCGAGTGAAACGAGGACTGAGCCCTCAGCCCAGCGAACAAAGCGAGGACCAAGTACCCAGCCCAGCCAGCGAAGCGAGGACTGAGTCTACAGCTCATAGAGCAAAGCAAGGACCGAACCCTGTAGCCCTGAGAGCGAAGTGAGGACCGAACCCACAGCCCTGCAAGCAAAGCACGGACTGAGCCCGCAGCCCAGCAAGCGAAGCAAGGACTGAGCCCACAGCCCAGTGGTCGAAGCAGAGACGGAGCTTGCAGCCGAGAGACGGCGAGCAAAGTGAGGACCAAGCCCGAAGCCCAGCGAGTGAAGCGAGGACCGAGCCCACAGCCCAGCAAGCGAAGCGAAGACCGAGCTTGCAGCTCAGTGATCAAAGCAAGGACCGAGCTCGAACCCATGGAGCGAAGCAAGGACCAAGCTCACAGCACAGTGAGCGAAGCCAGGTTCGAGCCCGCAGCCCAGTGAGCGAAGTGAAGACTGAACTGGCAGCCCAGCAAGCAAAGTGAGGACCGAGCCTGCAGCCCGACATGCGAAGTGAGGACTGAGCCTGCCGCCAGGCGAGCAATGCGAGGACTTAGCCTGCAGTCCAGCGAGCGAAGCAAGCGGTCAAGGGGGCAGTGATTTCACTAAAGCAGGTAGTAGTGAATTTTTATTACCATATTTTGTACTCTTCTTAAAGGGATACTTAAGCCTGGAAAAAACAAATCAGTTTTACTCACCTGGGGCTTCTACACATCCACGCACGCTGCCCACCGCCACTTTTCCCACCAGAGCACTCCCTCAGGGAGTGGAGCCCTGGACAAGCCGCACACACCACCGCTGGAGCTGGAGGGAGGTACGTGAACTCAAGGACAATGCAGTAGTACGAGGCGCCAGAAGAGTAAAAACAGTTGATTAAAAAGGCTAAAATGAAGTGGGCAGTGGTGGACTTACCCCTTCAATGCAAAAAACAAGCTTATTTACATACTCCAGAAGGGTGCAACGTGTTTTGCGGGTATATCCCACTTCCTCAGGCAATACAAGGGAGCATATAACTCATAAAGTCTATTCCAAAGCTTAGCGCCTCTGTGGACAGCCTCTGCCATTGGAGTATGTAACACGGCTGTCCCCTCCAGGGGATCAGAGGTGATTGGCTGTCATAGGCTGAAGCCTATACAATAATACAATAACAGTTGTAAAGCGCTTTTTTCCCATAGGACTCAAAGCGCATATATGACAGCCGATAACAATGTTTGGCTGGCGGGGGGAGGGAGGGCTGGCCTAGGGGAAAAATAAATAAAAAATAGGGAAATTTATTAGTAAAAAAATTAAATAACTATTTGTATTAAAGAAAATAAACACAGGGGGGAACAGACCCCATCAACAGGAAGCTCTGTTGGTGGGGAGTCAAGGGGGGGGATCACTTGTATGCTGTGTTGTGCGGCCCTGCAGCTTGACCTTAAAGAGGCGGTCCTCAAGAGCTTAAACAATACCAGTTAGGCCTAGTGCACACCAAAACCGCTAGCAGATCGTCAAAACGTTAGCGGTTTTGGGAGCAGAGAGCCGATATTTGCCGGGTGCACACTGAGTGGATTTTGTATGAGATCTGCCGGCCGCATCCGCATCAGCATCCGCGTGGCTAATGTATCTCTATGGGCTGGTGCACACCGGCGGTTTGAGGTTTTAAGCAAACCACAAACGTGCAGCAAGAGGCACGTTTGCGGCTTGCTAAAAACCTCAAACCGCCGGTGTGCACCAGCCCATAGAGATACATTAGCCATGCGGATTCGGCCGGCGGATCCGCCCGGTGTGCACTGGGCCTTACAGGCAGCTTTGTTGATCTATGTGGCTGCAGTAGTGTCTCAATGACACCCAAAACAAGCATGCAGCTAATCTTGTCAGATCTGACAATGATGTCAGAAACACCTTATCTGCTGCATGCTTGTTCACGGTCCATGGCTAAAAGTTTTAGAGGCAGAGGATCTGCAGGATAGCCAGGCAACTAATATTGCTTAAAAGAAAATAAATATGGCAGCCTTCATACCCCTCTCACTTCAGTTGCCTTTTAATTACTCACATGCTCCAGGCTCCAGCACTGCCCCTCTCACTGCTCTCCCTTTCTCTGGTTTCCTGTCCCCATGGTTTCTGCGGCACCTCCTATGACGTCATATGAGGCACCACCAGAAGATAGGACACTAACAGCAAACAGCGAGTAGTCAGTGCCTCACTGCCACTACTTGCTAGAGCCTGCCCTGAAGCACGTGTGTATCTGTGACAAGCCAACAAGTCCGCTCGCAACTCTGCAGGGCGGGAAGGGGTCCCCTCTGTGACAAGCCAACTAGTCCGCTCGCAACTCTGCAGGGTGGGAGGGGGGCCCCCAGCACCACAGTCGGCACTCAAAACTCCCTCCCAAACCAAGCAACACCCAAAACTACAACCCAAACTAAGCAGCCAGCACCCAAAGCAAGCTGCACCCAAACCTCCCACCCAAAGCAAGCAGCACCCAAACCTCCCACCCAAAGCAAGCAGCACCCAAACCTCCCACCCAAAGCAAGCAGCACCCAAAGCAAGCAGCACCCAAAACTCCCACCCAAAGCAAGTCCTCAATCGGGCATGCTTGTTGCAGCATCTGACGCAGAGATGGATTAAATGTAATGGGGCCCAAGGCAAGGATTTGGGACCCGCTTGTGTTGTGATCCATTTGGTAAATTGAAGAAAAGAAGAGAGGTCGAAGAAGATAGCAGGTGGGACCCTTGTCACCCACTAGGCCCCAGGCAACTGCCTGGGTTACCTGGTTGTTGATCCTGCTATGATTTGACATGAAGTTTTATCGTGTGTACATGTCCAAACTGCTCCCAAGCGGGGATTGGTTTTCCCATGATAACTTTGGAAAATCGATCTCGTTATTGATTGGAAACAGATTGGATAAGTCGGAAATACATTGATTTGCGTGCACCAAGCATAAACACATATTTTAAGTAGGAAAATACAAATATTTACACATATCTCTGTACATCAGTCCTGAAAGAGGGACAAACGAGGAAGAAAGAGGGACAGAGGGATCGGGTTGCCAAAGAGGGACTGTCCCTCCAAAAAAAAGGGACAGTTCGGAGCTTTGCTACTAAGTCTGTCAGTGCGCCTGCTTGTTCTAGATCTAGTGCAATCACCATCAACCTGACTTTCAAACTGGACCTCCATCAAATCTGACCATCGGGTTCCAAGTCTGCAGACCCCAATTAATCCAGGAATGTCATCTAGCACAACACCCAAGGAGATCAAGGAGCTCGCTTTATATACGTATCACACAGCCAAGGTTATTTAAAGTGGACCTGAACTCAGAACTTCCTCACTGCTCTAAAAGGTATGCAACAGCATAATAACCTTTAATTAACCTCCCTGGCGTTCCATTTCCCCAGGATTTCTGTGCAAAAAGTGATCCAATTAATTTTCATAACCTTTTCTTCCCTGTAACTTGCAAAAATGTGTCAAGCAAGGATCTAGTATACAGTGCAGGAGAGTATTAAAGTGTATGCTTGTCAATACTGTTCACAGCATGTTTTGTATTGACGTGTATAACCATTAATACCGCTAGAGAGCTAAAGAAAAACATTTCTTTGTTACAGCTGATACAAATCCTGCAATAAATCTGCTGTGTGTCTACTTCCTGCTTTCATGGGGGCTTTGCTATTCACCAGCAAAGTCAGCACAAAATTACGCAAAAAACACGAAATTAATAATGATTCCAATTACACATTAAATAACGATTTTCCCAAAATTTTGCATTACGATTACACTTTGTAATTGTGAATTTCTATGCAAAATCACGTCTATGCGAAGTTTGTGTTCATCACTAAACCGCATATATGTGTGATGTTCACTCTGAAAGTCTAACATGATGTTAGCAGCAACGTAACTTACCAATGAGAACATTATTTGCTTATAATCTTCTGAGTCCTGACAGTCTAACCAGACAGCACATATTGAGTGATACTTATCGAATTGATCTTTGCGCTCAATAGTAATATTTCTTCTATCGAATCGTGTGGAGTTTTTCAATATATTTTGTAATAAAGAATATTAATAAGGTTACATATATATAGCCAATACAGTTTAGGGATGACAGGTTCTCAATCTATCACATAATCATAGAAGCCTTCTGTTTTTGCAAGTTTTAACCACTCAATGACAACTCGACGTTTATAAACGTCCAGTGTATTTGTGTAGAGTGCACCATCAGTTTGTTACTAATTGAGGCACATATGGTATCATTTTAACCGAGACGAGTTGTAGAATACATTTTGGTGTGTCTTAAAGCTTGGACACACATCACATAAAAAAAATAGGTACGGACAAACTCAATTCAACATTAAAAAAGTCAATTTCTAAATTATGATCAAATTTGGGAAAGTTTTAGCAAAACTACAAGAGACGTATGTAGTAACATTTTAACCGTGATAAGTAATAGAATAGCGTTTAAAAAGTTTTAGGGTTGAGGCCCATGTCTTGTGTATTCTTTTTAGTCACAAACTGAATCAAGGGCAATTGCCTATTTGTATAGGCTGTACCAAAATAAAAGACTTGTAAAATGAAAACAAAGTGACAGAATATGAAAGAAACAACATATATTGTTACGAAGTAGAGGAGGCACTCCTACTGTAGAAAATGGTGATGTGCCACGGCTGTCCGTTGACCAAACGGATATCTAGCAGACGAAAATTGAAGCCGGCACCATCAAAGTAACGTATATGCTCTTTTATTGAATCATAATCAGTATGATCTGTTACATAGAATGCGACGTTTCGGGGAGCACCCCTTTCTCAGGCAAGTGACAGACTGAATAAACATACAAGTTTAGTGCAGGATATATATACACACTCCACCAATACATACAGCCAATCAACAGCCTGAGAAAAACAGGCAAATCACAGGTCCTGTTACTACATGCGGACCTGATAGAAAACTTGTGGAGAAAGAGGGAACCAATAGAGACAGTACAAACTCACCCCCATGATGTCAGCCATGAAAACGCCGCTCCACCGCAGTCCCGGGGCCGCCAGACGCCATCTGTGGCAAGGATCCACCCACCGAAGGCGGGCCGAGCCCCCACATTGGTGCGCGACTCAGAGCGACGTCACGTGGACAGCCAGTGATTGGCTGTACACTGCTTGAGGCAAAGCGTGGAGCGCAGGAGTGTACTTCCGCACGGCAAAGAGTTTGCACATGCGTCCGTCACTCCAGCGCCTCGACGTCACCCCAAAGGCGCCGCCCATATCGCGCAACCATGGCAACAGACGCCATCGGACGCTGCAGCAGCGGGAACACGGCCAACAGGGCATGGAGACGGCCGGTGCTGTATAGAAATGAATGGCTGCATGCATAGCAATATAACAAAATATAACCATTCCAAATCTATGTGGGACACAGATCAACCTCAAAAGACGTGGTACCAAATTTTACAGAAAAAAGAATGGAGCAGGTCACCTGTACCAAGGTGGTCCCAGCACTTAAAGGGAAATAGGAAAACCATAGTATAAGTCATAGCAACGGCGTCAGATCATATTCTCTGTTGAGGCCCCTGGGATCAAGAGAATCCATCATTAGGTCTCCTTATTTTGTTCACCCACACTCAGGCAAACAGTATCCCATTCAGGGATGCTATAACTGCGACTCCCAATATGTAGTCTATTTGCTTAAGTGCCCTTGTGGCCTAATTTATGTGGGTCAAACTACCTCTAAATTTAAAGTGAGACTCTCTTCTCACAAGTCAGCTATCCGTAACAAACTTATTGAACAGGCTGTTCCAGCTCACTTTGTCCAATGTGGTCACAGTGTTAATCAGCTCCGATGCCAGATCATTGAGGAGGGTATCTCACCCATGACTAGAGGTGGCAGTAGGATTAAAAAATTGCTCTCCAGGGAGGCCTATTGGATCAGGACACTTGATTGTCTTGATCCCAGGGGCCTCAACAGAGAATATGATCTGACGCCATTGCTATGACTTATACTATGGTTTTCCTATTTCCCTTTAAGTGCTGGGACCACCTTGGTACAGGTGACCTGCTCCATTCTTTTTTCTGTAAAATTTGGTACCACGTCTTTTGAGGTTGATCTGTGTCCCACATAGATTTGGAATGGTTATATGTTGTTATATTGCTATGCATGCATCCATTCATTTCTATACAGCACCGGCCATCTCCATGCCCTGTTGGCCGTGTTCCCGCTGCTGCAGCGTCCGATGGCGTCCGTTGCCATGGTTGCGCGATATGGGCGGCGCCTTTGGGGTGACGTCGAGGCGCTGGAGTGACGGACGCATGTGCAAACTCTTTGCCGTGCGGAAGTACACTCCTGCGCTCCACGCTTTGCCTCAAGCAGTGTACAGCCAATCACTGGCTGTCCGCGTGACGTCGCTCTGAGTCGCGCACCAATGTGGGGGCTCGGCCCGCCTTCGGTGGGCGGATCCTTACCACAGATGGCGTCTGGCGGCCCCGGGACTGCGGTGGAGCGGCGTTTTCATGGCTGACATCATGGGGGTGAGTTTGTACTGTCTCTATTGGTTCCCTCTTTCTCCACAAGTTTTCTATCAGGTCCGCATGTAGTAACAGGACCTGTGATTTTCCTGTTTTTCTCAGGCTGTTGATTGGCTGTATGTATTGGTGGAGTGTGTATATATATCCTGCACTAAACTTGTATGTTTATTCAGTCTGTCACTTGCCTGAGAAAGGGGTGCTCCCCGAAACGTCGCATTCTATGTGACAGATCATACTGATTATGATTCAATAAAAGAGCATATACGTTACTTTGATGGTGCCGGCTTCAATTTTCGTCAACATATATTGTTACCTTAGAAACTTGAAATTTTAACCTTTTGCCGACCGCGTCAAGCCGATGGGCGTGGCCGCGGCAGCAGCCCCAGGACCGCCTAACGCCAATTGGCGTAAAGTCCTGGGGTTTTGAATGAGATCGCGCGCATCTCATTCTCGGAAGGCGGAGCTCCGCCCCCTCTTCAGTCTCCGATTGGCTATTGCCGCTCGGGAGACTGTTAGACGGCGTAATCGCTGTCTAATTACCCGTACAGTGATGCGATCAGCAGCAGCGCTGTACTGGGGACAGCCGTGTGACACGGCTGTCCCCTCCTGAGCCACGGAGGTGATCGGCTGTTATAGGCTGAAGCCTATGACAGCTGATCACAGGGATTGGCCGGCGGGGGGAGGGAGGGGGGTATACAACAGGGGGAAAAAAACACAGTTTTTATTTAAAAAAAACAAACAAAAAACAAACACAAATAAACAAACAAACACTGGGGGGGGGAGGGGTGATCAGACCCCACCAACAGAGAGCTCTGTTGGTGGGGAGAAAAGGGGGGAGGAATCACTTGTGTGCTGTGTTTTGCGGTCCTGCAGCTTGGCCTTAAAGCTGCAGTGGCCAATTTAATGAAAATGTGCCTGGTCTTTAGGGGGTTTAACACAGCAGTCCTCAAGAGGTTAAATATGTATGTCATGAGGGTATATTACTATTATTTTTTGCAAATAAGGTCTTATAATCATCAATAGCATACAATGAGAAAACAAAAACCAAAAACAGATAAAAGACACCTTTATTTTCAAATACAATATTGTCACCATACATTGTGCTAGGAACATAAACTAAATGTTGTTATAACCAGGATGAATAAGCAAATAAAATGTGTGGGTTTAACTTATAGTTAGCACTGTTCATTGTAAAGCTATAATGGAGGTACATGGAGAAATAGTATGTTTTTCAGGGGTTTTTTCTCTACTTTTCCCTTTAAAATGCATTGAAAATAAGGTAATTACTAAACAGACGTATCACACACTAAAAGCCTAATTGGTCCTGAAAAAAGACAATAGATAGATCATTTAGGTGTGTTTAGGAGCCATAAAGTTATTGGCGAACGAATAGGAGCAGTGCTGATTTGTTTCAATTCATTTGGTCCTGAAGTGGTTAAAATGCTGAGATATTGATTTCCCTAGGAGCAAATGACTTCAAAGTTCTTTACTCTTTGCTTACATTGTTTAAAGGGATACTGTAGTGGGGGGGGGGGGGGGGGGGGGGGGTCGGGGAAAAATGAGTTGAAGTTACCCGGGGCTTCTAATGGTCCCCCGCAGGCATCCTGTGCCCATGCAGCCACTCACCGATGCTCCGGCCCCGCCTTGTGGTTCACTTCTGGAATTTCAGACTTTAAAGTCTGAAAGCCACTGCACCTGCATTGCAGTGTCCTCGCTTTCCCTTGATGTTACCAGGAGTGCATGGCGCAGACCATACTGGGCCTGCGCAGTACGCTCCTGGTGCCATCAGCGGGAGTGAGGACACGGCAACGCAGGCGCTGTGATTTTCAGACTTTAAAGTCTGAAATTCCAGAAGTGAACCACAGGCGGGGCAGAAGCATTGGCGAGTGGCTGCGCGGGCACAGGATGCCTGCGGGGGACCATTAGAAGCCTCAAGTAACTTCAACTCATTTTCCCCCGACCCCTCTACAGTATCCCTTTAATTATCCATGAATAACCAGATAAAAGTGTCTTTAGGGCATATCGCCCTGATAAAGCATTTTACTGCTGCTCTTTGCAAATAGATACGCTGACTCCTGTTTTCTTAAAGTGGACCTGAACTCTTGCACAGGACACAAGAAAAACATAACAGAAATGCACCCTGTATGTATTTAAAGAGACACTGAAGCATCCAGAAAATGCAGTTTTTATTTTATAATGTTGTTAGGCATGAATGTCCCCTCTGAAACGCCGCTTCCCCGCGGCTGAAATCTCAATTAATCCCCCTCAAACCACAGGGCAAAATCCACAACTTTTCTGGTAGTGGTTTTTGCTGTCTGGAGAGGCAGAGCTTTGGGCTGTAGCTCTGCCTCCATGTGCGTCAATCTGCACTGATCGCCGCCTCTCCCCTGCCCTCTCAGTGAAAGAAGACAGAGGGGCGGGGAGAGGCGGAGATCCGTGCAGATTGACGGATTAGAGGCAGAGCTACTGCTCAAAGCTCTGTCTCTATGCGGAAGCAATCCCGAATCCTCCCCAGGGGATTCAGGGGGATAACTGAGATTTCAGCCGAGGTGATGCAGCGTTTCAGATGGGGCATTCATGCCTAACAACATTGTAAAATAAAAACTGCGTTTTCTGGAGACTTCAGAGTCTCTTTGAAGAGTTTAGCCTGTGTAATTCCCCCATCATTTGTGTCTAATCACTAGTTGTAATTTGATCTCTCCCCTGTGTCACATGACTGCCTATGGCAGATAAGACAATTTGAAAGCACAGGCTGTTTACAATATGTCTGCTTCCATGAATAGGTAGCTGTCCCCTGTACAGGTTAGATAGGTAGCTGTCCCCTGTATAGATTAGATAGGTAGCTGTCCCCTGTATAAGATAGGCAGCTGTCCCCCCAGTATAGATTAGATAGGTAGCTGTCCCCTGTACAGGTTAGATAGGTAGCTGTCCCCTGTATAGATTAGATAGGTAGCTGTCCCCTGTATAAGATAGGCAGCTGTCCCCCCAGTATAGATTAGATAGGCAGCTGTCTCCCCAGTATAGATTAGAAAGGTAGGTTCCCCCAGTATAGATTAGCTAGGTAGGTTCCCCAGTATAGATTAAATAGGCAGCTGTCCCCAGTATAGATTAGATAGGTAGCTGTCCCCCAGTATAGATTAGATAGGTAGCTGTCCCCCCAGTATAGATTAGATAGGTAGCTGTCCCCCCAGTATAGATTAGATAGGTAGCTGTCCCCCTGTATAGATTAGATAGGTAGCTGTCCCCCCAGTATAGATTAGATAGGTAGCTGTCCCCCTGTATAGATTAGATAGGTAGCTGTCCCCCTGTATAGATTAGATAGGTAGCTGTCCCCCCAGTATAGATTAGATAGGTAGCTGTCCCCCAAGTATAGATTAGATAGGTAGCTGTCCCCCTGTATAGATTAGATTGGTAGCTGTCCTCCTGTATAGATTAGATAGGTAGCTCTTCCCCCAGTATAGATTAGATAGGTAGCTGTCCCCAGTATAGATTAGATAGGTAGCTGTCCCCCCAGTATGATTAGATAGGTAGCTGTCCCCCTGTATAGATTAGATAGGTAGTTGTCCCCCCAGTATAGATTAGATAGGTAGCTGTCCCCCTGTATAGATTAGATAGGTAGCTGTCCCCCCAGTATAGATTAGATAGGTAGCTGTCCCCCTGTATAGATTAGATAGGTAGCTGTCCCCCTGTATAGATTAGATAGGTAGTTGTCCCCCCCAGTATAGATTAGATAGGTAGCTATCCCCCCCAGTATAGATTAGATAGGTAGCTGTCCCCCTGTATAGATTAGATAGGTAGCTGTCCCCCAGTGGCGTAGCTAAGGAGCTGTGGGCCCCGATGCAAGTTTTACAATGGGGCCCCCGAGCACTCTATACATAACAATTGATACGGCGCCCCAAAACCTGCCAATGGCAACTACAGTGTCAGAGGTGCAAGAAGGGGATGGGGAACAGTGTGTTAATGATTACCACTATTCAAAGTATCTATAGAAGTGATTATTATGAGCACAGGACCAATAGAGAGCTAATACTGTAGTTGAAGGAGGGCCCTATGGGGCCCCTCTGGCCCAAGGGCCCCGATGCGGTCGCTACCGCTGCACCCCCTATTGCTACGCCCCTGCTGTCCCCCCAGTATAGATTAGATAGGTAGCTGTCCCCCCAGTATAGATTAGATAGGTAGCTCTCCCCCTGTATAGATTAGATAGGTAGCTGTCCCCCCAGTATAGATTAGATAGGTAGCTGTCCCCAGTATAGATTAGATAGGTAGCTGTCCCCCCAGTATAGATTAGATAGGTAGCTGTCCCCTGTATAGATTAGATAGGTAGCTGTCCCCCCAGTATAGATTAGATAGGTAGCTGCCCCCCCCCCCAGTATAGATTAGATAGGTAGCTGTCCCCCTGTATAGATTAGATAGGTAGCTGTCCCCCCAGTATAGATTAGATTAGATAGGTAGCTGTCCTCCTGTATAGATTAGATAGGTAGCTGTCCCCCTGTATAGATTAAATGAGTAGCTGTCCCCCTGTATAGATTAGATAGGTAGCTGTCCCCCTAGTATAGATTAGATAGGTAGCTGTCCCCCTGTATTGATTAGATAGGTAGCTGTCCCCAATATAGATTAGATAGGTAGGTTCCTCCAGCAGGTAGCCAGCCTGCTGCCCATTTCTCGCTGGCCGCCGCTCCGTTACCTCCTGGAGTCGGCGGCCCATCCTGTACAAAAGTCCGTTCCCCTGATGCTCTTCGCATGTCCGGCGCCATGGCATGCAGCAGTAATGTGAACAACACAGCAGAGCAGCTCCGACTTAGAAGGCGGGTATACAGGAAGTACTTCCTGTATGCTCGATGTTACTGAGGGAGCAGCTCTGCTGTGTTCATTCACATCATTGTTGCATGCCATGGCGCCAGGCATGCGAAGAGCATTAGGGGAACGGACTTTTGTGCAGGACGGGCCGCCGACTCCAGGAGGTAACGGAGCGCCGGCCAGCAATTAAAACCCCTCCATTCGGGCGGAGCAAGGGATTGATAGAGCACTCATACAAGGAGAGAGGGCAGGCAGTGCAAACTTACAGTGGGAGGGGGCGGAGCCGGGAGCATGGCCGCGGGCCAAAATCAATGTTAATTAAGAAAGCACTTGCGGGCCAACTTTTCTGGCGCTGAGGGCCTAATTTGGCCTGCGGGCCAGAGTTTGACACATGTGCTCTAAGGGCTCCAGGGCCTACTCATTGAGAGTCCATACTGCCAACCAGTGGTGCTCAGCAGAGCTCGAATATTCGAGTAGCTCGAATATTCGAGCTCTTTTTCAGGTATTCGAGCTCCGAATAGCTGGAGCTATTCGAATGGGCTATCCGAGTACACTCGAATAGCCCATTCACTATTCGAGCTATTCGAGCAACCCGGCGCTATTCGAGCTCGGTACCGAGCTCGAATAGCGTCATAGCCCAGATTGATGTCCTTAGAGCCAATCAGAGGGCTCCCAGGCCCTCTGACGGCAGCCAATCACAGAGGGGGACCCTGGCCAGCCCCTACCCTATAAATAGCGGCCGCCATGTTCCGTTTCTCCGTGCTTGCCTGAGACTTGTACAGAGAGAGAGTTGCTCCTTTGTGCTTTGGCTTAGCAAGAGCTCTATTGTGGTCATTTACCTAGCGTTTTTGCTCACATACACCTCTATTGTTGTTAGTTAGATAGACATTGTATTTTAGTTAGTAGCTTGTGTGTTACATTAGAGACAGGCAGCTGCTGCAAGCTTACAGGTTTAGGCCTCAGGGGGGCCTTGCCTCTGTGGGCAGCTGTCCTCTGTTTATTTCTCTCATCTATACCAGTATTTCTGCTGTCCTTTACTAATAGTATTGTAGTTATACTGTACTAGGAGTAGGACACTCACTGACTGTCACTGTTTATAGGCTACTAGCTAGCTCCTGCGTGTGTGCACTCACTCACTGTCTGTGTGTACACACACTCTATTTCCTTCTGATTACTGATAGATTATTGTTAGTTAGTTGTACTTACTTACTACTTACTCTTACTGTACCCGTAGGGACACTCACTGTCACTGTTCATATAGGCTACTAGCTCCTGCGTGTGCGCACTGCACTCACTGTCTGAGTGTACACACACAACACACACTCTATTTCCTTCTGATCGCTGATTGATTATCGTAATTAGTTAGTTGTACTTACTGTTACTACTTACTCTTACTGTACTAGGAGTCTAGGACACTCAGTCACTGTCCATAGGCTACTAGCTCCTGCGTGCGTGCACTCACTGTCTGAGTGTACACACACCCACACTCCATTTCCTTCTGATCGCTGATTGATTATCGTAATTAGTTAGTTGTACTTACTGTTACTACTTACTCTTACTGTACTAGGAGTCTAGGACACTCAGTCACTGTCCATAGGCTACTAGCTCCTGCGTGCGTGCACTCACTGTCTGAGTGTACACACACCACCCACACTCTATTTCCTTCTGATCGCTGATTGATTATTGTAATTAGTTAGTTCTACTTACTGTTACTACTTACTCTTACTGTACTAGGAGTCTAGGACACTCAGTCACTGTGTTCATAGGCTACTAGCTCCTGCGTGCGTGCACTCACTGTCTGAGTGTACACACACCCACACTCCATTTCCTTCTGATCGCTGATTGATTATTGTAATTAGTTAGTTCTACTTACTGTTACTACTTACTCTTACTGTACTAGGAGTCTAGGACACTCAGTCACTGTGTTCATAGGCTACTAGCTCCTGCGTGCGTGCACTCACTGTCTGAGTGTACACACACTAAATTTACTTGTGATTACTACTGATTATTGTAACTGCTAGTTGTACTTCCTGACTGTTACTACTTACTTACTGTACTAGGGGACACTCACTCAGTCACCTCACCAACCAACCCACTCCATTAAAGTACCCCACTTTTCACCCGCCCTTTTAAAAAACTTTTGTCTATACGCCCAAAACATTGAAGATGTCTGGAAGTGGCAGCCAGCGCGGTTTGGGCAAGGGGAAGGGCAGCAAGGGAATCAGGAGGAGAGGGAGCAGCATTGTGGCAAGCCGCGGCCGCAGGCGCGCCACCATGCACAGTTCCGCAGCAGCAGCAGCAGCGTCAGTGGCTAACATTCCTCCCATAGCCACTGGCCGTGGACGCCTTGGGCGCCGCCCAGCAGGAGCATCTGCAACTCACGCTGCAGAGACACAGCAGCAGCAGCGTGTAGCACCTGCTCCCATTTTCCTCCAGCCGGGTCGGAAACGTCCCATTGAGGAAAAGGATGCAGACACTGTGGTGCAACTCATGACGGAGGATGAGCAGCCCGCCATCAGCTCTGCATCCGAGGCCTCCACCCTCACCACCACCACCACCACCACCACCACCCCTGTTCGCAGCAGCCGCCCAGCAGGGCCTGGGGAGGAGGCCAGTTCACCATCAGTCGCCGACCTGTCACTCAGCAGTCTTTTTACCCCAGGCACCATCAGGGTATTGTCTGCTGTTGTTGGCGATTTTGAGGAGGAGATGCTGATGGGCACTTTGGGGGAGGAGGGATTGGACAGCAAGACTGTGGCGACAGTCAAGCGTCCCATCCATGCATCAGGAGAGGAGTTTGGGGGGTCATCATCCCAGCAGGACATGTTTCAGGAGGGGCATGATGATGATGACCCGGTGACAGACAGAGACTGGGTGCCACCACCTCCAGGGGATGTCGTCCTCAGCAGCTCTGAGGAGGAGGAGGAGGATGCGCTTGTGGGCCTTGCAAGGAGGCGCATCATTGCAAGCATTGGCAGCGTCCCACAGCCTGCTGGTGTCTCAGGCTCAGCAGCAGCAGCAGCAGCATCAGCCAGTACCACCACCAGCCGCACCCAAGCCCCCCCCCCCAACCACCACAGGGAGACAGGCAGCAGCGCTTCCATGCCGTAGGGGGAAGTTTCTGTCACCAATCTGGCGGTTTTTCACCATGCCCACTGTGTACAGCAAGTACGCCACTTGCAACCACTGTCAGCGGAAGTTGAGCAGAGGTGCAGACCCCTTAAAGTTCAGCACCAGCTCGCTCATCAACCACCTTGCGGCTAAACATTTCCACCAGCATGAGGAGTTCCAGAGGCTGAAGGCATCTGCTGCTGGCAGTGGCACCACACCCATCACTGCACAGCCTTCAGCAGCAGCAGCAGCAACAGCAGCCACCCGCCCTCCTGCTCCTCCAGCAGCACCAGCAGGAGTGCGGAAACGCACTGCTCCTCCCCCCTCTGCAACTCCTGCCGCCGACACTGAGGCCTGTTCTGGCAGCCAGTCCTCAGTGGCCTCCTCTGCTGTGTCTGCTGATTCCCGTGTCAGCAAAAGGCCATGCCAGAGCCTTTTGAGCGAGTCCTTCCAGGGGGTGGTTAGGGCTCTGCCTCCCAGCAGCCGTCGCGTGCGGCAGCTGAACGGCTTGCTGGCACGGGCCATGTGCTCCCAACTCCTGCCGTACACGCTCGTGCAGGAGGGGAGCGACATTCGTGCGCTGCTTGCTTGCGCAGCCCCAGACTGGCAGCTCCCCAGCAGACACTTCTTTGCCCGCAAGGCCATTCCTGCACTGCACCGCTTTGTGATGGCCAATGTGGAGCGAGGGCTGGAGCACGCGGTTGGTGAAAGGGTCCACGTCACCATGGACTCCTGGAGCAGCCGCTTCGGGACAGGCCGCTACCTGTCCTTCACTGTCCACTGGGTCAGCTTGGTGGAAGGGGGTGAGGATGGGAGAGCAGCAGCGGGCACAGCAGCAGCAGCAACACAAAGGGTGGTGCCACCCCGCAGGGTCAGGGGAACTGCAGCAGGTTCCTCCGATCCTCTGCCATCCTCCGGCACACCTGGCCAAACCCCCCGCCTCAGCAGCAGCGTGAAGGCCCGCCACTGCCAAGCGCTGCTGCACTTGGTCAGCCTTGGGAAGACCAAGCTGACGGCAACCCATGTGTTGGCCAAACTCCAGGAGCAGGAGAGGATTTGGCTGACCCCCAGAGGCCTCAGAGTCGGAGAGGTGGTGGCCGACAATGGGGCCAATCTGGTTGCCGCAATAGACAGGGGAAACCTGACCCACATCCCCTGTCTTGCCCACGTGCTGAACCGGGTGGTGCAGAAGTTCCTGCGCACCTACCAGGGGATGGGCGAACTGCTGGAAACGGCAAGGAATGTTGTGCGTCACTTCCGGCGCTCGGCTGCAGCCTGTGCGAGCCTGGAAGACGTGCAAAAGGAGCTGGATCTGCCACGCCATCGGCTGATCCTTGACGTTCCGACTCGCTGGAACTCCACCCTGGCGATGTTGGAGCGTCTGGTTGAACAGAGGCACGCTGTCAAACAGTACCTTGCCCTGGCCACTGTTTTCGCAGCTCAGAGAAGGGACAAGACCAGCAACATCCCGTCCATCGTCCCCGATGATGACTGGAGGCACATGCAGCAGGTGTGCTTAGTGCTGGCTCCCTTCCTGCAGGCCACAAACATGGTGAGCAGGGACCATGCTATGGTCTGCGAGTGGGTGCCCCTGGTTTCTCTGCTGAACAGGGCCCTCGATGCTTTGCTGGAACAGGGAGCGGCAGCCTTGGACCAGCAGGAGCGGCAACCAGCTGCGCAGTCCACCTCTGAGGGGGAGGAGGAGGAGGACTTGGTGGAGGTCCCTGACCTGGCTGCTGATGAGGGGGATCAGCACAGCGCAGCTGAGTTGGTGCGGGAGTGGAGAGAGGATGAGGCGGCAGAGGAGGAGGATGAGGACAGCACTGACGTCGATGTGCCAGCACACGTGGCCCGCCTCTTCCCAATGGCAGCGCACATGCTGACGTGCCTGCGCAGGGACCCCAGGGTGATCCAGATGAAGCAGAGGGAGGACATCTGGATCAGCATGATGTTGGACCCACGCCTCAAGGGGAAGTTGAGCCAGTTCCTGCCGCCTGCAGGAGGAGACCCAGCGCAACAAATAAGGAGCTTGCAGCAGGCCCTTGTTGAGCGCTTGGAGGAAGCCTTCCCCCAGCCTTCCACCCCCACTGTCCAGCAGCAAGCACAGAGGCAGCAGCAGGTGCCTGCATCCAGCAGCAGCAAGCGCCCCACAGACCTGCTGTCTCTCAGCCACGAGCTCTACAGGACTGTAGAGGCTCCGGCAGCAGTGACTAGAGAGGAGATGCATGCAGCAGCATCCTCCTCCGGTCACAGCCAGCGCCTGACCCGCATGGTGGCTGACTACATGGGGTCGTACAGCGGGCTTGACAGCGATGCCCCTGTTGATCCCATGGAGTATTGGGTCAAGCGCATGGAGATCTGGAGCGAGCTGGCGCAGTACGCCCTGGAAGTGCTGTCCTGCCCCCCTTCCAGCGTGCTGTCCGAGCGCTGCTTCAGTGCAGCTGGTGGCGTGGTCACCGAGAAACGCTCACGTCTGTCTCACAAGTCTGTGGACAGACTGACGTTTCTCAAGATGAACCAGGCGTGGGTGGAAGGCGAGTTCCTGGCCCCTGTTGTCGGCGAGAGGGGGACATGAACTGGCTGCCGGAACCATCGTTAATGTGCCTTACCACCCTTTACCACCTCCTGGCTCCTGCTCACTAAGCCAGCCTGGTTCACTTTGACTATTACGTCGCCTGCAGCCACACATTTTACACCTACAGTGGGCTGCTGTGTACTGCCCTTCTGCTGTCTGTCTGTGTTTCCCACTGCCAGGGTACACAGAATTACCTTCTTCTGCTGCCACTCTGCCACCAGCTATTACGTCAAACAATAGCTATATTGGTTGCAAAACCAAAACCAAACAAACCATTAAAAAAAAAAAAAGGTTTAATTTTTCTGAGGTGCCCGGGTTGAAAACTGTGTTGTCCCAGTTGTGTATTGGACACAATGTGGGCTGCACGACCGCTGTCTGGGACCTCCTGTTGTGTTTATTTACAGCCCTGGTATCACCGCTAGGTACCAGGGCTATTATGTCACGCTGCCTACCTGCTGCCACACTCACACTGCTCCTCCATACCTCCTCCTGCTGCTGCTGCTGCTGTCTGTCTGTGTTTCCCACTGCCAGGGTACACTACACAGATGATTTACCTTCTGCTGCCACTCTGCCACCAGCTATTACGTCAAACAATAGCTGCTCACATTACTCCTCCATTCCTCCTGCTGCTGTTGCTGTCTGTCTGTGTTTCCCACTGCCAGGGTACACAGAATTACCTTCTGCTGCCACTCTGCCACCAGCTATTACGTCAAACAATAGCTATATTGGTTGCAAAACCAAAACCAAACAAACCATTAAAAAAAAAAAAAAAGGTTTAATTTTTCTGAGGTGCCCGGGTTGAAAACTGTGTTGTCCCAGTTGTGTATTGGACACAATGTGGGCTGCACGACCGCTGTCTGGGACCTCCTGTTGTGTTTATTTACAGCCCTGGTATCACCGCTAGGTACCAGGGCTATTATGTCACGCTGCCTACCTGCTGCCACACTCACACTGCTCCTCCATACCTCCTCCTGCTGCTGCTGCTGCTGTCTGTCTGTGTTTCCCACTGCCAGGGTACACTACACAGATGATTTACCTTCTGCTGCCACTCTGCCACCAGCTATTACGTCAAACAATAGCTGCTCACATTACTCCTCCATTCCTCCTGCTGCTGTTGCTGTCTGTCTGTGTTTCCCACTGCCAGGGTACACAGAATTACCTTCTGCTGCCACTCTGCCACCAGCTATTACGTCAAACAATAGCTATATTGGTTGCAAAACCAAAACCAAACAAACCATTAAAAAAAAAAAAAAAGGTTTAATTTTTCTGAGGTGCCCGGGTTGAAAACTGTGTTGTCCCAGTTGTGTATTGGACACAATGTGGGCTGCACGACCGCTGTCTGGGACCTCCTGTTGTGTTTATTTACAGCCCTGGTATCACCGCTAGGTACCAGGGCTATTATGTCACGCTGCCTACCTGCTGCCACACTCACACTGCTCCTCCATACCTCCTCCTGCTGCTGCTGCTGCTGTCTGTCTGTGTTTCCCACTGCCAGGGTACACTACACAGATGATTTACCTTCTGCTGCCACTCTGCCACCAGCTATTACGTCAAACAATAGCTGCTCACATTACTCCTCCATTCCTCCTGCTGCTGTTGCTGTCTGTCTGTGTTTCCCACTGCCAGGGTACACAGAATTACCTTCTGCTGCCACTCTGCCACCAGCTATTACGTCAAACAATAGCTATATTGGTTGCAAAACCAAAACCAAACAAACCATTAAAAAAAAAAAAAAAGGTTTAATTTTTCTGAGGTGCCCGGGTTGAAAACTGTGTTGTCCCAGTTGTGTATTGGACACAATGTGGGCTGCACGACCGCTGTCTGGGACCTCCTGTTGTGTTTATTTACAGCCCTGGTATCACCGCTAGGTACCAGGGCTATTATGTCACGGCGAGCTGCCTCCCTCATTGACTGCCTGCTGCCACACACTCATCCTCCTCCTCCTGCTGCTGAATTTACCTCCTGCTGTCTTTGTGTTTCCACTGCCAGGGAGCACATACAATGGCGCTTCCAACATGCGTGCGCCCACCAGCTATTTGTTACGCTCAAAAATAGCTGCATTTCTTTAAAAAAAAAATTGAAAAGAGAAATACGTGAAGAAGAAGAAGACGATATTGAAAAAGAAGGAGAAGGAGAAGAAGATGATGAAGAAGAAGATGAAAAAGAAGAAGAAGATGAAGAAGATGAAGAAGAAGAAGATGAAGAAGAAGAAGATGAAGAAGAAGAAGATGAAGAAGATGATGAAGAAGATGATGAAGAAGAAGAAGAAGAAGAAGATGAAGAAGATGAAGATGAAGAAGAAGATGAAGATGAAGAAGAAGAAGATGAAGAAGAAGAAGAAGAAGATGAAGAAGATGAAGAAGAAGAAGAAGATGAAGATGAAGAAGAAGAAGAAGATGAAGAAGATGAAGAAGAAGAAGAAGAAGAAGAAGATGATGAAGAAGAAGAAGAAGAAGAAGATGAAGAAGAAGAAGAAGAAGAAGACAATATAGAAGAAGAAGAAGAAGATATAGAAGAAGAAGATCTAGAAGAAGAAGAAGAAAGATAAAGAAGAAGAAGAACAAGTATATACAGTAACACTACTGAACAAAATTAAGGACACAACTTCTCTTTCCACATTTTTTTTTAAAGGAACATCCCCACATAATCACTTGCTGTTGTTACTTGGAAAAAAAGATGTTTCTTGCATCATTCACCCTCAAAACAAGTGTTGGAAGCTATTTAAGGCCAATTCGAATAGTCAGCTCGAATAGTGAGCTCGAATACCGACTCGAATAGTGAGCTCGAAGTCCGAGGTCGAATCGAATAGTAAAAATTATTCGACTCGAATATTCGACTGACCTCGAATAATTTACTATTCGAATTCGACCAAACTCGAATTTTAAAAAGGGGTATTTGAGCATCACTACTGCCAACGTTGAATCTGAGGTGTTGAACCTCATTATAAATTCTGTATTACAGGTTCTCAGGCCCAAATTTACATCACAGGAGCCTATAGGCATCCCTCAATGAACCTACAAACACCCACTGAACTGCACCACAAGTATGCTGGCTGGCCCAGCTGTCAATTCTCCCTTAGTTCCCTTGACCGTCATAAATAGCTACAGGTGCCCCTTAGTATTAGGTAGCTAGAGGTGCTCCCAGCTGAAGGGAGATGTGGTCAGTGGAATGCCGAGACCCAGGTGAGTAACCTCTCATTTACATTCCACTTGGGACTCTCCATAGGGAAGGAGTTAGGGGTGCTCTTGGGAGGGGATTGAGCGGCCATTTCATCATCAGGCACCTGTACATACGTGCCTACAGTGCCTTATAGTAAATCCATCCCTACAGATCCCGAGTTGTCACACTTGACAATGGAAATCATTAATTTTCCCAGCTGGGGACCTGTACCATCTAGTCAGTGTTTTATAGTTACTTTCCTAATTCAGTCATTCAAACAATGGTATACACCAATATACAGTTGGTACAAAATACAGAATCGGTACAAAATACAGAATTGGTAATTACAGTGTCAAAATGAATATGGATAAATATGTAACAAATTCCAAGTCACAAAAGGGTGAGAGAGCCCTGCCCTTGCGAGCTTACAATCTTATCAATTTGTCATAAATTAGCTAGCATCCCTGTTAGATCCTGGACAACCATGGAGAGCTGTATGAAGGAGAGGAAACCACTAAACTACCAGGAAAGGCTATGAGGGGGGATGGGGATTATTAGACTACCAGAGAAAGCTATTAGGGTGAAAGGAGGACCGCTAGACCACCATCGAAGGCTAAGAGGGTGGAAGGCGGGACCACTAGACAACCAAAGAAAGCTGTTAGGGTGTATGGGGACATAGTAGATTACCAGAGAAAGCTATTAAGGTAGAGGGAGGACCACTACTACTAATAACAGTTATATGGGGATAGGGAGACCACTAGACAAACATAGAAAGCTAGATGAAGTGGTGTGGGACTCCTAGACCACCAGGGAAAGCTACAAGGAGGAAGGGCGACCACAATAAAAAGCTATAAATGGGAAAAGGGAACCACTAGACCACCAGAGTCATCAACAGAGCCAATGAAAAGGGAGCAAAGGGGAGACTATAGGGGGGCGGTATAAATGGACGGACACTGCAATAGGGTGCGTAATATAGGGAATGCAGCAGGAAGATTATAGAGAGCTAATACAATAAAAAATACCATTTAGCTACCTCCTATAACTGTGCCACTTTTGAGATCACACCCCCTATGTTATAAAACAACTAATTACTGTTTCGATAAACCTTTCACGTTCCTTTTTTAACTGTAGAAATGTTCTTATTATCATTGCAGTACTGGGAGAAAACAGTGCACAATGCAGACAAACAGACTCATATCATCACCATACATTACAGCAGCAACAAAATGTAAGGTTTATATTAATTCCTTTTTTTGTATAGTGCTTATATTGTTGGACTCAAAGCGAGGCAGCCATTAGGGTGCACTCAGTAGGCAGTAGCAGTGTTAGGAAGTCTCGCCCAAATAACTCCTTACTGGTGCTTACTGAACAGGCAGAGCCAAGATTCGAACCCTGATCTCCTGTGTCAGAGGCAGAGCCCTTAACACACTATCCAGCCACCCAAGGTTTATGATAAATGGCATAAAAGTGTTTTTATTTACCTTTTATTTTAAAACAATAATGGGGGAGATCGGAGAAAAAGTTACATGGTTTGGTTTATAGAAAGAAACATTCATCCCCCAATTTTAACAAGAAATGCCACATTTGAACCCTTTTTTTTATTTTTCCTTTCAAAAACTTTTTATTGAGTTTTCAAAAATACAATACACATCAATAATGCACAATGATGCCTTTATTACAAGCAGAGAAGACAAATAACATTTATATTGTGCTCTTCTCCTGGCAGGCTGAAAGCACTTGAGTTACAGCCACTAGGGCACACTCAGCAGGCAGCAGCAGCGTTAGGGAGTCTTGCCTAAGGTCTCCTTACTGAACAGGTGCTAGCTTACTGAACAGGAAGAGCCGAGTTTTGAACCCAGGTCTCCTGTGTCAGAGGCAGAGCCCTTAACTAGTACACTATTCAGTTATCATAGTTTTAACCAATCAGTACAAAAGAATCTGCCACAAGAAACCTTGTTAATGGCGGTCAGATTAATACTAAGAACATACTAGAATGTATCCATTTCAATGTTGGGATACTGTATGGTCTACAAAATTGCATTCTACATGTTTAAAGTGTACCTGAGATGACATGTGATATGATGAGATAGACATACTGTATGTATATACAGTGGCAACAACACAGACACCTATGCTGTACTCCTTTTCCCTGCCTGAAAGAGATAATATTTCAGCAATGCAACTGACAGTTTTTCCCTCACTGATAAGTTACAACTAAAAAAAATACTTTCCTGGGACTCTTGAGACACTGCAATTGAGCAGAGAATATAAAACATTAAATCTAATTTGTAAAAGTTTATACAGGAAATAAAACTCCAGGATTCTAAAAAAAAGTCAATTTTAGGAGTAGGAGGACAGATCCAATTGTTTATCTCATAAGTTTATTTTCATCTCGGGTTCACTTTAAACTTATCTTAAAGCGGAATGAAAATCAGCATCTCTTCTTTGCTCTAAAAAAATATTTACAGCATATTATATACTACCACCAATTTTTTTTGTACTAGAACAGCATTCAATTAGTTAAATACAGAGCTTGAAAGTTCAGTGCAGAGAAATCTGGACGCATCCAAATTGTAGATAATGTTATCTTGTGTTTACTTTATTGTATCAAGTGAGGAATGTGACATTATCTGACTGTGCAGAAGCTCCTGGACACAGAGAGACACTGAAAACATTTCTGCCTTCAATACAACATGAATAAAACCAGTTATGAATAAAATGCAAAGGCAGCTATCAAAGCAAGAAACTGTACTTTTGGGAACTTGTAATTTCTAAATGAATAATAATACTTCTGCACAAATGTAAATATGATAACCGTATGGCATATATAAAGTAGGAAAACATGTTTTATTGAATATTATGTCAGGGTTTTATACCGCTTTAATCAATGAGAATACGAAGAAACAAAGACCAAATTAGGAGAGAACTTTGATTCGATTTTAAAACAACTTAACCTATATAAACCATAACCTGAGCCATACCCTAAACACTCATTACCCCTTCATTGGTCCACTCTCAACCTAAAAGGAGTATTTGTTTCTTACCAATTTTTATTTAGGTACTATAGGATAGTATGGGAGGGAAGGAGTTCATTTTAAATGTAATTGTGTGTCTTTTTGTTAAAATAATTGTATGTAGGTGTAATTTTACTATTTGGCTACATGATGTCCTCATTCATTTTTTTTTAAGAGTCCTGTAAGTGTACTATTACGCTTACAGGAAGTAAAGCATGTATGTGTAACTTTTTCCCCCCCATAATGATTGCGGCTTCACATTGAAGCCGGCGATCATAGCAGTGGGGACTTAGATCAATGTATGGGAACTGCTTTCCCATTCATTGATCTCTGGGCTAGCAGGTGGCAGCGAGTATGCGCAGGAATGCGCACACGAGTGAGTGGGAGCATGGACAGCGGCGGTCGCGGCAGGGATGCGTATGTCTACGCCGCAGGCATTGAAGCGAAGTCTGCCGGGGTATAGATATACTGTGTCCGGGCTCATAAGTAGTTAAAGTCAATGGCTGCTGACTTTAGCGGTTAACAGCAAAGCCCCCGTACATGCTAGAAACACCAAATTTGTAGGGTATGTTAAGGAGAACTGTGGGAACTTGTAGCTTTTGAGAAAATTGATTTTACATTTATGAGAGGAAAAAATACTTTGTAAATGTGGTTAAATGACAGATAATGTATCAACCTATTGGCAGTGTAAATTTACATAAAGTATATCAAAAGAAAGAACAGTGAATTTCATGATGGGGTTTCACGGTGGTCAGTATGCAGTGCGTAATGACCTCCTGGAAACTCAGTGGAAATGTGGCAACGCTTCATCCAGGGATTTCTATACAGCCACAATATGGCTGTATAAGGAACCCTGGCAACTTTATCTATTTTTTGGCCCATTAAAAGTTTTTTGTTTAGAGTGTGAGAAATAAAAGAAAAATGATGTGGGGTCCCCCCTCCCGAACCTCTTTAACCTCTTGTCCCCCATGCAGGCTGGGATAGCCAGAATGTGGAGCCCCAGACAGTCTGTGTGGTCCATGGTTTTGGGGGGGGGGTGGGGACTCTGGAAGAGAGAGGTGGCCAAGCCTCCTCTTTTCCCCTAGAGCCCTTGACCAATCCATGAACAAGGGGCTCTTCCCCACCTCTGGCACCCAGGAGAAGGTGGGGACTGACAACGCCAGGGGTATCTGGGAGTCCCCTTTAAAAAGGGAACCCCCAGTTTCCAGCCCCCTCCCAAGGTGAATTGAGCATAGGGATAATAAGTACTACCTTACCCTTTTCCACAAAGAGTTAAAAATAAATAAAAACACGAGTAAAGTATTTTATTAAACTTAAATAACCAAATACTTACTGTACATTTAATTAATTATCCCATGCCAATATCCTCAGAAAAGATCCCACACCAATATCCTCTAACTGATTGAGGATTGCCGCGCATACGCCGGGCACCACACAAGCCGGCCACCACACACACACAGGGAGGACAGCGGGAGCTGGATGCGAGAGTGTCAAGGGGACTCCCAGATTCCACTATGACTCCCTCCAGGTGTTGTCAGCTTCCACCTCTTCCTGGGCACCAGAGGTGGGAAAGAGCGCCTTGTCCATTGATTGGATAAAGGCTCTAGGAGAGAGGGAGAGGCTTGGCTGGGGACATTGCTGAGGGTGGTGAAATTTGCATCTCATAAACCCATGCTGGGGATGCTGAGAAAAAGGGTTTATCAAAAACGAATCTTACCTCCCTTAATACTTGAGGATGGATGGGAGGAGGTGTGGACACACAGCTCCCCCCAGTGGTGGCAGTGCTGGGGGGTGTCTGTCTGTTTCACCCCTCCCCGCACCACTTTGTACTGTTGTTGCTCCCAGGGCTTGCATTTACATAATCTTGCAGTTGGGCAGAATTCACAAAAGGTAAGGAACCTACCCTTTGGGGGAGGGGCAACGGGGATGGACATTGACCACGTCCGGGGAGGGGGGTTCTATCTGCATTTCTCTCCTTTTCCCAGGGACAGTCACAGCGCTCCTGGGCAGTGAGAGTGCATTGGTGGGTGTCTACGCTGCTCGACATTTCTTGGGGGCACAAGGAGGCCCTGTTCAGATGCAAATATTTTACATGGGCTGACTCCTGCAGGATAGTTTTAGATCCTGAATATTCTGGCAAGCAGATACAATTTCCAAATGTTATTCCATATTGATTAGTCAGTAGAAATGAGGCAGACAGTATATAGGTCAGGTGGTGCTTGGTCTGAGCACAAACCCTTTTTTATTCTCCAAGATTGCAGGATGCCATAGTTTTCCCCCTTTACTCTCCCCTTCCAAAAAAACAACAACTATGTATATATCAATAAGGTGTCATAAGTAGCAATAAAAGTATTGCTGATAAAAAAGAGGCATGGCTAGACAAAAGTGCTCTAGATCAGAAGAGGAAAACAGGTCTAGATGCACAGCGACTTAAATCACTTAAGAGCTTCCCACACTCTGCACATGAAAAAGGATGCATCCCCTTTCCTTCCTTTCCTCATCCAGCGACTTCTCTGTTGTTTTTTTCAGTTAAACATTTCCTGCACACAGAACAGTAATGGGAGGTTCACTAGTATGGAACAAAGTGTCCCTTCAGAGTGAAACATTTATGCTGATGTGTGCTGGTTCTCTGGTGCAGCATTTCTCACACTCTGAACAGGAAAAGAGTGTTTTCCCCTACATGATTTCTCTGATACATCACAAGAGTAACATTCCAGTGGAAACATTTCCCACACTCTGAACAAGAAAAAGCACCAGTTAGTCTTACCGGTAACGGTGTTTCTGTTCAGCAGCTGGTACACCCTCTGGAGGAATGGCTCCGCCCAGTCCTGGGGAAACACAGACGCAAAGTATAAAAAGCTCCCACCCTCCCCTAATCCCCAGTGTATATAAAGTAAAAAAGCCCGAACACCAGGAAAAAAGGGAGGAGCGAAGCACCTCCAAGTGACCCACTAATGAACAGACATAGGTACAAGGAAATGCGACAGAATAGGGTTGGGTAGTAGACGGTGTACCAGCTGCTGAACAGAAACACCGTTACCGGTAAGACTAACTGGTGCTTTCTCATATTCATCAGCTGGTACACCCTCTGGAGGGATACCAAAGTAAATACCCACCTAGGGAGGGACTACAGCCTGGAGCACTTTCCTGCCAAACGACAAATCCTGCTGAGAAAGAACGTCCACTCTATAATGCTTGATGAAAGTGGAAGAACTCGCCCAAGTTGCCGCCTGACATATCTGCTGGACTGTAGCGCCTGCTCTCTCTGCCCATGACGTAGACATTGATCGAGTGGAGTGTGCCTTTATGTTGGATGGTGGAGTGGAGTCTGAAGTCTTATAAGTGAGAGAAATGGCCTCACATATCCACCTAGCAATAGTTTGTTTTGAAGCTTGCTGACCTTTATTCTTACCCATAAATAATACAAATAAATGTGATGATCTTCTAAACTCTCTAGTCCTAGCTAGATATGATAGAAGAGCCCTCCTGACGTCTAAACAATGGAATTCTTGTTCTTTTGGACAGGAAGGATTATCACAGAAAGAAGGAAGGACTATATTCTGGGATCTGTGGAAATCTGAAGAGACCTTGGGCAAATAATTTGGATCTAGACGTAATATAATTTTATCTGGAAAAACAGTCAAAAAAGGATCCTTAATCGAAAGGGCCTGAAGATCGCCCAACCTTCTAGCCGAAGTAATGGCGACCAAAAAAGCTACTTTTAGCGTCAAAAATTTTAGTTCTATACCATCTAGAGCAGTGGTTCCCAACCTTTTTGGAGTCGTGACACATCAAACCAAACGTTCTGATCTCCGTGACACGTAGACTAAATGCATGTAATGAGAGACAGCGTTTCCCCACTAAATGCACATAAGAGACAGCGTTTCACCAGTAAATGCAGGTAATGACAGACAGCCTTTCACCAGTAAATGCACGTAATGAGAGACAGCGTTTCCCCAGTAAATGCACATAATAAAATACCTCTTTTCACCAGTAAATGCACATAATAAGAGACAGCTTTTCACCAGTAAATTCACATAATAAGAGACAGCTTTTCACCAGTAAATGCACATAATAAGAGACAGCTTTTAACCAGTAAATGCACATAATAGGAGACAGCTTTTCACCAGTAAATGCACATAATGACAAACAGCCAGTTGTCCCCAGTATATGTAGCCAGGGATATATGTGCCCAGTATATGTAGCCAGGGATATATGTGCCCAGTATATGTAGCCAGGGATATATGTGCCCAGGATATGTAGCCAGGGGTATATGTGCCCAGGATATGTAGGCAGGGGTATATGTGCCCAGGATATGTAGGCAGGGGTATATGTCCCCAGTATATGTAGGCAGGGGTATATGTGCCCAGGATATGTAGCCAGGGGTATATGTGCCCAGGATATGTAGGCAGGGGTATATGTCCCCAGTATATGTAGGCAGGGGCATATGTCCCCAGTATATGAAGCAGGGGTATATGTCCCCAGTATATGTAGGCAGGGGTATATGTCCCCAGTATATATAGGCAGGTGTATATGTCCCCAGTATATGTAGGCAGGGGTATATGTCCCCAGTATATGTAGCCAGGGGTATATGTGCCCAGTATATGTAGGCAGGGGTATATGTCCCCAGTATATGTAGGCAGGGGTATATGTCCCCAGTATATGTAGGCAGGGGTATATATCCTCAGTATATGTAGGCAGGGGTATATGTCCCCAGTATATGTAGGCAGGGGTATATGTCCCCAGTATATGTAGGCAGGTGTATATGTCCCCAGTATATGTAGGCAGGTGTATATGTCCCCAGTATATGTAGCCAGAGGTATATGTCCCCAGTATATGTAGCCAGGGGTATATGTCCCCAGTATATGTAGCCAGAGGTATATGTCCCCAGTATATGTAGCCAGGGGTATATGTCCCCAGTATATGTAGCCAGGGGTATATGTCCCCAGTATATGTAGCCAGAGGTATATGTCCCCAGTATATGTAGCCAGGGGTGTATGTCCCCAGTATATGTAGCCAGGGGTATATGTCCCCAGTATATGTAGCCAGGGGTATATGTGCCCAGTATATGTAGGCAGGGGTATATGTCCCCAGTATATGAAGGCAGGTGTATATGTCCCCAGTATATGTAGGCAGGTGTATATGTCCCCAGTATATGTAGGCAGGTGTATATGTCCCCAGTATATGTAGCCAGAGGTATATGTCCCCAGTATATGTAGGCAGGTGTATATGTCCACAGTATATGTAGGCAGGTGTATATGTCCCCGGTATATGTAGTCAGGGGTATATGTAGCCAGGGATATATGTGTCCAGTATATGTAGCCAGGTGCCCCCCCCAGGAGGAGAGAGCGAGGGAAGGAGAGCGGCACCTCAGGGTGCTCTCGCTCTCTCCTCCGGAACGAAGTGTGGTGGCTGGCAGAGGGGCGGAACTTACCTTCCGTGTCTCTGTCCCGTCTGGTCTCGTCGCCGGCGCGGGATGATTTGCCACTACTCTGGCCTGATCCAGACCAGAGCAGCGGCTGCAGAGCCAGAACTTCCGGCCGGCGCATGGAGCGACACGGAAGGTAAGTCCCGCCCACTGCCAAGTGCCGCCAGCCCGCCACACTTAGTATCGGAGGGGAGAGTGAGGGAGGCAGAGCACCCTAAGGTGAGAGAAGGGGGGGAGATGGCCCCCTTCTCCGCCGCTGCCCACAGTTCTTCTCCCTCCACTGCGCTGCTCCCCTCCGAGAGCCGCGACACATACCCAAAGCTGCCGCGACACATGTATGTGTCGCGGCACATGGGTTGGGAACCACTGATCTAGAGGCTCAAAGGGAGCTTTGGTTAGAACGTTCAGGACTAGGGATAAATCCCATTGAGGAATAACCTTTTGTTTGATAGGAGTGGATCTTTGAACTGCCCGGAAAAAATCTTTAATTAGTTTTTCCTGTGCTAAAGGTCTGTCTAATAAAATTGACAGGGCTGAGCACTGGACTTTCAAGGTACTTAAGGCCAGATTCATCTCTAGACCTTCCTGCAAGAAGTCAAGAACAGCTCCAATGTTACTCTGAACTCGATTATGTGTCGTACACCAAGATGTGTATATCTTCCAAACCTTTCTATAAATTTTTTGAGTGACAGGTTTTCTACACTTTAATAAAGTGTCAATAGTCTTATCAGAGACTCCCTTACTCCTCAAAATCACCCTTTCAGGGTCCAGGCCGCCAGACAGAATAACTCTGGCTTGGGATGGAAAAGCGGCCCCTGACGTAGAAGGTCTGGCCTGATCGGAAGATTCAGAGGAGTTCGGACAGACAACTGTAGCAGAGTGGAAAACCAGTTTCTCTTGGGCCACATAGGAGCTATGAGTATTAGCTCTACCCTTTCCCTCTAAATCTTGTCTAGTACATGTGGAATCAATTTTAGAGGTGGATAGGCGTATCCCAGCTTGAAACTCCAAGGGATTGACAGAGCATCCAACCCCAGAGAACTCGCATTTCTGTGAAGCGAATAAAACCGAGGAACCTTGGCATTCGCTGGAGATGCGAAGAGGTCAATTTCTGGCAGTCCCAGTTGTTCCGTGATCTCCAGAAAGACCTCCTGATTCAATTCCCATTCGGAGTGATCGATCTCGTGGCGGCTCAAAAAGTCTGCCTCGAGATTGAGCGACCCTTTTACGTGGATCGCCTCTATCGACCGAAGGTTGGCCTCTGCCCAAACAAAAATTTCCGTCGCCAGAAGGGACAGAGTCGGAGACCTGGTCCCTCCCTGTTTGTTGAGGTAAGCTACTGTGGAAGTGTTGTCTGAAAAGACCAGGACATGATTGAATCGTATCATGTCCTGAAACATCAATAGTGATTCTTTCACCGCTGCGAGTTCCCTGAAGTTGGAAGATCTTCTGGCTACTGTTTTGGACCACCTCCCCTGGCAATGCTGACCCATGGACGTGGCCCCCCAACCCCAGGCACTGGCATCCGTGAATATTTTCATAGGGGACTCCTGCCTCCAGACTCTGTCCTGAGTTAGGTTGTTTGACTGCAGCCGCCAGTGAACACCTCTCTTCACCTGCGCTGGTATGCCAACCTGAGAGTCCAAGGACTCCTGATTCTTGTCCCATACTTCCAACACCCAATTTTGAAGAACTCGGGAGTGAAAGTGTGCCCAAGTTACCGCAGGAATGGAGGCCGTCATGAGATCCAATACTCTCATTCCTTCTCTTACCGAAATTTCCTGGAGTAAGAGTAGCTGTCTGACACCACTTTGTAGTCTTTCCACCTTCTCTGTGGTTAAAAAAACTCTCGTGTATAGAATTGATCGCGTACCCCAATAATACTATCGACTGGGAAGGCACCAGGTTTGATTTGGGGTAATTTATTATCCATCCCATCTGGGACAGAATCTGAATGACTAAATCTGTATGTATCCTTAGGTCCTGTTCTGTCTTGGCAAAAATGAGCAGGTCGTCCAAGTAGGGAATGATATTTATTCCCTGTTCTCTTATCACTTTCATTACCTCCGCCAGAACCTTTGTAAATATGCGTGGAGCTGACGCTATCCCAAAGGGAAGAGCCTGAAATTGGTAGTGACACGTTCGATCTCTCATTCGAATCGCAAACCTTAGAAATTTTTGATAAGACTTGGCGATTGGAAAGTGGAGATACGCGTCCTGCAAGTCTATTGACGCAAAAAAATCCTGTCCCTGTAGGGCTGCTCTGACCGAAAAAATGTTCTCCATTTTGAACTTTTTGTAAACTAAAAAGGGGTTTAATGACTTTAGGTTTAGTATGAACCTGAATTCCCCGTTGGTTTTGGTCACCAAAAAAACATGGGAGTAGTAACCCTTGAATTCCTGCGTTTGCGGAACTGGTACTATCACATCCTTTGAAATCAATTTTTGTATTTCTGTCAGAAGACCCTGTGCCTTGCCTGGATCTTTCGTAAATTTGTTCACAAAGATTCTGGGGGGAGGGGTAACAGAAAATTGTGGACGATACCCGTCCTTTATGATTCTTAGTATAAAGGGATCCGGATTGATTTTTTCCCAGTGGAACAAAAAATAACTTAGTCTCCCCCCCACTGGCAAATTGTCATTTATTTTTGGGCTCGCCTGGTTTTGCAAGAGCAAACCCCCCGGCCCCTACCGGCCGGAGAAGACCACCTCCTTTGTTGAGAGGGCTGTTTGGCTTGTTCCTGAGACGGTTTTTTGAATAAATTCGGCTTGGTAGAACGAAAAGTTTTATGTTTAATAGGGAATTGTTTTCCCTTTTCTGCAGATCTTGAGAGTATATTATCTAATTCTTTACCAAATAAAAGATTACCCTCAAAAGGAACTGCGCACAGTTTGTTCTTAGAGGTTAAATCTGCGGGCCGAATTGACCAATGCAGTTGTACGTGCCGAAATGCGCACAATTTCCACTGCTGCATCGGCCAAAAAAGCGACGGCTTTTAACACTACAGGTAGAGATTTCACATAAGAATTAAGGTCAGATCCGGATTTAACATGGGAAATTAGGTTATCCATCCACACACGTAAATTACGAGAAATGCAAGTAGAAGCAACACCAGGAATAAAGGCAAATGAAGCCGATTCCCAGGCCTTCTTTAACAGTAAATCAATTTTCTTATCCATAGCATCCCTTAAAACCCCTGTATCTTCAAAGGACAGATCCGCCTTTTTTGAATGCTTGGATAGGGCCGCATCTAATTTTGGGCATTTAGTAAACCGATCAATATCTGCAGAAGAAAAAGGAAACTTCCTTTTTGCAGATTTAGGGATGAACAATTTACGTTCATGATCCTGCCACTGGGATACAATAATCTCCTTAAGTGAGTTATGAAAGGGAAAAACTCTGCCAGATTGTTGAGCCAGGCCAGAATATACCTGATCCTGTGCTGTAACCTCCCTCTGTATTTCAGGGATCTGTTCCGTGGCATAAACTGCTTTAAGTAATTCATTTGTTTCCTCAGTACTAAAGAGAAATCTAGCTGCTCTTCGTGAATCGCTATCAGATTCCTCCTCTGAAAAGGCATTTTCCCCTTCCTCTAAGTCAGAAACATCCTCCCTGCCCTCTCTTTCCTCTTCTTCCCCTTCCTCCCCCAGAAAATCTGTGTTTAAAGGAATTTGGGGTACAGTGTCTGAAGCAGGAACCGGTGAAGGTGCAGGAGGATTAACAACAGGTGCTGATGAGGGACCTGCCCCAGCTAAATCAGGATTGGATAATAAAGATTCCTTGAATTTTCCTAAGGTTCCATCCATGTCCTTTTTAATTGACCTCATTATATTTTTAAAAATTGAGGAAGTTTCTGCTGAAATTACTGCATCTATACATGATTGACATAAAGATTTAGTATAGCTAGAAGACAGTTTTGCTAAGCACTGACAGCATCTTTTAGATCTGGGTTTACTACTAGAAGAAGACCCAGACTCCACTCTCGTCTGTAAGAAGAAACAGAAAAGAGGAGACAAAGTACATTCCAGTTAAAAAAACCATTCATCTGTATCAGAACTGGAAGCATCATTTATGGGAGGAAGAAACCCCCCACTCACCACACCATCAGTCTGATTTCGGGAAGCAGCAGCTGATGAGGCAGAAGGGACAGCTGAGGCAGCATTGGTACTGGTAGCCCTGCCCTCCGTAGCAGTAGCGGGGGCAGCAGCGGCGGCGGCGACCACGCTAGAGCTCTGTTCCTCCATCTTGCCGCCGCCCGCACGCCCAGCCGGAGAATAAGAGGACGCGTATAGCGTAACTTCCGGTCCGCCTCCACTGACGTCGGCAGAAGTGACCTCCGTGCAAGGGATAAGTCCAGAGAGGCACTTGCGCGTGAGGAAGGCGGAAGAAACTCTGACGACCCAATTCCAACCGTGGGCGTTCAGAGGCAATGGCGGCAGCACCACTCACAGAAGCCGGGATTTTGGCGGCGCGGCTCACAGAAAACCTCCTCAAACAGGTACTACCGCCAGGAATAGACAAAACTCACCCTCCGGTGAGCCATATAAAAAAACAAATTGGGAGCAGAAAAAAAGCCCTGTGTTCCCGGGCGGAAACACAAATGAACTGGGGATTAGGGGAGGGTGGGAGCTTTTTATACTTTGCGTCTGTGTTTCCCCAGGACTGGGCGGAGCCATTCCTCCAGAGGGTGTACCAGCTGATGAATATGAGAAAGTTCGCTCACCTAAGTGGATTTCCAGGTGTGCAGCAAGGCCACATTCACATTATCAAACACGGATGGCGGTGCAATCGGAACACAATGCATACAAACGCACGCCATCTGTGTTTGCATGCATTCACTATACTGAATGGGTCAGCCACGCGTTTTGTTAAAAAATGCGAGCAGCATGCGCTTGCGGACTGCACTGTTCCAGAACACATGCAGTGTGAACATTATACAGTGCAGTCTATGCACTTCTGATGTCGCGCGTTTCTGCCTCCCGCATGTGTCGCCAAAACACGGACGGCAACTCGTGTAATGTGAACAGGGCTGGCTGTCCAACTGAAAAATTTGTCACACTCTGTACAGCAAAAAGGATACTGCCCTGTGTAACTTCTCTGGTGCATGACAAGTCTTCCTTTGCTACTGAAGTATTTCCCACAGTCTGAACAAGAGAGGTATCTTACATGTGTGAATTGTCATGTGTGTATTAAAGCTTTTTCCTAGAGAGAGATAATTCACCTGTGTGAATTTTCAGGTGTTTAGCAAGACATGTTTTCTCTCTGAAGCTTTTCCCACATTCTGAACAAGAAAAGGGACGCTCACCAGTGTGACTTCTCTGGTGTATAACAAGGCTTGCTTTGATACTGAAACATTTCCCACATTCTGAACAGGAAAAAGGGTGCTCGTCGGTGTGACTTCTCTGGTGTATAACAAGGCTTGCTTTGCTATTGAAACATTTCCCACATTCTGAACAGGAAAAAGGGTGCTCGCCGGTGTGACTTCTCTGGTGTATAACAAAGGGTTTTTTGCTACTGAAACATTTCCCACACTCTGAACAAGAAAAAGGCCTCTCACCAGTGTGAGATCTCTGGTGTATAACAAGGCTTGCTTTGTTACTGAAACATTTCACACATTCTGAACAGGAAAAAGGACGCTCACCAGTGTGGCTTCTGTGGTGTATAACAAGGCTTGCTTTGCTAATGAAACATTTCCCACACTCTGAACAGGAATGCGGTCTCTCCCCACTGTGGATTTTCTGGTGTGCAAGAAGGTTACTTTTCCAACTGAAACATTTCCCACACTCTGAACAGGAAAAAGACTGTTCACCCATATGAATTCTCTGGTGTTTAAGTAGCTGAAATTTATCAATGAAACTTTTCTGACACTCTGAACAGGAATACAGACATTCACCTGTATGACTTCTCTGGTGTACAAGAAGCCTGTCTTTCCGACTGAAACTTTTCCCACATTCTAAACAGGTAAAATGAAGCTCACCTGTGTGAATTCTCTGGTGTCTATTTAGGCTATTCCACCGAGTGAAACATTTCCCACACACTGAACAGGAAAAAGGTTGTTCACCTGTGTGACATCTCTGGTGACTGATAAGTTCTTTTTTTTCACGGAAAGATTCCTCACATTCTGTGCAGTGATATGGGCGTTCACCTGTGTGAACTCTTTGGTGGACAAGCAGAAGTCTTCTCTCACTGAAACTTTTCCTACACTCTGAACATGGAAAAGGGCATTCACCTGTGTGACTTCTCTGGTGTATAACAAGTGCACTTTTACTACAAAAACTTTCCCCACACTCTAAACAGGGAAAAGGACACTCACCTGTGTGACTTCTCTGGTGTACAAGAAGTCGACCTTTCTCACAAAAACCTTTCCCACACTCTGAACAGGAAAAAGGATGCACTCCGGTGTGATGTATCTGATGTCTAGCTAGATATTGTTTCTGGCGGAATCTTTTCCCACACTCTGAACACGGAAAAGGACGCTCGTCTGTGTGAATTTTCTGGTGTCTAACAAAGTTGCTTTTATCAGAGAAAAGTTTCCCACACTCTGGACAGGAAAATGGCTTTTCTCCACCATGAAGCTTAACATGTTTTTGTAGGCCGGTACTACTTGTAAAACATTTGTTGCACTCGGAACATGCAAAGGGTTTTTCCCCAGTGTGATTTCGCAGATGTTTAACAAGCTGGCCCTTTATTCTAAACACTTTCTCACACTCAGAGCAGGAATACGGCTTTTCCGTGATATGAACGCTCTTGTGTCTGTCAGGTTTCGATTGAGGTTTAAAGGATTTCCCACACTCTGACAATGTCAGCTCCTGTGAGTGCGCGCTCGGCTGTGCTTGACGTGGTGGATCACAAGAAGATTTCTCCAGATTAGGGCAATCTGTTCTTGTATCGGCTCTGTGGCATGGCTGCTGGATGTCTGACTGCAAAGCTTGTGCTTTCTCTGAAAACGAGGGAGACACTTTACCATCTGCACTGTGACCTCTCTGCTGTGTGTCTACAGAAATAGGAAAACATTGTATGACACCATTATCTTCTGCAGCATCGTCTGGCTGTGACACGAGGGGCTTGATTCTAGCGTTTTTACGTGTGTAACGTTTTTCACGCGCAAACGTGAATTTGTGCGCGAAATAGCGGCCATTTTTGCGCAACAACGGCCACGATTTCACGCACAAATTCACATTTGCAAGCAAAAACGTTACTCGAATTATAGCATGCGCAAAAAAAAAAGTTATCATGGCTTTGTGAATCAAGCCCAAGATGTCCCTCTGACCTGTTCCCGACGTTGTGTCCCCCTGCTGGAGGGAAAATGTTACTGTTTAATTGTCTGCAATCAGAAATCATGTATGTAGGCCTAGTGGTCATCAGTGTCACTGAGTTCTATCACAGAAATGACACAACCAAACCAGACGTGGTAGACGGGGAAACCAAGACCATTAAAGGGAACCTAAACGGAGAAGGATATGGATTTTTCCTTTTTAAGTAATACCAGTTGCCTGACTCTCCTGCTGATCCTGTGTCTCTAATACTTTTAGCCACAGCCCCTCAACAAGCATGCAGATCAGGTGCTCTGACTGAAGTCAGACTGGATTAGCTGCATGCTTGTTTCAGGTGTGTAATACAGATACTACTGCAGATAAAGAGATCAGCAGGACTGACAAGCAACTGGTATTGTTTAAAAGGAAACATCCATATCCCTCTCAGTTAAGGTTCCCTTTAATGACTGTTAAGGTCGCCATACACCTATAGATGGCCGTCAGATTTGACCATCAGATAGATTCCTCTCTGATTAAATCTGATCAGAGAGGGATATGTTATGGCTGGTACACACAATGCAATTTTTTTGTAAGATTGCTGGTCGAATCAATTATTTCCAATAGGTCTGATTGATTTTGTATAGAAGTGTTTGAAATTATCGAAAAGCAAATTGGACCTGTCGGAAATAATCGATTTGATTTCATATGGTGATGGAAAATTGTATTGTGTGTACCAGGCATTACCGCCACACACACTATACACAGATTTCCATTAGATTTCAGCAATATGAAATCTATTGAAAATCTGTGCATTCGTCTTCACCTGCTGTGCCCCCCCAGGTCTGCTCCATATATGTCTGGCCCCACCTCCACCCTGGCCATGCAGTTGCCTCCACCTGCTGCACCCCCCAGGTCTGCACCATCTATGTGTGTAACCCCCCCCCCCCCCCCAGGCTGTGCAGTTGCCTCCACCTGCTGCACATTCCAGGGACCATCTATGTGTGCCATCCCCCCCCCCCAAACAGACACACACACACTCACTTTTCCAAGCAATGCAGTTGCCTCCCTCTGCTCCGCCCCCTAGGTCTGCACCATCTATATGTGCCCCGCCCCAGGCCATGCAGTCCAAGGGCCTGATTCACAAAGCGGTGCTAACAGTTAGCACGCTGGTGAAAAGCCCTTTATCACACCTAAACTCAGTTTAGGCATGATAAGTTTAGGTGTGATAAGTTTAGGTGTGATAAGTTTAGGCATGATAAGTTTAGGTGTGATAAGTTTAGGCAGGATAAGTTTAAGAACCAACTGCGTTAGCACCGCAGTGCACAGCTGATCAAAAGTTTTGCGCTAGCAAAGTCTGGTGCACTTCGCATAGAGTTTAATGGCGCTGCTTTGCGTGCGGGACTTTGCACGCTATCTACACTTATCTAAACTTATCATGCCTAAACTTATCACACCTAAACTTATCATGCCTAAACTGGCTTTTCACCAGCATGGTGCAATGGTTATCACGCCTAAAGTCTTTTAGGCATGCTAACTGGGTTAGCACTGCTTTGTGAATCGAGCCCCAAGTGCTGTAATAACAGCGCAGGAGATTTGAGCGCAGCCGGCGCCACCATAGACCGCAATAGGAATTACGGCTAAAGCGATGCACAGTGAGTAACTTCAGCGGCATCCGAAGATGGAGCTGAACTAACTTTTAAAACACTGTAAAGCCGCATTACATCATTCCCCACTTTCCACGTGGACCCGGAGAGGGAATAGTAATTAACGCCGCTGGGAGTTGTGCAGCAGTAGGATAAGCCACATACCGGCTGTATCCTGCGCCCAAGTCTCCCGGCAGCAATTTCATATGTATGCTGTGCAGTCACCTCAACCTGCCAACCCCCCCCCCCAGATTTGCACTATGTGTGCCCCCCCGGGTTATGCAGTCACCTCCACCTGCTGCGCTACCCAGGTCTGCACCATCTATGGGTGCCCGCACCAGGCTGTGCAGTCACCTCCAAATGCCACCCCAGATTTGCACCATCCATATGTGCCCCCCCCCCCCGGGTTTTGCAGTCACCTCCACCTGCCCCCCCCCCCCCCCAGATTTGCACCATCTATGTGTGCCCCCCTCCCGGGTTATGCAGTCACCTCCACCTGCCACCCCCCCCCCAGATTTGCACCATCTATGTGTGCCCCCCTCCTGGGTTATGCAGTCACCTCCACCTGCCACACCCCCCCAGATTTGCACCATCTATGTGTGCCCCCCTCCCGGGTTATGCAGTCACCTCCACCTGAACCCCCCCTCAGATTTGCACCATCTATGTGATCCCCCAAGGTTATGCAGTCACCTCCACCGGCCACACACCCCCAGATTTGCACCATCTATGTGTGCCCCCCCAGGTTATGCAGTCACCTCCACCTGCCACACACCCCCAGATTTGCACCATCCAGGTGTGCCCGCACCAGGCTGTGCAGTCACCTGCACCTGCCACTACCCCCCCAGATTTGCACCATCTATGTGTGTCCCCCTCCTGGGTTATGCAGTCACCTCCACCTGCCCCCCCCCCCCCCAGATTTGCACCATCTATGTGTGTCCCCCTCCCGGGTTATGCAGTCACCTCCACCTGCCCCCCCAGATTTGCACCATCTATGTGTGCCCCCGCAGGCTATGCAGTCACCTCCACCTGCCCCCCCCCCCCCCCCCCCAGATTTTCACCATCTATGTGTGTCCCCCTCCCGGGTTATGCAGTCACCTCCACCTGCCCTCCCAGATTTGCACCATCTATGTGTGCCCCCCCAGGCTATGCAGTCACCTCCACCTGCCCCCCCAGATTTGCACCATCTATGTGTGCCCCCCCAGGCTATGCAGTCACCTCCACCTGCCACACACCCCCAGATTTGCACCATCTATGTGTGCCCCCCCAGGTTATGCAGTCACCTCCACCTGCCAATCCCCCCAGATTTGCACCATCTATGCGTGCCCCCTCCCCCCCCGGGTTATGCAGTCACCTCGCCTCCACCTGCCACTCCCCCCCAGATTTTCACCATCTAAGTGTGCCCCCCTGGGTTATGCAGTCACCTCCACCTGCTGTGTTAGGTCTGCACCATCTATGAGTGCCCGCAACAGGCTGTGCAGTCACCTGCACCTGCCAACCCCTCAGATTTGCACCAGCTATGTATGCCCCCCCAGGTTATGCAGTCACCTCCACCTGCCACACACCCCCAGATTTGCACCATCTATGCGTGCCCCCCCCAGGTTATGCAGTCCCCTCCACCTGCCAAACCCCCCCCCCCCCCAGATTTGCACCATCTATGCGTGCCCCCCTCCCAGGTTATGCAGTCACCTCCACCTGCCACCCCCAGATTTTCACCATCTATGTGTGCCCCCCCAGGTTATGTAGTCACCTCCACCTGCCACACACACACAGATTTGAACCATTTATGCGTGCCCTGCCCCACCCCCCGGGTTATGCAGTCACCTCCACCTGCTGCGTTACCCAGGTCTGCACCATCTATGGGTGCCCGCAACAGGCTGTGCAGTCACCTCCAAATGCCACCCCAGATTTGCACCATCTATGTGTGCCCCCCGAGTACGAAGGCACGGACATGGATAAAAGCTAGCAGCTAGTACAATATCTGTAAATTACTGATATTCTATTAATTAATTATGATTGTAAAATATCGGTAATCTTTACCAATATTGTACTATGTCCTAACCTAACCCTTTTCTCACACAGAGCCCTCCCATCCATGCCGAACACTAACTGATCCTTCTGGTGCTGCCTAACCCTAAAAAAACTTCTGGTGGTGCCTAACCTCTCGCCCCCCCTAACACTAAGGACTCCCCCCCACTGGTGCCTAACCCTAAAGACATCAACAGCCGACCCCTATGTGCAGATATTTTCATTGCTGCCATAGGCTGCAATACTGTTTTTACCAGGGTGCCTACCTGTTTTGCCGCTAGTGCTCTCCTACTGTGTGTTCTCTTCATCGCTGCCAAGGTCACCTGTACCCTATGACCTGACAGCATGTACATGCCATTGGGTCAAGGGGTGCAGGTGCCTGGGGGTGATGAAAAGACACTAAGGAGGTGAGAACATTTTACTTCGGGCAGAGACCGGCCAGAGGTCTGTTGGTCATCCTGGAATCGAATGCCGCCCACTACTGCCACACACCCAGCTGCCCCCTTTCCAGCAAAATATATATTTACAGCCTTTTTGATCAATAGTTCTGATTGATTATAGCTGGAAATAAATCATTAACTATAAAGATCAAATCTGTCAGGAAAATCAAGCAAGTGTATGCGTACCTTTAGATGTCATAGAATGGGGATGGACCTGCCTCTGACTCAGCTACCACAACCATGTTATCATACTGAGGAATGGAGATGGACCTTTTATATGGTGTACAGTATCTCCTCCTCATTTGTTGGTACTATGATGTTATACTGAGGAATGGAGATGGACCTCTCATATGGTGTACAGTATCTCCTCCTCATTTGTTGGCACTATGATGTTATACTGAGGAACTAGGATGGTCCTTTCATATGGTGTACAGTATTTCCTCCTCATTTGTTGGCACTATGATGTAATACGGAAGGATGGAGATGGGCCTTTCATATGGTGTACAGTATCTCCTCCTCATTTGTTGGTGCTATGATGTTATACTGAGGAATGGAGATGGGCCTTTCATATGGTGTACAGCATCTCCTCCTCATTTGTTGGTGCTATGATGTTATGCTGAGGAATGGAGATGGGCCTTTCATATGGTGTACAGCATCTCCTCCTCATTTGTTGGTGCTATGATGTTATACTGAGGATTGGAGATGGGCCTTTCATATGGTGTACAGCATCTCCTCCTCATTTGTTGGTGCTATGATGTTATACTGAGGATTGGAGATGGGCCTTTCATATGGTGTACAGTATCTCCTCCTCATTTGTTGGCACTATGATGTTATACTGAGGAATGGAGATGGACCTCTCATATGGTGTACAGTATCTCCTCCTCATGTGTTGGTGCTATGATGTTATACTGAGGAATGGAGATGGGCCTTTCATATGGTGTACAGTATCTCCTCCCCATTTGTTGGTGCTATGATGTTATACTGAGGAATGGAGATGGACCTTTCATATGGTGTACAGTATCTCCTCCTCATTTGTTGGTACTGTGATGTTATACTGAGGAATGGAGATGGGCCTTTCATATGGTGTACAATATCTCCTCCTCATTTGTTGGTACTATGATGTTATACTGAGGAATAGAGAGGGGCCTTTCATATGGTGTACAGTATCTCCTCCTCATTTGTTGGTACTGTGATGTTATACTAAGGAATAGAGAGGGGCCTTTTTTTATATGGTGTACAGTATCTCCTCCTTATTTGTTGGTACTATGATGTTATACTGAGGAATGGAGATGGACCTTTCATATGATGTACAGTATCTCCTCCTCATTTGTTGGTACTATGATGTAATACTGAGGAATAGAGAGGGGCCTTTCATATGGTGTACAGTATCTCCTCCTCATGTGTTGGTACTATGATGTAATACTGAGGAATGGAGACGGACCTTTCATATGGTGTACAGTATCCCCTCATTTGTTGGTGCTATGATGTTATACTGAGGAATGGAGATGGACCTTTCATATGGTGTACAGTATCTCCTCCTCATTTGTTGGTGCTTCCTCCTCATTTGTTGGTGCTATGATGTTATACTGAGGAATGGAGACGGACCTTTCATATGGTGTACAGTATCTCCTCCTCATTTGTTGGTGCTTCCTCCTCATTTGTTGGTGCTATGATGTTATACTGAGGAATGGAGATGGACCTTTCATATGGTGTACAGTATCTCCTCCTAATTTGTTGGTACTATGATGTTATACTGAGGAATAGAGAGGGGCCTTTCATAAGGTGTACATTATCTCCTCCTCATTTGTTGGTACTATGATGTAATACTGGGGAATAGAGACGGACCTTTCATATGGTGTACAGTATCCCCTCATTTGTTGGTGCTATGATGTTATACTGAGGAGTGGAGAGGGACCTTTCATATGGTGTACAGTATCTCCTCCTCATTTGTTGGTACTATGATGTTATACTGAGGAATGGAGACGAACCTTTCATATGGTGTACAGTATCCCCTCATGTGTTGGTACTATGATGTTATACTGAGGAATGGAGATGGACCTTTCATATGTTGTACAGTATCTCCTCCTCATTTGTTGGTACTATGATGTTATACTGAGGAATGGAGATGGACCTTCCATATGGTGTACAGTATCTCCTCCTCATTTGTTGGCGCTATGATGTTATACTGAGGAATGGAGATGGACCTTTCATGTGGTGTACAGTATCCCCTCATTTGTTGGTACTATGATGTAATACTGAGGAATGGAGACGGACCTTTCATATGGTGTACAGTATCCCCTCATGTGTTGGTACTATGATGTTATACTGAGGAATGGAGATGGACCTTTCATATGGTGTACAGTATCTCCTCCTCATTTGTTGGTACTATGATGTTATACTGAGGAATGGAGATGGACCTTTCATGTGGTGTACAGTATCTCCTCATTTGTTGGTGCTATGATGTTATACTGAGGAATGGAGATGGGCCTTTTATATGGTGTACAGTATCCCCTCCTCATTTGATGGTGCTATGATGTTATACTGAGGAATGGAGATGGGCCTTTCATATGGTGTACAGTATCTCCTCTACATGTGTTGGCACTATGATGTTATACTGAGGAATGGAGACGTGCCTTTTATATGGTGTACAGTATCTCCTCCTCATGTGTTGGTGCTATGATGTTGTACTGAGGAATGGAGACGGGCCTTTCATATGGTGTACAGTATCTCCTCCTCATTTGTTGGTACTATGCTGTTATACTGAGGAATGGAGATGGGCCTTTCATATGGTGTACAGTATCTCCTCCTCATTTGTTGGCACTATGATGTTATACTGAGGAATGGAGACGGGCCTTTCATATGGTGTACAGTATCTCCTCCTCATTTGTTGGTACTATGATGTTATACTGAGGAATGGAGATGGGCCTTTCATATGGTGTACAGTATCTCCTCCTCATTTGTTGGCACTATGATGTTATACTGAGGAATGGAGACGGGCCTTTCATATGGTGTACAGTATCTCCTCCTCATTTGTTGGTACTATGATGTTATACTGAGGAATGGAGATGGGCCTTTCATATGGTGTACAGTATCTCCTCCTCATTTGTTGGCACTATGATGTTATACTGAGGAATGGAGATGGACCTTCCATATGGTGTAAGTATCTCCCCCTCATTTGTTGGTACTATGATGTTATACTGAGGAATGGAGACGGGCCTTTCATATGGTGTACAGTATCTCCTCCTCATTTGTTGGCACTATGATGTTATACTGAGGAATGGAGATGGACCTTCCATATGGTGTACAGTATCTCCCCCTCATTTGTTGGTACTATGATGTTATACTGAGGAATGGAGATGGGCCTTTCATATGGTGTACAGTATCTCCTCCTCATGTGTTGGTACTATGATGTTATACTGAGGAATGGAGATGGGCCTTTCATATGGTGTACAGTATCTCCTCCTCATTTGTTGGTACTATGATGTTATACTGAGGAATAGAGAGGGGCCTTTCATATGGTGTACAGTATCTCCTCCTCATTTGTTGGTACTATGATGTAATACTGAGGAATGGAGACGGACCTTTCATATGGTGTACAGTATCCCCTCATTTGTTGGTGCTATGATGTTATACTGAGGAATGGAGATGGGCCTTTTATATGGTGTACAGTATCCCCCCCCCCCCCCCCATTTGTTGGTGCTATGCTGTTATACTGAGGAATGGAAATGGGCCTTTCATATGGTGTACGGTATCTCATCATTTGTTGGTACTATGATGTTATACTGAGGAATGGAGATGGGCCTCTCATATGGTGTACAGTATCTCCTCCTCATGTGTTGGTGCTATGATGTTATACTGAGGAATGGAGATGGGCCTTTCATATGGTGTACAGTGTCTCCTCCTCATTTGTTGGCACTATGATGTTATACTGAGGAATGGAGATGGGCCTTTCATATGGTGTACAGTATCTCCTCCTCATTTGTTGGTGCTATGATGTTGTACTGAGGAATGGAGATGGGCCTTTCATATGGTGTACAGTGTCTCCTCCCCATTTGTTGGCACTATGATGTTATACTGAGGAATGGAGATGGGCCTTCTATATGGTGTACAGCATCTCCTGCCCATTTGTGGGCACGTTTGGTGTTGGGGTTGGAATATTGATGACCTGAGATTGGAGACCTATAGTATAAATCATACTGTATGTTTAAAGGGAAGGTTCACGCAGTAGCTGTAAAAAATAGAAATCCAAATCCACTTACCTGGGGCTTCCTCCAGCCCGTGGCAGGCAGGAGGTGCCCTCGGCGCCGCTCCGCAGGCTCACGGTGGTCTCCGGTGGCGATCCCGACCTGGCCAGGCCGGCTGCCAGGTCGGGCTGCTTCTGCGCTCCAAGTTGCGTGTCACTTGTGCGCGCTGACGTCATCGGACGTCCTCCGGGCTGTACTGCGCAGGCTCAGTACTTCTGCGCCTGCGCAGTACAGCCCGGAGGACGTCCGATGACGTCAGCGCGCACAAGTGACACGCAACTTGGAGCGCAGAAGCAGCCCGACCTGGCAGCCGGCCTGGCCAGGTCGGGATCGCCACCGGAGACCACCGGGAGCCTGCGGAGCGGCGCCGAGGGCACCTCCTGCCTGCCACGGGCTGGAGGAAGCCCCAGGTAAGTGGATTTGGATTTCTATTTTTTACAGCTCCTGCGTGAACCTTCCCTTTAAAGAATGATGATGAATATTTCTCTGACATAGGGCAGAAATCTGGAAATCGGCTTACCATGATACAGGCCTCTATTCCCAAAACAACCAATCATCCCCACTATCAATTTTGTCCGAATTTGTTGTTAGTGAAATTAAGGTAATATATCAGTAAGTTATTTACATGGAGATTTTGCCATGATAATTCATTCTTCTTTAATATTGTAAGTCTATTTGTCAGTGACCTCCTCCCCATGTGCTCTTGTCCGCCATCATATGGACTCAGTGACTCGTCTTCTATATTTAACCCTACATTGTTACATCACTATGTTATGTACCATTGTTGCATGCTATAATGCCCCTGTGTGACATTCTTTAATGTTGCGATGTCTCCCCTATCTAATGTTGTGATGTGTCCCATATCTATTGTACAATGCTATGTAATTTTTTAACACTTTATACATTGTATTAATAATAATAATAACTTTACCTGACAATGTGAGGATCTTCTGACTCTCTATGGTGTCCTTGTAGAGGCCCCTCTGTCCTTCTATATATTGCCACTCCTCCATGGAGAAATAGATGGTAATATCCTGACACCTTATAGGAACCTGACACACACAATGATACCGTCACCATCCAGACACTGTTACTGGATAATGTCCCATAATTCCCAGCACCGCTCACCTCTCCTGTCAGTAGGTCAGTGATTTGGTTGATGACCTCTAGAATCCTCTGCTGGTGTGTTTCGTGTATGAGGGAGGGGGGAGGGGAAGCAGTGATGGGACTCTGACTTTTTCTCAGTCTAGCAGAGTGTGAATGACTTCTTCTCACAGTGTTATGCTCAGCTGAGATCTTCCTTATCACTGCATAGTGCTGTGTGGTGACAAAACACAAATATCTTTAGTCAACATTCTCCTCCTATTAATAGAAGACAGATTTCATGTGTCCTCCCAGAATCCTCATTGTGGAGTCCAGAATCTCCAATGCACAAAACACAAATATTTTACTGGTCGTGGTATGGTGTAACTTTAATCTTGTGAAAAAGGCTCCTAGGTGCCTTCACTGTATGCAGGTAATGAACTGAGATTAAGAGTACCCTCTGTAAGGGATTGTTCCTTTTCCCAGCTTGTTACAGGGCCTATATAAAAATACACCTGTTCACAGAAGCAATCAATCAGATTCCAAACTAGCCACCATGGCCAGGACCAAAGAACTCCTGAAGAATGTCAGGGACAAGATTGTAGACATGCACAAGGCTTGACTGGGCTGCAAGACTATCACAAAGCAGCTTGGTGAGAAGGTGACAGCAGATGGTGCAATAATTTGCAAACTGAACAAACAAAACAAATGTCAATCTCCCTTGGTCTGGGGCTCCATGCAAGATCTCACCTCGTGGAGTTACAATGATCATGAGAACAGTGATAAAGCAGCCCTGAACTAAACTTGGGGAACTTGTCAAGGGCTACTGGGACCATAGTCACCAAGAAAACAATTGTTAACACACTATGCCATGAAGGACTCAAATCTTACAGAGCCTGTAAGGTCTCCTGCTTAAGACAACACATGTACAGGTCCCTCTGCAGCTTGCCAATGCACATCTGAATGATCCAGAGGAAAACTAGGTGAAAGTGCTGTGGTCAAATGATCCCATAATTGAGCTATTACAAAAACTCAACTCACTGTGATTGGATAAAAACTAGGAACACCAAGAGCCCCAATAGTGTAATATGTACTGGTAAATGGTTACTAGATAGAGTAAATATTAATACTCACAAACCAGGGTTACCATTAGGCAACCACTGTAAAGGCAGTTGGGGAGATTTTCCTGACCCCACTCAGGAATAAGAAGTTGCTCTCTGTAGATGAGAAAAAAGGGGGTTCAACCCTCTACCCAGGGTGGACTCAATATTATGCAGGAGAACAGAGGCGCCAAAAGGATAAAAGGAAGCTAAATGAGCTTAAAAACCAAATTCTTGGTAAATAGAGGAGGTAGTGGTGGACTTACCTCCTCCAAGTAGACACACAACGACTGTAGTAAAGACAGTCAATATATTTTATTTATGAACTCCAAATATGCAACGCGTTTCGCAGGTTTGATCCCGCTTCATCAGGCAATAAAAACGGAGCAATAGCATATGTGGTCAGTAGAAGAGCCAGGCACCTCTGTGACACTATGCTTTGAGGTTTTTTTTTCTGCTAAGTGGACAGGACATATTCACTTCATCAAAGGGACAATGGACGGGGCCATGTACCACAAAATCTTGGGTGAGCACATCCTTCCCAATAAAATAATGGGTTGCGGATTCTAGCATGACAACGACCCAAAACACATGGCCAAGGCAACAAAGGAGTGGCCCAAAAAGAAGCACATGAAGGTCCTGTAGTGTCCTAGCCATTCTTCCTGCCTCAGTCCCATAGAAAATCTGTCGAGAAAGCTGATGGTTTGAGCTGGCAAACATTTAAACCTTGCAGACTGTGAACAATGTGGAGATCTATATAGAGCGCTACATGCAAACACTACATTCATAGCAGTCTTTCAATGTGTAAAAGTCTCAAGTTTATCATCTAAATGACTTGCTTCACTAGATGGTACCCACTTCTCTTATGGTTAGCCAAGCAGAAGCCCCCATTGTGGTTAGACTCAGCAGATCAGATGGCCTAAGATGGGCCCGCAATCGCATCATGGGCTAACCATAGGTTAGAAGCAGGTGCCATCTAGTGAAGCAAGTTATTTGGATGATAAACTTGGGACTTTTACACATTGACTCCTTTGAATGTAGTGTTTGCATGTAGCGCTCTATATAGATCTCCACATTGTTCACAATCTGCATATTTATTTACAGTGGAAGCACTCTGCACAAAGCACTCTATTCTCTACTCTCTACTCTACACTCTACTCTTTAGATTTTGCTATTTAATGGGAGGGCTTAACTAGCTTTTGGTTAAACATCTAAACCTTAATGACTTGGAGAGGATCTGCAAAGAGTGAGCAGAATCCTTCCTGGGTTGTGCACGAACCTGGTGTCCATTTACAAGAAACGTCCGACCTGTGTGATTGCCAGCAAGTACTATGTCATCTTTTGATAGGGGATCAAATATTTATTTCACTCATTACAATGCACTTCAAGCTCTGACTTTAGGGCACTGGGCTTTGAGAGTTTGACTCTCACAGCTAAGATAAGCCTAATGTTAAAATTATAGACTGGTCATTTCTTGGTCAGAGGACAAGCAAGCAATATCAGCAGGGGATCAAATACTTTTTTCCCACACTGTATTTCCCGTGGGCCCACTGAGACTTATGTACTTTTGCTCTTTTTTACAGTTATATTTCTGTTATGGCAAAATGAAATTCATAAAAAAGTGGGGGTCATCTAGCACTGGGTTTTTAGAAAGTTTTGGCAGGTCTGTATTTGGTGTTCATTGAAATCAATGGCACATGCAGCCAAGCATAGACTCAACAGTAACATTCTGTGGCACTGGACAGCTCGCACTTATATAACCTGCTATGAAGTGTGAAGAAATAGTTACATGTCTGTAAATGCCAGACTAAACAGGCGACCGTTCAGGCATCATTCACATGTAAAAATGAAAACACAAACGTTTTGCGTTTTTGTGCGCTGTTTTTTTTCCCCTCCCGGTGCTCCACCACCTGCTGCGCTTTTAGTAAAAAGCGCTTTTCTAAGCACTTTTTCAGAGCGGTTTTGTAATTCACTCCCTGACACAATTCAAGAAGTGAACTCTTTGACCTGGAAAAGAATAAATACAATGTATTTATTCTTATAAACGCAAACACAATCCCCTGCCCTTTAAAAAAAGGCCAAAAATGCCCCTAGTGTGAATGAGCCCTCAGTCTGGATTTAAAAACCTCTGTGAATGGAGCTCTCCTGACTGAGTGTAGTAAGGTCTTCCAAAGGGTAGAAGCAGCATGACAGAAGGCTCTGGAGGTTTTCATGTTGAGACTGGGGATTACCACATTGTTGTATCATGTTAATTTGAGATTGTGAGAAGGGTAGCGCAGTTATGCTAGAGTTAGCTAGGGCGCAAAAGGTGGATCAGCGCAACACCAGGCCGCCTCCAAATGGCCTCCATCAGAGATGCGCTGAGCCCGCCCAGGAACTACAAACGCACCTTGAACCCAAACAGAAGCTCTGCATATACACCAAAAGCATGGCTGTTAAGTGGGAGCAGCTGGCCAAAAACGAATTAAATTAGTACATAGCGAGGAAATGAACAGCGCTACTTAAAAACAGGCAAGTGCCTACCTGCAAAAGAGTGCAAGCCCCACTTGTGGGATATACACACCGAGCATACACATGACCGGTCTACCACTGGAGGATGTTGGTTTCCTGTAACAGCTTGCATGCAACCTATTAAGTACTCGTCCCTCCCACTGCGAAGAAGTCTATCCTCCATGGGAGGGGCCTAAGACTAACTAAATCCTAACCTATGTATATGCATAGCCTGGGTGCGGCTAATCAAGTAAAATTGAAAATTGCGCAAAAGGTGGATCAGCGCAACACCAGGCCGCCTCCGAATGGCCTCCAATCAGAGGTGCGCTGAGTCCCCCCAGGAACTACAAACGCACCTTGTGTATGCTCGGGGTGTATTATATCCCACAAGTGGGGCTTGCACTCTTTTGCAGGTAGGCACTTGCCTGTTTTTAAGTAGCGCTGTTCATTTCCTTGCTAGAGTTAGCTAGGACCTAAATTGTGTAATGCTGGGAAGACACAATGCAATTTCCAATCTGATCGACGGGTGATCGAACAGGAAGTTGTTGCATGTGTACATTTCCAAACTTCTCCCGATCGATAAAGGCAGGGGTCGAGTCCTGCGTGAATGCGGGGGGACGACGTCTACTTACTTTTTTTGGACAGTGGACGCCGTCCCCCCTAGTACCCTGGAGGGGAGCTGCGCAGCAGAGAGGAGCATTGCACGCAGCGTGGGGAAGGGCGGACGTTTCCCCCCCCCCCCCATCCCTCACCTTGGGGCTCCTCTCCCTGGCTCCCATAAAGATGCGGCGGCGGCGGTGACTGGCAGCGGCATCGGTGGGCGGGACTTACCTCCTCCAGTGTTCCGGGTGGACGCTGTGCGTGCAGCTACTCTGGTCTAGTGAAGACCAGAGCAGCGGCACGCACAGCGTCCACCCGGAACACTGGAGGAGGTAAGTCCCGCCCACCGATGCCGCTGCCAGTCACCGCCGCATCTTTATGGAGGGGAGAGCCAGGGAGAGGAGCCCCAAGGTGAGGGATGGGGGGGGGAAACGTCCGCCCTTCCCCACGCTGCGCGCAATGCTCCTCTCTGCTGCGCTGCTCCCCTCCAGCGGGGGGGGGGGGGGAACAACTGGCTACATATACTGGGGGCCACTATATACCTGGCTTTATATACTGGGGGCCACTAAACACCTGGCTACATATACTGGGGGACACTATACACCTGGCTACATATACTGGGGGCCACTATACACCTGGCTACATATACTGGGGGCCACTATACACCTGGCTACATATACTGGGGGCCACTATACATCTGGCTACATATACTGGGGGCCACTATATACCTGGCTACATATACTGGGGGGCACTATATACCTGGCTACATATACTGGGGGCCACTATACACCTGGCTACATATACTGGGGGCCACTTTACACCTGGCTACATATACTGGGGGCCACTATACACCTGGCTACATATACTGGGGGCCACTATACACCTGGCTACATATACTGGGGGCCACTAAACACCTGGCTACATATACTGGGGGCCACTAAACACCTGGCTACATATACTGGGGGGCACTAAACACCTGGCTACATATACTGGGGGCCACTATACACCTGGCTAAATATACTGGGGGCCACTATACACCTGGCTACATATACTGGGGGCCACTATACGCCTGGCTACATATACTGGGGGCCACTATACGCCTGGCTACATATAGTGGGCACATATACCCCTGGCTACATATACTGGGGGCCACTAAACACCTGGCTACATATACTGGGGGCCACTAAACACCTGGCTACATATACTGGGGGGCACTAAACACCTGGCTACATATACTGGGGGCCACTATACACCTGGCTAAATATACTGGGGGCCACTATACACCTGGCTACATATACTGGGGGCCACTATACGCCTGGCTACATATACTGGGGGCCACTATACGCCTGGCTACATATAGTGGGCACATATACCCCTAGCTACATATACTGGGGGCCACTAAACACCTGGCTACATATACTGGGGGCCGCTATACACCTGGCTACATATAGTGGGCACATATACCCCTGGCTACATATACTGGGCACATATACACCTGGCTACATATACTGGGGACACCCATACACCTGGCTACATACACTGCGGACACCTACACACCTGGCTATACTGTGGACACCTATACACCTGGCTATACTGGGGACACCTGAGCACCTGGTTAGATATACTGGGGACACCTGGCTATACTGGGGACACCTATAGACCTGGCTACCTATTCTGGGGACATCTATACACTTGGCCACCTATTCTGGGAATATCTTTACACCTGACCACCTATTCTAAGGACATCTATACACCTGGCTACCTATTCTGGTGACATCTCTACATCTGGCCACCTATTCTGGGGACAACTATACACATGGCTACTTATACTAGGGACACATATAGACCTGGCTAGCTATACTGGGGGTACCTAATTTTGGGAGAACTGCTGTCAGATCTGTATTTTTGGGGAACCGCCGATGCCAGATTACGTGTATTTTGGGGAACCGCTGCCAGATTGTGTATGTTGGGGACCACTACTGCCAGATTACATGTATTTTGGGTGTTACATGTATTTTGGGTGATCCACTACCAGGTTTCACGTATTTGGGGGAACTGCTTCCAGATTATGTGTATGTTGGGGAACTGCTGCTGCCAGATTGTCTATTTTGGGGGAACCACTGCCATATTATCTGTATTTTGGAGGAACCTCTGCCAGATTGTGTATTTTTGGTGAAATGCTGTCAGATTACATCTACTTTTTGGGGATACCCTACGACAGAGCTCAAACTTCCCCTGGCAGACCTTTTATACCACTGCTAAGGCCATGTATATTTGGCCCCACCCATGACCACGCCCACGCTATGCTTAACCACGCCCATTTTTTAGGGTGAGTCCACTCACTTCTTTTTCCAGGACTAGACCCCTGGATAAAGGGTTTGATTTTCCGATGATAACTTTGCAAAATCGATACCTTTCTTGATTAGAAACAGACTGGACATCCGCCGATCGGACAGGAAATTGCATTGTGTGTTCCCAGCATAAGGGTTTGGAAGTTAGAAGATCAACTTAGAAGACTATTCTCCATGTCATAGCAAGCCTCTACCATTCTGCATTTAAGTACTCGACCCCTCAATGTTCTCACAATTCCTCTAACATAACTCCTTCCGAAATGTTAAAACTATTATCACTCCATGTCCAAACAACAGTTCTGACTGCAGTGATGACTGTGAGAAGGTCGTTGCACCAAGGCGCATCAATTTTTTACATTGATGCTTATGTATGTGTGAGTTTAGATTGATAAACACATTAAAGGACAACTGAAGAGAGAAGTATATGGAGGCTGCCATATTTATTTCCTTTTAAGCAGTACCAGTTGCCTGGCAGCCCTGGTGATCCCCTGCCTCTAATACTTTCAGCTATACACCCTGAACAAGCATGCAGCAGATCAGGTGTTTCTGACATTAATGTCAGATCTGACAGATTAGCTGCATGCTTTTTTTCTGGTGTTCTTCAGACACGCCTGCAGCCAAACAGACCAGCAGGGCTGCCAGGCAACTGGTATTGTTTAAAAAGAAATAAACATGGCAGCCTCCTTGTTCTTCTCACTTCACTTGGCTTTTAGGTGGCCTCTAGTGGCAGTTCAGGGTATTTCAGGGGAAGTCTTGCCCAGTAGAGATGGGAAGTCCGGATCTTTTCAATGATTCGGATGATTCGAATCAGATCATTGAAAAGATCCGGATCTTTGATCCGAATCTCGAGTCATTTTATTATTATTATTTTTTATTTATATAGCGCCGACATATTCCGCAGCGCTTTACAAAGCACAATAAGACGACAAGGGGAACATAGATACACTAACAAAATGTACAACAGAGTTCCAAGAAGCACAAATATTGTGACAAAAACAGTAAACATTAGGAGGATGACCCTGCCCTTGCGAGCTAGGAGAAGCTAGGGAAGCATTCGGGGGTGAAATGACTAGCAGGACAGGACTTTTCCTGCATTGGACAGAGAAGGGGAGGGGGTGGACAGACAGAGGAGGGGGGGTGGTGGACAGAGAAGGGCAGGGAGTGGACAGAGAAGGGAGGAGGTGAACGAAGAGGGGAGAGCAGAGAGCAGAAATGTTTTTTTGCACACATTACCCACATGTTGCAATCATATGCTTTAAATATATTTCACCTATATGTTCATCTGTATACTTTGAATGCAAATGTCTCACAGTGAAAGAAAGCATTCCCCTTTTCTTACCTCCAACACACATCATAAATTTAGGGAGAAGTGCAGCTGTTTAGAGTGCAGGAGGATCATATTGCACTGCAATCACAGTGCCTGCCCTGTCATTCTAGCCAAGCACGCTGTCTGCAAAGTTACCGAGCTGTGCTTCTGAGCCAAAAGTTTCAGCCAGTTCATTACAGCCAGTACGTGTGCTCTACACATATCTGGCAGTGGCACCCATGTCCCCTCTCCCATCTACCTGTCCCTGCAAGGCTGGCTGGCTCCCCTCCAACTGAGCGATCCATCTCTGCTCTGCTTCCAGGACCCCCGCTGCCCGCCGAGAGGGGGGGGGGGCGTGCCGCTCCTGGCTCCACCCCCTTTGTGAACCGAATCGTTCATTTTGATGATCCAGATGATTCGACTCACAAAAGAGATTCGGATCAAAGATCCGACTCGTTCATGATCCGGACAACACTAATGCCCAGTGTGTGACATTCCTCACCTCTCCAGTCAGCAGGGTGATGATCTCCAGGGTGAGGTCCAGTAATGTCTCTTCTTCCTTATTATGTCTAAAGGTCTCCTCATTCTCCATCATTATATCCTTGTAGAGGTCCTTGTGTGCTTCTACATACTGCCACTCCTCCATGGAGAAATAGATGGTGACATCCTGACACCTTATAGGAACCTGACACACACAATATAGGTACAGTCACCATCCAGACTTACTGTTACTGGACATTGTGACATAATCCACACCACTCCTCACCTGTCCTGTCAGTAGCTGGGCGACCCTCTCGATGACTTCCAGGATCTTCTCCATCTTGTTCCTCTCTGGTGTCAGGGAGTATGGAGTCAGGGCATAATGTGGAGACACTATGATGGGGGACGGCACATGCCGAGGGCTGCTGGGCTTTAGTCGGTTAATGGGTGTATTTTTCACCACTTCATACTTCTGTTATACAGAGACAGGAAGAAGTGTTACTAAATACCTTCCCACAATCCTCCTCCAACCTCCAATCAGGTGTGTGCTTCATTAACAGAGACAAGAGTGATGTCATGTGACCTCCCAGAGTCACGCTCACCTCTCCAATCAGCATATTGATGATTTCCAGGGTGAGGTTGAATATTCGCTCAGTCATGTGACGCCGGTCCTCATCCATTCTGGTTGGCATGGTCATGTGATGATCTCTGAAAGATAATCCTCCCTGTAGCTGAATTAAAAAATAATTATTATTGGGGCTAAAGTATGTTGTTAATTTATGAAAGTTATGCAGTATTTCCATATCACTGAATGCTGTACAGAGCAGGTAGGATGCTTAGTACTGATCTATAAAGACCCACTCTGTACAGAGGGTGTACCTTGCAGATTTACAGACATGAGAGAAAGGCCCTTTACCAATACTCTGCTTGTAGGTTCCAAAGGCTGCAGAGGGAAATTCTTGGTTAGCTAATTGCCAGGCCTTTTCCTCCACACACACAACATATGCCATTGTGCGATTGTGTGGTCCCTACAGAAGCTACAATCACATCTGTACGGTAGGTCCTTCACTTTCATCACAGACCCACCATCAGAAATTTTTGGTCCCTATACTGGGTAAACCTATTGGACCCCCTTCTGCCCCCACATGGTAAATTGCAGTCTTTGAAGGCCTGAACACACTAATGTCCGTATGTCCACTTTTCATGCACTCCCCTGACTGGGACTGTTCTGCATATGCTAAGTTCGGTAAGACTGCAACAGCGCTTGTACAGAACATCCTCAGCTATGGGAGCACAATGGAGGAGGCACGCAGCCTGGAACAGTGCATGTGCAGTGCCCCACAACCCAGCTGGATTGTGCAGGCTTCACAGGAGCACAACGGATGGGACCCAGGGACGGATCTAGACCTATTTGGTAGTTGTTGAACAATCTATATCCTCACGTTGGAACTGAGAGTACATCTGTTTGCAGTTGCTTTCTATCTTACAACTGGATAGTAGAAGCTCTTCTGTTTCCCATGCTGAGGGGCAAGTTTGCCTTTCTTTTCTTGCACAAGTGGTTAACTTGCCTGTCAGATTCGACCTGACAGGCATCTGACAGGAATCTATCTGATGGTTGAATCTGCTGCAAATTTATAACTATATGGGTACCTTTACAGGCAAATCTGACAGTGAGATAAATTATAATCCACATCAAAGTGTCAGTAAACTAAATGAACGACCAGCAGTGAGAGAGTTAACATATAATAAAGGCTGCTGGCTGAACTGGTGGGAGCAGAGCCAGCATGTCACAACTGGCCACAGATAAGAAGTGAGATGAAAGGGGAGAGAGGTGGATCCAGCTTACCCAGAGAGGTATTTCTGCACACAGTGTCCCCTCTCTGTCAAGGTTGGGGGGCGGGGCAGCTCTGCTGCCTTTCCAATGTTTATTGGCTGGAGAGAGGTAGCCTGTGAGAAAAAAAAAGGGGACTGCACTGACTTGACCTGGGCCGGCCCCATTCAGCAGCCTCTCATACCAACAGAAAGACTGGGACACACCATCACTGTTGGAATTTAAAGGCCACAACTTTATTGGTACACTTCATAAATCACACAAACCATAATTATCCATAATCATAATCACACAAACCATTAGTTAGAGCACTTTATACCATATGAGTCATTGACAATGCCCCCCAATATTATGAGATTACAACACACCACCATACCAGCCACCAGCCGCTGTTTTCCTAGCGCAGCGAGTACAGCAATTGCTTCCAAGCCAGGGTACTAGTCCCGCCACTGCCATAATCAGTCCAACCAGCATAGTCAGGGACCCGCTACCACAATTCAGGGAGGTTACCCTCTGACCTCCAAATCTCCCCAATATCCCCTAGGGATGCTTCCATCAACAACAACAAATAACATTTGTAAAGCGCTTTTCTCCAGTAGGACTCAAAGCGCATGAGCATGGTTCAGACCATCGTGGTACAGAGGAAGAATTCTATAAGTCCAGAAATGCCAGGCTAAACAGGTGGCTTTTCAGTCTGGATTTAAATAACTCCAGGGATGGGGCTGTATTTACTGGGTATGGCATGAAGTTCCATAGAGTAGGGGCAGCATGACAGAAAGCTCTGTCTCCAAAGGTTTTGAGGTGCACTCTGGGAGTGACCAAGTTTATAGGACCTGCTGATCTGAGGTTGTGAGAGGTGTGGTGCAGCTTCAGCAAGTCCTTCATGTATCCCAGGGCACACATACAATAAATATTATGATAAATATCTTAATATAAACAAGAATATCTTAATATAAACAAGAGTACACTGTGCAATATAGGTATATATACATTAGATGCAACAATACTAAGTAATGAGGACACAAGAAAAAAAAAGATAATGACAGCGGTGGTGTGTCTGTTATGCTGGGAATACAACATAGGTTTTTTTCGGCAGATAGATGGTTTAGTAGATAATTTCTGACATGTCCGATCTGATTTTCGATCATTTTTCTGATCGATTTCTCATAGTAGTGAATGGAAATAGATAAGAAAAGATAAGAGGATCAAACGGGAAATCGAGCAGAAAAATTAATCGTGTATTCCCAGCATTAGAAAATCATGGGATGCATTCAAATGTACACTCTGTGGCAGCATAATTAAGAGGAAGTTGCACATCTGCTAGATATATTGCAGGAATTAGAGGACAGACAAAAGGCTGATCCACCACAAGAAATCCAAGAAGAGCTAAAAAGTGTGAGAACAAGAATGACCTACACTGGGGGAGGAGCACCTTTAGCTACCTATTATTACAGGAGAAGGGGCCACACATGATGAACTGCTGGGGCCACGTAAAGCTTAGCAGCGCCCCTGTACAAGCTTTTATAGTGTTTGCTTTAGGGAAATACAGATGTAGTGTAGCAAGCATTGCACTAGATAGACATTCTACAGCAGGCCTGCGATGGACTAATTTAATGTTTGCTGAACAGCTGTCAGCTTCAGTTGATATCCATCTCTCTCTTTTTGTATTTTGGCCAATTACATAGCCGTTAGAGAATCTTAATATCCATTGTGCAGTGGTTTTCAGGACATGCTCTAATTGCATGGACAGTGTGCATGGCAGCAATGTGATTGCATCTGCATGTAGTGTGTGTGAGTGGGGGGGGGGGGGGGGGGAATCCCTCTACAATTTTTGAAGCTTCGCCATGTGTTTTAGTGTTTTTAATTGTGTGTTTTTGATTATGTCTTTTGAATTGTCCACAAACATTATATCTTTTTTTCTGGTAAGTGAGGCTTGAGCTAACTTTTTCCCTATAACTAGATAGACATTGCTCAAAGTTACTCCAACTTATACCCAGTAAATATTGCAATGCATAGACATCCATAGAGCCAATGTAGATACATGAATAAATCTCACCAGTGCAGTAGCTGTGCGTGTCTTTCTGGCTTCCTCCACCATAGAGTGCTACGACTGAAGCAGCTATTACATGACACACACCTGTAACTGGACTGGACTTTGTCACTAGGCTGTCTGGGGGAGGAGCCTATCTGGGATGAGGAGGGAACTTATCAAAGTTTACACTTGAGGATTTCCAGACATCTAAAAGCAAATGAGATGTGAAACTAAACTGATGAAATTGAAGTATGGAATTGTAAGTCCTATTCTAAGCCGGCCATGCGCTATTCAATAATCACTCTATTTTGCTTTTATTTCAATATTATGATTGATATTATGATTGCTATGAAGGGCTAAAATTGATCCCCACAAAGCCAGTAGATCTAAAATCATCACGCCAGGAGAAAGGGGACAGCCAGGCCGTCGAGCCGCTACGCGGAGCCATTGAGTGAGTGGGACATCGCGGGCCACCAGATATCAGAGTGACAGCGGTTAGGAATATTCTGATGTGCCTGTGTATATCGCTGAGCTTGTTGATACATATTCGGGAGAGCGCACGGAATTAATAACAATATATTGACTGTTCAACTGGAATCCTCGGCAGCGAACCCAAATTTTGAAGCCCCTATCACACTGGCGCGGTGCGTTACCCTGTTTTGCTGCAGGGTAATGCTACACCAATGAAAGTCTATGGGGCATTTCATATCTGGTGCAGCGCGACCCGACGGAAGTGCTCGATTTGCCGTACAAGAAGAGCGCATTGTTGAGCAACATGTGTGGCCATGTGCAGCGACCAGAAATCATGTAACTCTATGGCGACGCAACTTTTTAAAATTTTTCAGCGTTCGCATTGCGGCGCGCATGCGCGGAAGCATATTTTTTCAATACAATTCCTGCTTAGTTTGCAGCCAGAAGGAAGATTACCATGCATTGCCGTGGTAATTCCCAAAGGCTATTTTTAGCCCAGCTATAATGCCGGTTGCCAGCTTGAAATCAGTCTTGGGGCCCTTTAACACTGGTGTTGGGCAGTGGGTCATTTTACTGCACCTCCTCACCGCTATGCTAATAAAAGCCACAGCCGGGACAAGGTCCTCCTGCACCCGAGGCTGAGACACCAAAATGCGCTCCTCCAACCCTCCCATCCCGGCCATCACACACTGATTGCTATTAGACTAAGAGGCGCCCCAGAGCCCCCAACACCTTAATCTCTGGCTTGCCGTCACTGCCATGTATCTCCTTTCCTTATTTCTCTGTGCTTTAAACACAATAGGGGAAGTGAGTTGTGCACTCCCTCCTACACTGCGCCCTGAGGCTGGAGCCTCTCTCGCCTCTGCCTCAGCCCAGTCCTGATGAAAGCCTATGGGTGCTTTCATACAGCATGCAGTGTGCCAGAAGTCGCCAATCTACCACAAGCGCATACTGACATTACTGCGCGACCTCTGTGACGACATGTGGCGATGTGCGGCAGACTGGAAGTCGTGTAAGTCTATAGCAGTTTGACTGCTGTCATGAGCAGACATGCTCTATGACTCTCTGTTTTTTATTTTAATGTAATTGCACTTTAACACTCTGTACTATGCACTATTGCATTTCACTTTGTTCCCTTGAAAAAGCTTCCGCAAGGAAGTGAAACATGTCGGGTTATTGTTTTGGTGGGGGGTATATGTAATTACCTTAATGTATTATTGAACTCAGGGGTGGAGATACTCTCCATTTATAGCTCACTGTAGACCCCGAGTTTATGAGTACAAAGGAGATATACAAGTAATTGACAGACAGTCTATCTGTACATTGTTCTATTTTATCAGATGTAATTTATTAAAAGTTATGTTTTAATATGACCTAAAAACGAGGAAAAATTGTTTCAAGTCTATAGCGTTGCAGAGTTTGCCAAAATGTTGGCGTTGCGACGTTGCGCAAGCATGTGCCGAAGCGTAATTTTACAAGACTCTTCCACAAACTTCCGTATTTTGGAAAGCGTCACTTCCAGTTTGGATCTGAACGAGAAGGGGATTACCGCATATTAACGTGGTAATTCCTAAAGGCCAGCCGCACCGCAACGCTGCCGCCAATCCATAGTTTGAAGCTGGCCTGATGGAAGTGGAGAAGGATATGGAGGCTGGCATTATATGTGGAGGCTGATATATTTTCTATTAAACTATACCAGTTGCCTGGCTTGTCCTGCTGATTATCTGATCCTACTTTAAGCCATAGACCCAATTATGCAGATCAGATGTTTCTGACAAATATCTGATTATGTACATGCTCGTTTCAGGTAAGTGATTCAGAAACTACTACAGCCAAAATGATCAGCAGGGCTGCCAGGCAACTGGCATTGTTTAAAGGACAACTATAATGAGAAGGATATGAAGGCTGCCATGTTTACTTCCTTTTAAGCAATACCAGTTGCCTGGCTGTCCTGCTGATCCTCTGCCTCTAATACTTTAGCCATAGACCCTGAACAAGCATGCAGCAGATCAGTTGTTTCTGACATTATTGTCAGATCTGACAAGATCAACCGCATGCTTGTTTCTGGTGTGATTTAGTCACTACTACAGCCAAACAGATCAGCAGCAGGGGTGCTCTCCGGGACCTCCGAATGCGAATTTACCCGAAAACTTGGGTGGATTTTCAGGGTTGCCGAAGTCAAACCCAAATGTTCAAAATCATGCCGAATCCGAAGGTTTCCGAATGTGCGCACTCAAATTCGGCCGGATGACGCGGTGGGTTCGGCTTCGGGGATGACATCATTGGGACAATCAGAAGTCCTCCAGCCGAGGACCTGGCAACCCTAGCAACCAGTCAGAGGAGGGAAGCCTGGCCCTCCCCTCCTCTATATAAGGCGGTGGCCATCTTGCGGAGCCACGTACTTGTGTGACTGTGCTGGTACTGAGAGTATCTCCAGTGCTGTGCTCAGGGCCGGCCCGCTCATGAGGCGGGGTGAAACTTTTGCCTAAGGCAGCACATTTCTAGGGGCGGCATCCGCCCGTCGGTGGGTGCGGGAAGCCGGCCGCCAAGCTGGAGGGGTAGCGGGCAGGACGGGGGTATTGGGCCTAGCAGCGGGGAGGGGGATCGGACCCCCCCCTCCCTTGCCTGGGTCCCCCGTCCTCCGCTCCCCTCCAGCCTTAAATAGATCAGAAGCGCTACTCGTAAGAGGCAGTGGGCAGGGAGGACTCACCTCTTCCTCGATTCAGCGTGCGCTCCACTGAATTCACTTCCTGCAACGCCGCCCACTGTATTGTAAGTGGATGGCGTTGCAGGAAGTGATGTCAGTGGAGCGCATGCTGGATCGAGCGAGGAAGAGGTGATCGAGCGAGGAGAGGGGGTTCGACCCCCCTCCCCGCCGCTAGGCCCAATACCCCCGTCCTGCCCGCTACCCCTCCAGCTCGGCGGTGGGGGGGGGGGGGGGCGGCAGCAATAATTTTTTCAAAATTTGCCTTGTTGTGATCTGTGAGTCATCTGCCCGACCCTATTGATTGATTGCATCTGACAGTGTGTGACCAACGTAAATTGTCACTAACTGTCTGCCGCACGACTTAGATATTGTGTAGTACACTAGGGAACTGCTGCTGCTGCTGCTGCTGCTGCTGCTGCTGCTGCTGCTGCTACTGCTACTACTACTACTACCATTTTTTTTGTTGTCACTCAACACCAGTCACCACCACCCCAGACTTTATTAAAGTTTACACCCTTTCCCGCCCTCTTCTACATTTTTTTTTTTTACTGTATTTGTATATTGCACAATGACTGGCAGAGGTAGAGGGCAAGGCACCACCAGGAGAGGCAGCGTCATTTCAGGAGCCACTGCCAGCAGCAGCAGCAGAAGGTCTGAGACTGGTCTGCCGCCAGCCACTGACCGCAGAGTTGTGGAGGAGGGAGCAGAGGCGCAACAGCAGCGCGTTGCGCCCATCTTTGAGATGGGTCGTCACCCCTGGCCCATTCTGGAGAGTCAGGTGCAAGCTGTGGTGGAAATTATGGCGGAGCAGGAAGCCACCGTTTCCAGCCAGGCCTCCAGCACCAACGAGACCAGTGCCACCACCACCAGCACTCTGGTCCACAGCAGGCCTCCACCACCGCTTGAGGCCAGATGTTTTGGAGCAGTTTGAGGTGGACATGATGGGGCCATGCAGAGGAGGAGGAGGAGGAGTTAGAGGTGGAGCAGTTTGTTGTTGGCGCTGAGGGGCATGATGCAGGGGATGTTGGAGTAGAGGAGTTGGTTGAGGCGGGCTCACAGAAGATGTTTGGGGATGATGATGATGACGTGCTGGATCCTTCCTATGTGCCACTAGTACCACCAGCACAGTTATTATTATTATTATTATTATTTTTTATTTATATAGCGCCAACATCTTCCGTAGCGCTGTACAAACAAATAATGGGGAACAAATATACATAAGAAATACAAGACACTGTACAGTCATGACATTGAATAGAATAAATACAGATACATACATAGTTGATATGTAGTTGGTACATATACATATGTTAAAATGACAGCGGTATGAGAAACACTAGGAGGAGGTCCCTGCCCTTGCGGGCTTACAATCTAGAGGGTAGTGGGGAGGAAACAAAGGGGAAGGAAACACCAGGATTAGTGGGTGAGCCAGTGTGACTTCAGTGCTGCCTATAGCAAATTATAGGCTTGTCTGAACAGGTGTGTTTTCAGAGTACATTTGAAGGTTTCCAGACTCGTGGCATGACGAACCGGCTGAGGGAGAGAGTTCCAAAGGAGAGGGACCGCCCGTGAGAAGTCTTGGATGCGAGAGTGAGAGGAGGTGACTAGGCTGGAGGACAAAAGGGTCTCCTGTGAGGAACGGAGGGTCCGAGCGGGGAGGTATCTGGAGATTAAAGAGGAAATGTATGGAGGCGACAGCTTGTGTAGAACTTTGTATGCAAACGTGAGAAGTTTAAACTGGATCCTTTGGGCAACTGGTAGCCAATGGAGGGATTGGCAGAGAGGGGCTGCATCAGAGGATCTAGAAGAGAGGTGGATGAGACGGGCCGCAGAGTTTAGTAGGGATTGGAGAGGTGCCAGTCTGCTTTTTGGTAGACCACAGAGTAGGGTGTTGCAGTAGTCAAGATGGGAGATGATTAGGGCATGCACAAGCATCTTAGTTGCTTCTTGTGAAAGGAAGGGACGGATTCTGGAAATGTTTTTGAGATGGAAATACCAGGAGGTAGTTAAAGTGTTAATATGTGGTTTAAAGGAGAGCTCAGAGTCCAGAGTTACCCCTAGGCAACGAGCTTTGGGGGTTGATGCTATTGGGGTGTTCTCAGTGGCGTAGCTAAGGAGCTGTGGGCCCCGATGCAAGTTTTACAATGGGGCCCCCCAAGCACTCTATACATAACAATTGATACGGCGGGCCAAAACCTGCCAATGGCAACTACAGTGTCAGAGGTGCAAGAAGGGGATGGGGAATAGCTTGTTAATGATCACCACTGTTCTAAGTATCTATAGAAGTGATTATTATGAGCACAGGACCAATAGAGAGCTAATACTGTAAATGAGGGTGGGCCCTTCGGGACCCCTCTGCCCCAAGGGCCCCGATACGGTCGCTACCTCTGCACCCCCAATTGCTACGCCCCTGGGTGTTCTCTACATTGATTGTGACAATGGGAGTTGGAACAGAGAGCGAAGGTGGAAATATCACAATTTCCGTTTTGCTCATATTGAGTTTAAGGAAGCGGGATGACATAAATGTAGATACAGCGGATAGACATTTGGGGACTTTTGATAGTAGTGTGGAGAGGTCTGGGGCAGAACAATAAATTTGGGTGTCATCAGCATAGAGGTGGTATTGAAACCCAAAAGAGCTTATAATCTGTCCCAGGCCATGGGTGTAAATGGAAAAGAGGAGGGGTCCAAGGACGGACCAAGTTGGTTGAAGGCAGCTCGTCATCGGAGGAGGCATCTCTGGCGTAGAGGCGCGGCAACAGCAAGGCGGGCAGCACAGGGCTTGGAAGGCAGGAGCCACAGCCTGCTGCTTCAGCCGCTACCACCACCCGCAGCAAACCTCCAACCAAACCAAAAAAGGTACAATCCTCTAAGGGCACCAAAAAACCCCAGCCCTCAAGCTCAAAGAGCAAGTTGAAGGCCCCAGTCTGGCGGTATACTTCACCAAGTGCCCAGTGGACGCGACCCGTGCAATTTGCAACAGTTGCGGTGTCAGTCTCAGCAGAGGTCGCGATCTCCTCAAGTTGAGTACCTCGTGCCTGCAGACCTACTTACAGAGCAAACATTTTGAGGAGTTTAGTGAGTTGGAAAAGCTGACGGAGAGTGGCGCAGTCAGTGGTCAAACCCAGATAGCCACTGCACAGATTTCAGCAGCAGCAGCAGAATCCAACCCTCCTGCCCATCCAGCAGCAGCAGGAGCACAGCAACAACTCACTGTCCCCCCTCCCCCCCCATGGGCAGCCAGTCCTCAGTGACCTCATCAGCTCCCTCCACAGTGGCCTCCTCATCCTCCCGTGCAGGCAAACGCCGCCAGACCCTGCTCAGCGAGTCCTTCCCCGGTGTGACCAAGGTGCTGCCTCCCGCCCACAGGCGCATCCGGGTGCTGAACGGGTTGCTTGCCCGGGCCATGTGCTCCCAGCTCCTGCCATATTCCTTTGTGCAGGAGGGGAGTGACATGAGAGCACTGCTGCAGTTTGGGATCCCGGAGTGGCAAGTCCCCAGCCGCCACTACTTTTCCCGCAGGGCGATCCCAGCACTGCACCCCTTTGCCATGGTGAATGTGGGCCGCACGCTCGATCACGCCGTGAGTGCGGGGATCCACATAACCATGGATTCATGGAGCAGCTGTTTTGGGACAGACCGCTATCTGTCCTTTACGGCCCACTGGGTCAGCTTGGTGGTAAGCCTGAGCGAGGAAGCAGCAGGTCCACCCTCGGGCGCATCAGCGGCAGCAGCGGCACCAGTCGCCCAGTATGTGGTGCCACCATGCGGGGTCAGGGGAGAAGCAGCAGCTCACGCTGCCAAGCGATCCCGTCTGAACAGCAGCGTGAAGGCCCGCCACTGCCAAGCGCTGCTGGAGATGAGAAGCCTGGGGAAAAACAGCTTGCCGGCAACCAACGTGCTCCGGTACCTCAGGGAGCAGGAGAAGACATGGCTGACCCCCAGAGGCCTCACTGTCGGATTGGTGGTGTTCGACAATGCCGCCAACCTGCTGGCTGCCATCAGCAGGGTAGACTTGCTCCACGTCCCTTGCTTGGCCCACGTCCTCAACCTGGTGGTGCAAAAGTTCATGCGCACCTATCAGGGGATGGAGTAGCTGTTAGAAGCGGCACGGAAAATTGTGCGCACTTTCCGCTGCTCATCTGCTGCCGCTCAGGGGCCAGAGGAGGTGGACGCTGACCCTGATGTCTCTGTTGGACGGGCCACTCTGTTCCCCATGGCAGTGCACATGCTGTGCTGCCTGTGCACAGACCCCAGGGTCAAGCAGATGCAAGCGAGGGATGACGCCTGCATCAGCATGATCCTGGACCCATGGCTGAAGGGGAAGGTGGGTCAGTTCCTGCCTGCTGGAGACCGTGAACAGCGAACAAGGGAGTTGCAGGAGATCCTTGTTTGGCAACTGGAGGAAGCTTTCCCCCAGCCTTCCACCCCCTCTGTCCCTGTCCAGCCAGCACAGCAGCCGGTGCCTGCGGCCAGCAGCAGCGTCAGGCGCCCAGGAGACCTGCTGTCATTGACGCAGGTGTTCTACATGGTAGAGCAGCCGAGAGAGGAGGTGCGTGCAGCAGCCACCTTCTCTCAAAGTCACAGCCAGCGCATGACCCGGATGGTGGCCGACTACATGGGGTCCTTCAGTGGGCTTGACACAGGCAGCGCAGAGTCTGGGGACCCCATGGAGTACTGGGTGGAGCGCTTGCACATATGGAGGGAGCTGGCACAGTACGCCCTGGAAGTATTGTCTTGCCCCCCTTCCAGCGTGCTGTCTGAGAGGTGCTTCAGTGCGGCCGGTGGCATGGTCACCGAGAAGCACTCTCGTCTGTCCCCAGAGGGCGTGGACAGACTGACATTTTTGAAGATTAACCAGGCCTGGATTAAAGGCACATTCCTGGCACCTGTTGTCGGCGAGAGGAGGACATGAGGTGCCTGGGAATTATTATTTGACATCAACCTTCAGTCCCTGGGTCCTGATAATTTGGCCTGTTTTTTCTTTGGTTGCTGTGGTACTAACGCTAGGTACCATGGCCCATGACATGCGTGCTGCTGCCACACGTCACTCCTCCTCCTGCTGCTGCTGTATTTATTTATTTATGAATTTATTTATGTATTTATTGTATTTATAAAGTGCCAACATATTACGCCGCACTGATTTTCATCCTCCTGCTGTCTGTGTTCCCACCGAAAGGGTCCACACAATACATTGCCTGCTGCCACACACCACTCCTCCTCCTCCTGCTGCTGCCACACGCCACTCCTCCTCCTCCTGCATTTATTTATTTATTTATGAATTTATTTATGTATTTATTGTATTTATAAAGCGCCAACATATTACGCCACGCTGATTTTCATCCTCCTGCTGTCTGTGGTCCCACTGCCAGGGTCCACAGAATACATTTCCTGCTGCCATATGTCACTCCTCCTGCTGCTGCTGTATTTATCCTCCTGCTGTCTGTGTTCCCACCGCCAGGGTCCACACAATACATTGCCTGCTGCCATACGTCACTCCTCCTCCTGCTGCTGCGGTATTTATCCTCCTGCTGTCTGTGTTCCCATCGCCAGGGTCCACAGGATACATTGCCTGCTGCCACACGTCACTCCTCATCCTCCTGCTCTATTTATCCTCCAGCTGTCTAGGTTCCCACTGCCAGGGTCCACAGAAAACATTGCCTGCTGCCACACGTCACTCCTCCTCCTGCTGTATTTATCCTCCTGCTGTCTGTGGTCCCACCGCCAGGGTCCACAGAATACATTGCCTGCTGCCATACGTCACTCCTCCTCCTGCTGCTGCTGCTGTATTTATCCTCCTGCTGTCTGTGTTCCCACCGCCAGGGTCCACAGACTACATTGCCTGCTGCCACACGTCACTCCTCCTCCTCCTCCTGCTGTTGCTGTATTTATCCTCCTGCTGTCTGTGTTCCCACCGCCAGGGTCCACAGAATACATTGTCTGCTGCCACACTTCACTCCTTCTCCTGCTGTATTTATCCTCCTGCTGTCTGTGTTCCCACCGCCAGGGTCCACAGAATACATTGCCTGCTGCCACACGTCACTCCTCCTCCTGCTGTATTTATCCTCCTGCTGTCTGTGGTTCCACCGCCAGGGTCCACAGAATACATTGCCTGCTGCCATACGTCACTCCTCCTCCTGCTGCTGCTGTATTTATCCTCCTGCTGTCTGTGTTCCCACCGCCAGGGTCCACACAATACATTGACTGCTGCCACACGTCACTCCTCCTCCTCCTCCTGCTGTATTTATCCTCCTGCTGTCTGTGTTCCCACCGCCAGGGTCCAAAGAATACATTGCCTGCTGCCACACGTCACTCCTCCTTCTCCTGCTGTATTTATCCTCCTGCTGTCTGTGCTCCCACCGCCAGGGTCCACAGAATACATTGCCTGCTGCCACACGTCACTCCTCCTCCTGCTGTATTTATCCTCCTGCTGTCTGTGGTCCCACCGCCAGGGTCCACAAAATACATTGCCTGCTGCCATATGTCACTCCTCCCCCTGCTGTATTTATCCTCCTGCTGTCTGTGTTCCCACCGCCAGGGTCCACAGAATACATTGCCTGCTGCCACACGTCACTCCTCCTCCTCCTCCTGCTGTATTTATCCTCCTGCTGTCTGTGGTCCCATCGCCAGGGTCCACAGAATACATTGCCTGCTGCCACACGTCACTCCTCCTCCTCCTGCTGTATTTATCCTCCTGCTGTCTGTGTTCCCACCGCCAGGGTCCACAGAATACATTGCCTGCTGCCACGCGCCACTAGCTATTATGCCACTACAATAGCTGTATACTGTTGTAAAAAATAATAATAATGAGGTGTCTGGGTTGAAAACTGTGCTGTCCCAGTTGAGCATTGGACACAATGGGCTTGATTCACAAAAGAGTGCTAACTGTTAGCACGTGCGTTTTCGCGCAAATTTTCGTGTTTGCACGCGATCGCGAATTTTCGTGCACAATTAAACGTTTTCACACGCAAATGTGAATTTTCATGCAAAATTGTTATCGTTTTGCACAAACATTCACGTTTGCGCGCAAAAATGTTTAATTACGCACGAAAATTTGCGATTGTGCGCAAATGTGAAAATTCGCGCGAAAACGGCCGTGCTAACAGTTAGCACTCTTTTGTGAATCAAGCCCAATGTGGGCTTCACGGCAGCTGTCCGGAACCTCTTCCTGATCTTGCTGTTTATTTACAGCCGTGGTACCAACACTAAGTACCATGGTCCAGTTACATTGCCTGCTGCCACACGTCACTCCTCCTCCTCCTGCTGCTACTGTATTTATCCTCCTGCTATCTTCTCACCGCCAGGTTCCACAGAATACATTGCCTGCTGCCATACGTCACTTTTTTTGTTTTGTTTTTTATTACACCTATTTAAATGTGATTTCCCTTAAAGGACTTACGAGGCCAAGTATAGAAAAAAAATAAAAAAAGTTAGCTACCTGCATCAGCTTGTAAGGCACGGAGGACGCCGTCCGCTTCCTCCGTGCCGTTCCGCCGGGTCCCCGCCGCTCAATAGCCCCCCGAACGGTCCCCGACCACGCAGCCCGGGTCGGGCTCCCCAGCCTGTACAAAGATGGCCGCCGGAGCTGGCCGCGGCTGCACAGTCCGCATAGCCGCAAGTGCGGCTGCGCAGCTCTAAGGCCAACCCCCCAATCCACGCTACTGTTACGTGGATCGGGGGGTTGGCCTTAGAGTTGCGCAGCCGCACTCGTGGCTATGCGGACTGCGCAGCTGCGGCCAGCTCCGGCGGCCATCTTTGTACAGGCTGGGGAGCCCGACCCGGGCCGCGCGGTCGGGGACCGTTCGGGGGGGGCTATTGAGCGGCGGGGACCCGGCGGAACGGCACGGAGGGCGCGGACGGCGTCCTCCGTGCCTTACAAGCTGATGCAGGTAGCTAACATTTTTTTATTTTTTTTTCTATACTTGGCATCGTAAGTGCTTTAAAAAAAAAAAAAACGCATCCGAATTCCCGAACACGAATTTTTACCAAATTTTGTTAACGACACCCGAACTGAATTCGAATCCGAACCGAATTTCGTGATCGCATCCGAATCCGAATGTCCTCCTGACCCGCATTCGAATGTACCCGAATCAAATTTTGGTACATTTGAGCATGCCTGCTAACCGGCGCCAAGCCGGTTAGTGTGCCTTATCACTTAGTGGGCACAAACTACAGCGCTAACCTTATCTGAGGTTAGTGTGTCTTATCTGAGGTTAGTGCGCTTTAAGTAGCTTTGTGCACACTAAAAGATGCACAAAGCTACATTGCGCACTGCACCGCGCACCCGCTATACTGTACATGATGCGACCTTAAGGTCGTATAGGATGCGACCTAAACGGCACATCAGTGCACCGTTAGCGCCGGTTAGTGAATCAAGGCCCAGGTCACTGCAGGGGCCATACCTTCACTTCCAGGACTTCTTTATGCTGAAGATAGTTTTCAATCGCTTTGGCTGTATGTTTAGCGTCATTGTCCTGCTGCAGAATACATTTAGGTCCGATCATACGGCTCTCTGATGGATAATGAGAAAAGCATACACCCACATATAGGATTTTCACCTTTCGCAGTTACAGAACGATCACATGAAAAAGCTTCACTTGGCATCTTGCCAAACTAGCGGTCAAAGCAACAGCCAGTAAGGCCGCTTTTCCAGGGGCAGTTGAACTGTGTGCTCAGGAAGAGTTTGAGAGGCATCTCACTGCCTATCAACTGCTTGTGGAAATGAGGCCTCACAGTGACAAAGTTTGGTAGGAAGAGTGGAATGAGCATCAGCTTCAGCAAACCCAACAGAAAGCACAGCAAGGCCCAACAGCCAATGAAAAGAGATCACATATATACAAGGGTGGAGGGAGGGGTTAGTCACTCCATCTTGTGTTCTATGAGTAAGGAGGTAGACAGAGCCAGGAAGATAACTATTGTGTCAGGGAGAGATTGCAACATAGTAAAAGGTACCAGGGCCGCCATCAGAAATTTTGGGGCCCCTCACACATCATCAAGCCTAGGCCCCCCCCCTGGGCCCACCCACTGGCTGTTGTGCCCACCCACTAGCCACCCCGTGCCAGCCAGTAAGTGCTTTCACGGGATATGATTAAGGATAGCTTAGTGGAAAATAAAATGAAAAAGTGACCCCCGAATTTACTTCCAGGTTGGGGTGGTCACGGCTTACAGTGCAGGCGCTTCCCAGTGAAGTATATCCTTGTACAGGTTCACGTGGCCAGGAGCGCTGTGAGCAGGCACACTATGTAGTTGTGATGCGTGAACGGTTAGGATATGCTTCGTCGGGCAACACCTGAGCAGTAAGCCGCGACCACCCCAACCTGGAAGTAAATTCGGGGTCGCTACTAACAGAGGGGAATGGAGGAGAACGGGGGGAGCAGTGAGCATGAGGAGAGCCCACTAAACATGCCTGTGCGTTGCCAAGGCCAGATTTGTACTTTTTACCGCCCAAAGCCAAGTACCTCCAGCCGCCCAATGAAAACAGCTGGACTAGGATTGGATTATGGGACAAAGGAAAAGGAGGGACAATACAGATACTGATGGATCAGGGTACTGTATTGAAAATGGAGGTTAGTAGAGATTAAAGGCTAGGCCTTTTGGCAATTTAACCCATTCGCGTTCTGTCGTTTTCACTTGAGAAATGTTCACCTCCCATTCATTAGCCTATAACTTTATCACTACTTATCACAATGAACTGATCTATATCTTGTTTTTTCCGCCACCAATTAGGCTTTCTTTGGGGGGTACATTTTGCTAAGAGCCACTTTACTGTAAATGCATTTTAACAGGAAGAATAAAAAAAAACTGAAAAAAAATCATTATTTCTCAGTTTTCAGCCATTATAGTTTTAAAATAATACATGCCTCCATAATTAAAACTCATGTATTGTATTTGCCCATACGTCCCGGTTATTACACCGTTAAAATTATGTCGCTATCACAATGTATGGCGACAATATTTTATTTGGAAATAAAGGTGCATTTTTTCCGTTTTGCATCTATCATTATTTACAAGTTTAAAATAAAAAAAAATATAGAAATATTTCATCTTTACATTGATATTTAAAAAGTTTAGACCCTTAGGTAAATATTTACATGTTTTTTTTTTTATTGTAATGTTTTTTTTTTTTTAATATTAAACATTTTATTTGGGTAGTTTTGGAAGGGTGGGATGTAAACAATAGGTTTATAATGTAAATGTGTGTTGATTTTTATTTTTTTTTTACTTTTAGTTGTAGTATTACTTTTTGGCCACAAGATGGCGGCCATGAGTTTGTTCACATGATGTCACTCTAAGCGTAACATACGCTTAGAGAGACGCATGGGGGAGGTAACAGCCAGAAAAGGCGCAGCTTCCGAGAGAAGCTGTCGCTTTTTCAGCGGGGGAGAGGAATCAGTGATCGGGCACCATAGCCCGATTCACTGATTGCCTGGCTAACGAACCGCGGGCCAGGAGCGCGCGTGCATGCGCGCGATCGGCCGCGGGAGCGCGCATGGTTTCTAGACGTAGTTTCTACGTCTAGGAACTAAAATAGGTTAAGGTAAGGCTTGGAATTTGATAATAAGATTATGAGAAATGGGATAACATTATCAAGTTAAGGTTACGGATTACAAAATAAGAGTGATTACATTGATTAAGAAGTGTCAGTGACAAGACTGTAAAGTGCTGCAGAAGGTGTCAGTGCTATATAAATACATAATAATATAGTAGGACATTAGACTATGATAGGATTAGATTGTGAGCTCCTCTGAGGACAGTCAGTGACATAACTATGTACTCTGTAATGTGCTGCAGAAGATGTCAGTGCTATATAAATACATAATAATAATCTGGTAGGACATTAGACTATGACTATGATAGGATTAGATTGTGAGCTCCTCTGATGACAGTCAGTGACATGACTATGTACTCTGTACAGTGCTGCAGAAGATGTCAGTGCTATTTAAATACATAATAATATGGTATGACAGACTATGGTAGGATTAGATTGTGAGCTCCTCTGTAACATGGTATGGGGGACATCAGCATAGGATAAATACTTATAAATTTTAAGGTGACACATTGATGGGATGGTTTTAGAGACGGAGATATTAATTTAATTAAGAGGGAAAGAAAGATGGGGTGAGAGAGGCAGAGAGGAGTAGAAAGTTTAGCGACTGGAAGGGCATAGGGAAGCAGGGGCATACCTAGAAATCCCCGGGCCCCCCTGCAAAAAACCCTGCCCCCCCCCCCCCAGGGCCCGCTCAGGGACTTTTGGGGGGCAGGAGGGGTTGCAGCATAAGAGGCGAGAGTGGCAGATCGGTGGGGAGGGGGGACCACCCCCCCCCCCCTCACCTCGGGCTCTCCTCTCAGCGCTCCCCCTAAAGCCTAAATGTATTGAGGCAGATGGAATAACCTATACAATAAAACCTGACTGTCCCTGCAACATCCTGTGTCCGTGCTTTTTTGCTACTGCTCAGCACAGACAGCCGTTGGGACAGGAGGACGGGGCCAGGGAGTCGGGCGGGCGTGTGCACGGGTGGACGGGTGCGCATGTTATAATTTAAGTAGGCCTCAGCTATTTGGACTGAGTTTAGGTAAAAGGTTTGTCCGCAGAGTATACCTTTAAAATAAATAGAGTTTCTTGTGATGCAGGCAGAAGCATCTCAGTGTCTGCTTGAAGCAGATGAATAACAAGCAGATACTGAGAACATGTTCCTGAAGGAAGGCCACAGGCCTACACTGCCCCAGACAAATGGACTACGAGAACAATCAACATAGGCCATATTTACAAAATACCACATTCTTATAAGTAAGTGAAAAGTGGTCATTAAATATTAATCGAGTAGGTGTGTATTATGACACCACGAGGGGTCGAAGCCAATAGCCGGGTCTGGGGGATGGCTAAGATGAGGTTACATTTAACTCTTTCCTAGTCGGTATTAAAGGGCCAGAGGGGCTGACTGAGCTCACTCGGATTCCTACTTTCATGGTCTCCTATCTGCTGACTAGAACACCTAATAATTTCCTTCTTTATGTAATCTGATATAATGTATGCTGTACATAGGTAGTCTAGAAGATGTAACTTAGAATAGATATAAGAGGACCTGATTATCTTCAGCAGGAAGATAATCACGCTGCTGTAACGCAACATGTAACGCAACATGAGGATTTGCTTGGCTAGGATATGATGAACTATATCTGTATAGCTGTGTACTTAATAAACTCCATCAAACTTTGAAAAAGCCTGAGAAAGTCTATCTCCTGCTTGCTGTGATGAGTCGTGTGTGCAACTCTCGCTGATGAATTTGCTGGTGCCGGAGGAAAAGGTGATTTATAACAGTTTTGTGATGATCCGCTCAGCTGGCTGCACAGGCAGACAGCTGTTTGTCCATTCCTCTAGTCTGTGGGCTGCAGGTCTCTGGAACAGAGACCTGTCTTTCCATTGCAAGTTTCTGGTCTGTTCTCTTGCTGGGGAATTTGCATACATTCGTTATGCAAATCCCCTACCTGCCTTCTTTGATGACTGGCACTATAAGAGCTTTATGTTTCCCAGAAGGCTTTGCTGGTCATTTCCTTTCCATGGTCTGTTCCTGATGGACACTGCTGGAGTGTCAGCCATTGCTATCTAGTATAGTTAATTCCTGGGGGTTGCTTTAGGCTCCCCTTCTAGCCCAGTCAGGTTGTATTATCTGTATTGCCTGTTCTGTCTTGTCTTGCCTGTTGCCATTGTCCTGCCCCAATGGTGGTCGACAGGAAATGGTTCTGATCTCTGTTCTTGGAGTATAGCTGGTGCAGCGGTTGCTACCAGCTATCTCTTCTGTTCTGTCTCCTGGGATCGCGCTAGCTACTTTTCGCTAGCGCTGGGGATCCTTCTGTTCTGTCTCCTGGGATCGCGCTAGCTACTTTTCGCTAGCGCTGGGGATCCTTCTGTTCTGTCTTCTGGGATCGCGCTAGCTACTTTTCGCTAGTGCTGTGGATCCTATCTCTCGTTTGTCCCTGTTTTCGTGTGTCTGTCTTGTCCGCTACGCTTGCTGCAGGCTCGGTGAGGTAACCGTTAAGCAAGCGCTCGCGCCCTCTGTTTCATGTTTGTCTGTTAATGGTTAGTTAGGCGTGCTTGTCTCTATTGTGCTTATCACGTGGAGATCGCGCATAACCGCGTGCACTGTTGCGAATGAGTGCGGTGTTCGCGGTTAGCTAGCGTTTGTTATTTTCTGTATCTCCTTATTGTATTTGCTGTGCCTTTGCTACCCTCGTATTCTATTCTGATCTGCCTTGTGTCACGTCTGGCGATCGCACCTCTCGCGATCGCGTTCCTATTTCGTATCTGCTGTTGTGTGTGCGCGGTCGCGGGGTGGCGACTGGATTGGTGCACACACATACAACCTATCCCTTTGCTCAATCTCATTCGCAATCGCCTCTCTTGCGATTGCGTTCTGCGCTTCGTACAATTCCTGTCTGGCACTTGTGGAGGTACAGAGGATTGGTTCCTCTGCACTCCCCAGCGCCATCTGCCGACAGGAATTTCCCTCTACAGGTGCGTAGCACCTTTTGCTGGGTGCCTGCAAATATACGCTTGTGGAGGATTTCCGCCGTGTCAGCGCACGCGTTGTGCGCTGATCACGGAGAAAGTTCCACTATCGTTACAAGTTTATAACAGTGGTGCCGTTAAACCCTTCACTGTCTAGCAAAACAGCCAGACAGGGGCCGAAGTTTTCAAGACATTCCACAGCGAAACAAGCGGAGTAGACGCAGACTGGAAAGCTTATCAAGCTGATAAGTGGTGTGCGTGAGCCAGCACACGGGCTGCAGTTCGAGGAAATCAGCGGCGAAACTCTGGGACGTTAAAATTAAGCTGCAGGTGCACATGCAGTTAAAAGCCTAAACAGGATCGTGAGTTGTGGGAGCGCTCCGAGGCCAGCTAGCAACTGCTGCGGGAGAAGATCCACTGAGTGAAGTGAGACTCAGGAGCTCCAAGTGTGTCCTATCAGAAGTTTCGTGGGGAAGTTGCTAAAGCTGATCGAATTGGCGATTAGAAGTCCGCAGATCAGGCATGTATGGTTTATGTTGTTATATTGCATTATCTTTATTGTATTTGGAGTTGTACAAGGAGTTGATAATGTATTCTGTGTTTTGTGCAGCTGGTATGTTAGGCTGCGTACTTCCTCCCCCTCCCGTGCGTGGTGGGAAGAGGTGGGGTAAGGTGGGTTGCAAGATTTCTTATGATCTAATGTTCCTGTGTTGCATGCTACGGCTTACATAGTAGGTGTATATATGTTTGTCTGTTCACGGGCAGGTTTCCTTTCGCTGGACAGATGTTAACTGTGTTATCTGCTGTTTTTTTTTTGTTTTTCTCTTTCACTCTAGCTTTCGTTTCTCAGAGAAGGTCTGATGCTGTCTACCCAGTGGGTTAGAAGAGCTGGGAGTGAGGCCAGCTGGGTTTCAGTTCAGATGTGTGTGTAGTGCAGGGGGGCTGCAGTTTACGGAGAGAGAAAAGCGAGAGAGAGGCGCAGCTCAAGTTTCAAGCTGTGTGTCGTTTGTAAGGGTTATAGCACTTGTTAGCTGGTTGAAGCATGTTTTTTTTATCTGTCAGCATGTTAGTTTCAGGGGTGTTTGTGTGATGTTCTGCAGGGTAGAGCCTGTGGTTCAGAGGGTTTTTTTCCCTCCGTCTACATGTCCAAGATGATTTGCATTTTTCTGAGGAGGAGATAGGAAATTTCACAAACTGCTGTGCTATTTGTCTGTTTTTTCAGGTATCCGAGAGATATATATGCTGAAATGTTTAGTGTGCATATACATTGTATGTTCTAACTGTTTTTTTCCTAAAGGTGCATAGGATTAAGAGGTTGCTATGGGGGATTACATAGCAGCCGCCTTTGCTGGCATGCCAGGACTCAAAATGGAGTTGGAGGTTTGAGCAAGCCACGCCCACCTTCATGATGTATTAGGAGGGGGGGCGGGAAGCGCCCACTGATAGGCACGCCCCAATGGCAGGGGGAGGATGTGCTGGGGGGATCCCACGTCCCACGTCACAGCTGTGCACACGGCGCCGTGCACGGAAGCAGCTGGTGGGAGGGGGGTCCAGAGTGGGGACAGAAGAGAGATTCTACTGAGTTTTTAGTAGGGATGAGACGAATCCACAATTTCTTCGAATCCGAATCCGGATCCGAATCTAAAAAGGTTCTCAAATATCTCGAACCTTTCGAATCCCGAATCTGACGAATCCTGCGCATAAGAATTGTGCGATCCATGGTATAGTTGCCCGCAGTATAGGTACCCAGGCATAGGTGCCCGCAGTATAGTTAGCTAGGTAAAGGTGTCTTCAGTATAGCTACCAAGGTATAGGGGGCTTCACTATAGGTTGCAAGGTATAGGGGCCTTCACTATAAGTTGCAGGGTATAGTGGCCTTCAGTATAGACAGCAGGGTATAGTGGCCTTCATTATAGGCAGCAGGGTATAGGGGCCTTCAGTACAGGCAGCAGGGTATAGGGGCCTTCAGTATAGGCAGCAGGGTATAGGGGCCTTCAGTATAGGCAGCAGGGTATAGGGGCCTTCAGTATAGGCAGCAGGGTATAGGGGCCTTCAGTATAGGCAGCAGGGTATAGGGGCCTTCAGTATAGGCAGCAGGGTATAGGGGCCTTCAGTATAGGTAGCAGAGTATAGGGGGCTTCAGTATAGGTAGCAGGGTATAGGGGCCTTCAGTATAAGTAGCAGGGTATAGGGGCCTTCAGTATAGGTAGCAGGCTATGAGGGGCTTCAGTATAGTTAGCAGGCTATGGAGGGCTTCAGTATAGTTAGCAGGCTATGGGGGGCTTCAGTACAGTGAGCAGGCTATGGGGGGCTTCAGTACAGTGAGCAGGCTATGGGGGGCTTCAGTATGGGGGGCTTCAGTATAGTTAGCAGGCTATGGGGGGCTTCAGTATGGGGGGCTTCAGTATAGTTAGCAGGCTATGGGGGGCTTCAGTATAGTTAGCAGGCTATGGGGGGGGGGCTTCCGTACAGTGAGCAGGCTATGGGGGGCTTCAGTATGGGGGGCTTCAGTATAGTTAGCAGGCTATGGGCGGCTTCAGTATAGTTAGCAGGCTATGGGGGGCTTCAGTATAGTTAGCAGGCTATGGGGGGCTTCAGTACAGTGAGCAGGCTATGGGGGCTTCAGTATAGTTAGCAGGCTATGGGGGGCTTCAGTATAGTTAGCAGGCTATGGGGGGCTACAGTATGGGGGGCTTCAGTATAGGTAGCAGGCTATGGGGGTACTTTAGTATAGGTAGCAGGCTATGGGGTTGCTTTAGTATAGGTAGCAGGCTATGAGGGGCTGCAGTATAATAGCTGGATAGCAGTGGCACATACCCTCCTCCCTCCCCCCGCAGCCTCCTCCGCTCGTCCCCCTGCATAAATAAGGAGAAGCAGCCTCTCAACTCCAGCATCAGCGTGGAGCCCGGAGCAGCAGACTTCTCCCTTCACTTCCTATTTCCCCCTAGTGGCCACCGGACCGGCTCTTACTGATGACGCGTAGTAAGAGCCGGTCACTAGGGGGAATAAGGAAGTGTGCAGGAGGTCTGCCGCTCCGGGCTCCACACTGGAGGTGAGAGGCTGCTTACTCTTATTTATGCGACGGGCGAGCGGAGGAGGCTGAGGGGGGAGGAGGACAATTGCGAACGGGTAAACCGGCGGATGCGCGGCGATGCAGCGTCGGGATTCGGCGATCAGAAAATGGCGTCGGGATTCGAGTCCACGAATCTCGAATATTTCCTAATATTCGAGGGAATCGTGGATTCGCCGGATTCGTCATCCCATCCCTAGTTTTTAGGCTTCCAGATTATTTCCTCAGAAGAAGTCTGGGCACAGGGAGTGTCCGCATACGTGAGCCAAGCAAGTTGCATGGTCACGGATAGGAAGTGTTTACCAGCCAGGGGCATGGAGACACGTAGAAGTCAGATATTTCCCAGGGAGTGATTTGCAAACGCAGCGCAGATCAGGGAAGTATCTGTACTGGGTTGCTTATGGGATTATTCCTTTAAGTGAGGCACCTTAACGGGTGGTGCAGCATGAGTTCCCAATAGAGTAAAAGGGGGGACAGTGCATCAGGGGGTGCCGGAGTTGGAAAAAAAGGGAGTTGACCAATCCAGGTATCCATCGCCGCGGCTGCAGAGCGGTAATGTTTTTTCCGTTTTTTGTCGTGGACAGGGCCAGAGCTTGACGAAGAGGTCAATGCTGGGCTGGGGCTGTTTGTGCGTTTCTCTCGTCCACTGATTGGTCAGATATATTTTTTTCCAGCTCCTACCAAGTGTAGCACAAAGAGCAAGAACTGGCAGCAGTTCATGGGGCAATTATAAAGATGAAGGAACTGCCATTTACAGAGTGACAGTGTATCAGTACAGTGTTTGCCATATGACTACCTACCTAGTGGGCATTCAGGGATCTGCATACAGGCATATGACGCTGGAATGCTTAGCCCTGCACCCTGTGTAGTTTAAGTGCAAAGTGCTCCTTCCTACAGGGAGGCAGCCATTTTTGTTTGTAGTCTGGGGGTAGTAGCACGGCAAACAGTGGTCAGAGGGTACAACACACAGGACTTCTAGCAGAGCTGGTATCGCAATGAAGTTCTAGGTAAGTAAATGCGAAAAAGAGCAAGAGCATTGCAGGCCCACCTGCAAAGCAGCAACAGGTGTGTGGCATCCGTAATCTGTGCATACCACGGCCGCTTATGTACAGAAGGGGGGGTGTGGTGAGCGCTTGCAATGAGGTGAGAGCTTCCAACGGTGAAGTCCGCGGGAGCATATTTTAAACAGGTAAGTACTTAGGATAGTACTGAGGTAGGGGATAGAAGTTAAACTCCAATCTACCAAAAAGAGTAAAGAGAGTTCATGAGAACCATAAAGCAACGAGATCAATTACGGTATATATATTGATCAATTTAAAGTGTACAGAGTACAAGCCGCAGGGCGAAACCCAAATCATTAATAAGAATTGATTTGTTTGTATTTCGATTTCAGGAGTTTGGCAAATATGGAATCGAGACAGCTGCAGTGCTGGCAGCAAAGATGGAGAAGTCAGTCGGATAAGCGAAAGGTTCCAGATGCCAATCTGAGTTTGGAGAACAGCGAGATTCCTGAGATTGGAAAGAGACTAAAAAACGAGATTCCTGTGATCGGAAAGAGACTAAAAAAAACTGACTGAGCAAAGCATAATGCAAAGTGCTAATGTTTTTCTTTCCCAAGGAGGTGCTTTTATAATGAAGAGTACCGTGCTGATGGTGATCCTAGGCTGCCATTTTGTCCTAGGAGAACGAAGAGAGGACATTCTCATGTATAATAAGGGGTTAATGAGAACACAAGGCCCAAGCATGTTAATGTTTGGTGACAAAGGTACTGATCCTTTCTAGAGTTGGGCCGAACGGTTCGCCGGCGAACGTGGTTCGCGCGAACTTAGGTGGTTCGCGTGCGGGTGTCGCACGCGAACGTTTTGCGGCAAAAGTTCGCAAAAAATCGGTTCGCCCCATAATGCACCTGAGGGTCAACTTTGACCCTCTACATCACAGTCAGCAGGCCCAGTGTAGCCAATTAGGCTACACTAGCCCCTGGAGCCCCACCCCCCCTTATATAAGGCAGGCAGCGGCGGCCGTTATGGCCACTCGTGTGCCTGCATTAGTGAGAGTAGGGCGAGCTGCTGCAGTCTCTCATAGGGAAAGATTAGTTAGGCTTAACTTCTTCCTGGCTGCATACCTGTTCTGTTCAGTGAGCCCTCAGCCCACTGCATACCTGTACTGTGATCCTGCCACTGCATACCTGTTCAGTGATCCTGCCACTGCATACCTGTTCATTGATCCTGCCACTGCATACCTGTTCAGTGATCCTGCCAGTGCATACCTGTTCATTGATCCTGCCACTGCATACCTGTTCAGTGATCCTGCCAGTGCATACCTGTTCATTGATCCTGCCACTGCATACCTGTTCAGTGATCCTGCCAGTGCATACCTGTTCATTGATCCTGCCACTGCATACCTGTTCATTGATCCTGCCACTGCATACCTGTTCAGTGATCCTGCCACTGCATACCTGTTCATTGATCCTGCCACTGCATACCTGTTCAGTGATCCTGCCAGTGCATACCTGTTCATTGATCCTGCCACTGCATACCTGTTCAGTGATCCTGCCACTGCGTACCTGTTCAGTGATCCTGCCACTGCATACCTGTTCATTGATCCTGCCACTGCATACCTGTTCAGTGAACCCGCCACTGCATACCTGTTCTGTTCAGTGAACAGTTTGGTGTGTCAGTGTGAAGCAGTACCTTAATTACACTACCTGATTGATGTATACACATGCAAGATGTTTTAAAGCACTTTAGGCCTGTCATTTAGCATTCAATGTGATTTCTGCCCTTAAAACGCTGCTTTGCGTCAAATCCAGATTTTTCCCGGGGACTTTTGGCATCTATCCCACTCCGCCATGCCCCCCTCCAGGTGTTAGACCCCTTGAAACATCTTTTCCATCACTTTTGTGGCCAGCATAATTTTTTTTTTTTCAAAGTTCGCATCCCCATTGAAGTCTATTGCGGTTCGCGAACTTTAACACGAACCGAACCTTCCGCGAAAGTTCGCGAACCCGGTTCGCGAACCTAAAATCGGAGGTTCGGCCCAACTCTAATCCTTTCACACCTCCCTCTGATTGGCACAGATTGACCAAGCAGGGAAGGAGGAAAAGAGCACTTGTGCCAGGTGCAAACAAATTTCATGGCACAATGTGGGTGAAAGGTCTGAAGGGTCAGGGGTGCTGGAAGTTGAATTTAACGGCAGTGTAAATCTGCTCTTGAATGTCACACTCCCAGAATCGATGCACCGATCAAAAGTTTTATTAAAAGGTACCGTGCAGTACAATAGGTACATGCAAAAGGTGGAGTGTGTGATTCGGGGGTACCTTGTCTTGGTTATCCAGAGTGAGATGGTTCCAGATTGTAGAGGAACGAGCAGGAGGCGTCACTTCTCCTACATGAGAGATGCAGGGGACAACATCACACTTTGGAACTACCAACAGAGAGTGCCTCTGAAACAACTATACACACGTAGAGGCTGGAAAGCCGAGGGTTTGTGGTTCTCGAAACAAGAAGTAAAAATCGACATCCAGCCACAGTCTAAGGGGACCAAGAGGGTGGGGAGAGCAATCCCGAGCAAGGGAGGGTCCACACAGGTAACATCCTCACTACAGGGGTCACAACGTGAGACAATACCACACAGTCCATATTCAAGCACTTATCCTCATGCTAGATGGGTAAGTGAGGGGGTACTCTTAATCGAAAGATTGCAGAGAGTACATTCTTCCCGACCTAAGGTACGCATATTGCCTCAGGACATAAGGGGGGCAAAGGTCCAAGCAGGACAGTTGGGAACATCTTTTGTCATTGATATGCTAATCAATTTCCCAGAAGAAAGAGTACCTACCGTATTCTTCTGGGGAGGGCCACAAGGGTTAGCATGGGATGTGAGTTTGATGGATCCGGGGACTTTTTGGAGTAGAGAGGTAGAATCCTGGGATACATCAGGTAGCACCCCGGGGACTCTCTATGACGGAAGGGTGATGGGACTAAAAAGGGGGAGTTTAAAAATAGCGCCCTTAGTCCGGGAGGATGAAGGAGCATGGACATACGTTTTTTGCATCGCACAGTCCCTAGAGTTTAAGGGTCCAAATAGATCTTGCATAATGAGAAGGGGAACCGTGACAGTAAAAGTGGGGGTTCCCACAACTCCTAAAGCTCAGGTGGTCACCCTGCTAGTGACTACCTAGGAACCCCGCCTACCGTCATGTGATACACATCAGGTTGTAAAAAGTGTCCCTTTCCAGTTAAATCAACTGAGGGCAACTCCAGTTATCATGGAGGCCCAGCTTTAATTGATCACTTGGCAGATTAACTTAGAAGAGTGGGTAATATCTAATATATACCCTAACTGCAGCACTGTCACTGCCACCCTGGTACATGCTTTTATGTCATGGGCACATTCCACAGGGAATAGTGTAGCCAGAAGAAGGTCCCAGGATTTAGCAGATACAATCTTGGGAGGCATAGGCGCTGGAATGAGGGTAGCAAACAGTGTAGACATAGAAGGGATGACAGAGGTCATTCAACAATTAGGCACATTCGGACAACAGAATGTGGGTACCCAACACCATCTGAACTTGGTTTTGGAACAGTTAACGCACAACACCTATAGAGTTCAGGGGTACACTCAAAGGCACATTCAAATAATTCTTCAGAAAATGATAGCACATGCTAGGGGGGTGGCATGGGAGACAGCATGCCTGTCAATGCAGACCGAGTTAACAGCAGATTTTAAGATAATGGCTCAAGCTTTATCAGAAGGTAAAACTCCTTTACAGTTGAGACTTGACAAGGAGCGATTTGTCGATTTTCCGGGGAAAGGATCTTTTGCATGGAGGCACCGAGAGGTGTGGATAAACGGATAGGGTGCGACAATTTTTTATGCACCGCTACTTCCTTAGTTCCTACCGGTGGAGAAACCCAGGTAGTTTTTCCAGTAGTATCCCTGGATACACCTGTTTCCTCAACACATCTTACACCATGACCTGAGAGGTCAACGGTTTTTGGTGCTAGACGGGGAGGTGAAACAAGTACATTTGTCATCATGCTGGCAATTCTCAGAGAGGTACCTGTGTTTGCCGGGGCAAGTCCAATTTAGTGAGGAAGTCTGCTGGCTCAATTACACAGAGTGCGCAGCTGCCATTCAAAAGATCCCTCCTAAGGCCAAACCAATATCTCCGGTGGCTGAAGGAAAAGTTTGTTTTTTAAACATGAAGTCTAATGACACATTCATTGTACAGTTTCATAATTGTTCCGATAGGGTTGATCTTTCAAGGGGAACATATTGAGTGAGCGGAGATCCCATACGGATCAAGTCATCCAGGTTTGACTACGTTATCCCTCAAATTGTTAGGAGAACTCTAAAGTTCAAAGCTCCACAGGAAGTGCCCATCCTGAGGGATAACACGCCATGGGACAAATGGGTACAGGTTTTGACACAAGATCACAATTTGTTAAAACGGTTAAACAAACAGAACACTAAATTAGAGGTGATATTTCATCATGATCAAGGTGATCTTAAAGAGGTCGAACACAAATATAATCAGGTGAGTTCCAGTCTAACCTGGTGGAAACGGTTTCTGGCAATATTCCAGGAACATTCAGACTGGGCCTCTGCAATTCAGAATTTCTTCCTACATCCACTGGTCGTAGTGATGGGGATGGCAATCTTGGGAATCATTATACAGGTGAGTTTGTGTGTAAAATTACGCAAACAAATTAACATGGTCAAGAGATTGGCGCCTCATAAACAATCTCATGAACCAATATTTCCAAATTAAGGGAAATACAGGGTTATGGGTATAGGTGTAGTAGTACCTGGTATGGAGCTGATTGTATAAAGGCGCTCTTTTAGAAGGCACCTGGCACTGCTCCGTCGTGTAACAGACAAACGAGTTTCACTTTTCTGTGATCATGCAAGTTTGTGAGTGATACGCAAGTGACGCAAATACTGAGAATGTGGTATGGAGGGACTTAGAAGTAGGGCCTTCCCAGAGAGCCTGGTTACAGGAAGACCAAGAGGTCTTGCCCTCTCTCCCAGGGATAACCGCCTAGAGCAGAGAAGTTGTGTGAGCACGAACATCGAAAAGTAAAACATAAAGAAAAGAAACCAGGTACTGTTGGGTTCAGAAGCTGGGATCTGCGGATCAAGCCATTTTAGGGGGGATTGTTATAATTTAAGTAGGCCTCGGTTATTTGGACTGAGTTTAGGTAAAAGGTTTGTCTGCAGAGTATACCTTTAAAATAAATAGAGTTTCTTGTGATGCAGGCAGAAGCATCTCAGTGTCTGCTTGAAGCAGATGAATAACAAGCAGATACTGAGAACATGTTCCTGAAGGAAGGCCACAGGCCTACACTGCCCCAGACAAATGGACTACGAGAACAATCAACATAGGCCATATTTACAAAATACCACATTCTTGTAAGCAAGTGAAAAGTGGTCATTAAATATTAATCGAGTAGGTGTGTATTATGACACCACGAGGGGTCGAAGCCAATAGCCGAGTCTGGGAGATGGCTAAGATGAGGTCACATTTAACTCTTTCCTAGTTGGTATTAAAAGGCCAGAGGGGCTGACGGAGCTCACTCTGATTCCTACTTTCATGCTCTTCTATCTGCTGACTAGAACACCTAATAATTTCCTTCTTTATGTAATCTGATATAATATATGCTGTACATAGGTAGTCTAGAAGATGTAACTTAGAATAGATATAAGAGGACCTGATTATCTTCAGCAGGAAGATAATCACGCTGCTGTAACGCAACATGAGGATTTGCTTGGCTAGGATATGATGAACTATATCTATCTGTATAGCTGTGTACTTAATAAACTCCATCAAACTTTGAAGAAACCTGAGAAAGTCTATCTCCTGCTTGCTGTGATGAGTCGTGTGTGTGCAACTCTCGCTGATGAGTTTGCTGGTGCCGGAGGAAAAGGTGATTTATAACAGTTTATAACAGCGCACGCATGTGCACTAATTGGCAGCAGTGTCACAAGAGACCTAGAGCCTGTTAGTAACCCATAAAGTGCTTAGTGCAGAGCAAAGCAATTAAGAAGGATCAGCTAGATTAAATCAAGTGTGAGAGGAAGTGCTGGTGCTCAAGCATAGGAACAGTCCTGTAAACAATAAGGTGAACTACTAAGCCCAGAAGACCAAACCTGAAATAAAAGCAGCCTGCAAGAAATGAACCCATTTATGTAAATAGCTGGCTGAGGGAATGAAAGGAAATGACTGCAGGAAGAGGGGGAGAGCTCCCTGATACAAGATAAAAAGGAGTGACAAGGCTGCATAGAGATAAGAGACTGATAGCATAGCAGCCAGCTGGTCACTCACTCCACGGACTGTCAGGATAAGGCAGCTTGCTGCAAGTAGTGAGCCAAATGCCTGTGTCTGCTCACACATCTCTCCCCTCCTCACAGCCAGCGACTCCACCACAACATAGCTACCTGTCTTCAGCCATCTTCTTCCCAGGCTGAGGCTTGAATCTCCCTCGCTGCTGGCTTAGCCCCTGCGTGTATGCAGGAGAGATTGTGGAGGACAGCGGCAGCCAGAGCAGACAGCTGATCTGCTGCGGGTGGGACACCTGCCCTGCTGCCTCAGCTCTCCTGCCACTCACAGGTACCCTGTGCAGAAATATGGCCATGCATGTTGGGGAGGGGGGCCGGGCCTCCTGACAGCACCTGGGGGCCCCAGGCCCCTCACTGGAGTCCTTGCTGTCCCCCCCTGATGGCGGCTCTGCCGACACCTAACACTAACCTGCTGCCCACATCTCACACTACCCTCACTACCGACACCTAATACTAACCTATTGCCCACATCTCAAACTACCCCTACTCCTGACACCTAATACTAACCTACGCCCCTTGCTATTGCCAATAACTAGTGTTGGGCGAACACCTAGATGTTCGGGTTCGCGAACGTTCGCCGAACATCGCTGCGATGTTCGGGTGTTCGCGCCGAACTCTGAACATAATGGAAGTCAATGGGGACCCGAACTTTCGTGCTTTGTAAAGCTTTCTTACATGCTACATACCCCAAATTAGCAGGGTATGTGCACCTTGGGAGTGGGTACAAGAGGAAAAAAAATATTTGAAAAAGAGCTTATAGTTTTTGAGAAAATTGATTGTAAAGTTTCAAAGGAAAAACTGTCTTTTAAAGAGAACCCGAGGTGTGTTTAAAAAATGTTATCTGCATACAGAGGCTGGATCTGCCTATACAGCCCAGCCTCTGTTGCCATCCTAAACCCCACTAAGGTCCCCCTGCACTCTGCAATCCCTCATAAATCACAGCCGTGCTGTGAGGCTGTGTTTACATTTGTAGTGTCAGTCTTAGCTGCTCCCCCGCCTCCTGCATAGCTCCGGTCCCTGCCCCCGTCCCTTCCCTCCAATCAGCAGGGAGGGAAGGGATGCAGGCGGGGACTGGAGTTCTGCAGGAGGCGGGGAGAGCAGCAGACTGACACTATAGAGATAAACACAGCCAGCTCTGACAAGCTGTTTGTCAGCAGCGTGGCTGTGATTTATGGGGGATTGCAGAGTGCAGGGGGATCTTAGGGGGGTTTGGGATAGCAACAGAGGCTGGGCTGTATGGGCAGATCCAGCCTCTGTATGCAGATAATATTCTTCAAACCCACCTCGGGTTCTCTTTAAATGTGGAAAATGTCATGTTTCTTTGCACAGGTAACATGCTTTTTGTCACCATGCAGTCATAAATGTAATACAGAGAAGAGGTTCCAGGAAAAGGGACCGGTAACGCTAACCCAGCAGCAGCACACGTGATGGAACAGGAGGAGGAGGCGCAGGAGGAGAAGGCCACGCTTTGTGAGACACAACAACCCAGGCCTTGCATGAGGACAAGAAGCGTGCGGATAACATGCTTTGTACCGCCATGCAGTCATAAATGTAATAAAGATAAGAGGTTCAATAAACAGGGACCACGCGCCGGCAACGCTAACCCAGCAGCAGCAGACGTGATGGAACAGGAGGAGGTCGCAGGAGGAGAAGGCCACGCTTTGAGACACAACAACCCAGGCCTTGCATGAGGACAAGAAGCGAGCGGATAGCATGCTTTTTACCACCATGCAGTCATAAATGTAATAAAGATAAGTGGTTTAATAAACAGGGACCACGCGGCAACGCTAACCCAGCAGCAGCAGACGTGATGGAGCAGGAGGAGGCGCAGGAGGAGAAGGCCACGCTTTGTGAGACACAACAACCCAGGCCTTGCATGAGGACAAGAAGCGTGCGGATAGCATGCTTTTTACCGCCATGCAGTCATAAATGTAATAAAGATAAGAGGTTCCATAAACAGGGACCGTCACCGGCAACGCTAACCCAGCAGCAGCAGCAGCAGACGTGATGGAACAGGAGGAGGCGCAGGAGGAGAAGGCCACGCTTTTTGAGACACAACAACCCAGGCCTTGCATGAGGACAAGAAGCGTGCGGATAGCATGCTTTGTACCGCCATGCAGTCATAAATGTAATAAAGATAAGAGGTTCCATAAACAGGGACCGGCAACGCTAACCCAGCAGCAGCAGCAGCAGCAGCACACGTGATGGAACAGGAGGAGGCGCAGGAGGAGAAGGCCACGCTTTTTGAGACACAACAACCCAGGCCTTGCATGAGGACAAGAAGCGTGCGGATAGCATGCTTTGTACCGCCATGCAGTCATAAATGTAATAAAGATAAGAGGTTCCATAAACAGGGACCGGCAACGCTAACCCAGCAGCAGCAGCACACGTGATGGAACAGGAGCAGGCGCAGGAGGAGAAGGCCATGCTTTTTGAGACACAACAACACAGGCCTTGCATGAGGACAAAAAGCGTGCGGATATAGCAGCAATGCTTTTTGCCGCCATGCAGTCATAAATGTAATACAGATGAGAGGTTCAATAAACAGGGACCAGAAACGCTAAACCATCCCAGATGTTCATTGGTCATGTTACTTGGTTGGGGTCGTGGAGTGTTGCGTAGTCGTTTCCAATCCAGGATTGATTCATTTTAATTTGAGTCAGACGGTCTGCATTTTCTGTGGAGAGGCGGATACGCCAATCTGTGACGATGCCTCCGGCAGCACTGAAACAGCGTTCCGACATAACGCTGGCTGCCGGGCAAGCCAGCACCTCTATTGCGTACATTGCCAGTTCGTGCCAGGTGTCTAGCTTCATGCCCGGTTTCAGGTCCAGCGGTGCCAGCCACAAATCCGTCTGTTCCTTTATTCCCCTCCAAATTTCCTCCCCTGTGTGCTGCTTATCCCCAAGGCAGATCAGCTTCAGCATCGCTTGCTGACGCATGCCAACAGCTGTGCTGCACTGCTTCCACGATCCTACTGCTGCTGGTGCTGGGTTAGCGTTTCCAGATGAGGTACAGCTTTGAGATGCGTTGGAGGAGAAGGAGTCAGAGAGGTAGGTGCTGCTGTTGTTATCCAGTGGCAGGGACGGCGGTGCAGCTGTTTGCGGCGTGGGCAACACCCGCGCCGTAGCAGGTGAGGAATCGCTGCCAGGCTCCACAAGGTTCACCCAGTGCGCGGTAAGGGAGATGTATCGACCCTGGCCGAACGCACTCGTCCAAGTGTCAGTGGTGAGGTGAACCTTGCAGGCAACGGCATTCTTTAAGCTTCGGGTTATTTTGCTGACCACGTGCTCATGCAACTCAGGCACTGCAGAGCGCGCAAAGTGGTAGCGGCTGGGAACCACGTAACGTGGGATGGCCACTGACATCATGCCCTTGAAGCTGTTTGTCTCCACCACTCGATATGGCAGCATTTCGCAGGCCAGAAGCTTGGCTATGCTGGCTGTTACTGCCACGGCCCGGGGGTCATTTGCTGGCAATTTCCTCTTGCGCTCAAACATCTCCGAGACAGACAACTGAACCGTAGGGCTGCACACCGAAGGGCTGTTGGTTGTTGTGTTTGATGAACACTGGGAGACCTCAAGAGCACAACTCCGGAAAGTGACAGTGTCAGCGTCGTCTGATGTTTGTGAATGTTGTGAACCACGCAATGGCTGGGCTACTGCTGCTGCTGAGGCGGGTCTGGTGGTGAGTCTGGTGAACCCAAGGGAGGCAGTGTTGCTGGTGGTACCCTGTCCTGCCGCGTTTGCCCACAGAGTGGGATGTTTGGATAGCATGTGGCGGCTCATGCTGGTCTTGGAGAGGTTGTTAATACTTTTCCCCCTGCTCAGGCGGGTCTTGCACACCTTGCAAATCGCCATGGTAACATCCTCAGTGCAGTCTTCAAAGAAAGCCCAGACTTTGGAGCACCTGCCTTGCTGGCGATTTCTGTTTGCGCCTCTTTTGCCTCTCACTTGAACTTCCACGCTTGTGGTGCCTGAAATTGCGCGCCGCCTACCTTGTGGCACAAGGCGAACTCGTGCAGTAGTGGGTTCTTCAACAGACTCATCTGTGCTGCTGCTACGACGGCGATGTTCTCGTTCACAAACAAAATCTGGGTCTATGTCCACATTGTCCATACCCTCCTCTTCCATCTCCTCAAACTCGTCATATGTCATTGTGGGGGGCCGCCGCCGTGGAGTAGAGCTCCCCAGAACAACCTCTGCGCAGCTCACTCCAACGTCGTCTGGTTATCTGGCAGTTGTGTGCGTGGTGTCGCTGCCGGTTGTGTCAGCTTTGTGCCCACTGGCTCCTTGTAACTGGCTGAAGACTCGGACCTAGTGCATGATGTGCTGGTGCTGCTTAACCCACTGCTGGGCGCTTGAGAGGTCATCCAAGTAATTATCTGGTCCTGTTCTTTTGGATCTGTGAGGGTGGTTGTCCTGGACAACATGGGCGGTATTGAGTGGCTTTTCTTGGGTGCTCCCCTGTGGCCTGTACGTGAACCGTCAGGGGAAACACCTCTTCCCTTGCCCCTTCCTCTTTCACCGGATTTCTTCCTCATTTCACTTATCCTTAAAGTACACGCTGACTGGCAGCAGTACAGTGGCAGTACAGAAATGCTATACAGTGGTGGGTGAGCGGTGTACCACTATTGCCAGCAGCGACACAGAGCACAATGCTATACAGTGGCGGGTGAGCGGTGTACTACTGTTCCCAGCAGACACAGAGTGGCAGTAAACACAATGCTATATAGTCTGCTATATAGTCACCCCGAACGGGGTGATGTTCTGCAGAACCCGAACAGTGGCGAACATTGTTCGCCCAACACTACTGGGAACGCAGATTTTAGTACCTAAACACACGATACAACATGTTTTCCGGGGTCGGACTCTGAGGCACATACAGATGGTCCCGATCATCATCCTCATCATACAACTCTTCTCCTGAGTCTGACCCACCCACCACCTCTGCCACCCCAACATCCCCAGACACAGACCCCTCATCGTCCTCAACATTAACTTGGGATGCTGGCCTGAGCCAGACCTCCTCCTCCACATCAGGCCCCATCATCTCCTCGATGGCAGCCCTCATTAATCGCTCTAGCGACGGACCAATGGACACAACGTTCTCCTCCGGGGAGGGCTGCTGCTGACCACTGAGTGCTGGGGTGGATGTTATAGCTTGCGTGGGGCGTTGGCTGTTGCTGTTGTTGGGAGTGCTGCTCACAGCGGAGGTCTCTGAGGAACTCATGGTGAGCTCATATAGTGGTTGGCGGTGAGTGGAGTATTACTGATCCCAGCAATATACACACTGACTGGCAGAGTACGCAATGCTATATAGTTTGGCTGAGCCGTGTACACAGAGTGGCAGTAAACAATGCTATATAGTGTGGCTGAGCCGTGTACACAGAGTGGCAGTAAACAATGCTATATAGTCTGGCTGAGCGGTGTACACAGAGTGGCAGTACACACAATGCTATATAGTCTGGCTGAGCGGTGTACACAGAGTGGCAGTAATCAATGCTATATAGTGTGGCTCAGCCATGTACACAGAGTGGCAGTAAACAATGCTATATAGTCTGGCTGAGCAGTGTACACAGAGTGGCAGTACACACAATGCTATATAGTCTGGCTGAGCGGTGTACACAGAGTGGCAGTACACACAATGCTATATAGTGTGGCTGAGCGGTGTACACAGAGTGGCAGTAAACAATGCTATATAGTGTGGCTGAGCGGTGTACACAGAGTGGCAGTAAACAATGCTATATAGTCTGGCTGAGCGGTGTACACAGAGTGGCAGTACACACAATGCTATATAGTCTGGCTGAGCGGTGTACACAGAGTGGCAGTAAACAATGCTATATAGTGTGGCTGAGCCATGTACACAGAGTGGCAGTAAACAATGCTATATAGTCTGGCTGAGCAGTGTACACAGAGTGGCAGTACACACAATGCTATATAATCTGGCTGAGCCGTGTACACAGAGTGGCAGTACACACAATGCTATATAGTGTGGCTGAGCGGTGTACACAGAGTGGCAGTAAACAATGCTATATAGTGTGGCTGAGCGGTGTACACAGAGTGGCAGTAAACAATGCTATATAGTGTGGCTGAGCGGTGTACACAGAGTGGCAGTAAACACAATGCTATATAGTCTGGCTGAGTGGTGTACACAGAGTGGCAGTACACACAATGCTATATAGTCTGGCTGAGCGGTGTACACAGAGTGGCAGTACACACAATGCTATATAGTCTGGCTGAGCAGTGTACACAGAGTGGCAGTACACACAATGCTACATAGTCTGGCTGAGCCGTGTACACAGAGTGGCAGTACACACAATGCTATATAGTCTGGCTGAGCGGTGTACACAGAGTGGCAGTAAACAATGCTATATAGTGTGGCTGAGCGGTGTACACAGAGTGGCAGTAAACACAATGCTATATAGTCTGGCTGAGCGGTGTACACAGAGTGGCAGTACACACAATGCTATATAGTCTATGCTATATAGTCTGGCTGAGCGGTGTACACAGAGTGGCAGTACACACAATGCTATATAGTCTGGCTGAGCAGTGTACACAGAGTGGCAGTACACACAATGCTATATAGTCTGGCTGAGCCGTGTACACAGAGTGGCAGTACACACAATGCTATATAGTCTGGCTGAGCCGTGTACACAGAGTGGCAGTACACACAATGCTATATAGTCTGGCTGAGCGGTGTACACAGAGTGGCAGTACACACAATGCTATATAGTCTGGCTGAGCGGTGTACACAGAGTGGCAGTAAACACAATGCTATATATAGCGTGGCTGAGCGAGGTACACAGTGGCAGTACACACAATGCTATATAGTCTGGCTGAGCGGTGTACACAGAGTGGCAGTAAACAATGCTATAAATAGTGTGGCTGAGCGAGGCACAGTGGCAGTAAACAATGCTATATATAGTGTGGCTGAGCGAGCGGTGTACTACTGTTCCCAGCAGCGACACACAATGACTGGGGGGGGACCCTGGCTAGCGTGGCTGGAGAGCGAACTACCCTGCCCTGCCTACCCAAAGCTAAACCCACAGAGAAATGGCGGAGATATGACGTGGTTTGGGGATTTATTTACCCGAACCACGTGACCGTTCGGCCAATCAGAACGCGTTCGGGTCCGAACCACGTGACCCGTTCGGCCAATCACAGCGCTAGCCGAACGTTCGGGGAACGTTCGGCCATGCGCTCTGAGTTCGGCCATGCGGCCGAACGGTTTGGCCGAGCACCATCAGGTGTTCGGCCGAACTCGAACATCACCCGAACAGGGTGATGTTCTGCAGAACCCGAACAGTGGCGAACACTGTTCGCCCAACACTACCAATAACCACTTCCGATATCCTGAATACGCCGTTGGTAAATCACGCCCCAAACTGCAAGATGGCTCTAAAGTCCAAATCAGCCAAACTCCGGATTTAATTCCAGTAACTACCACCATTAAATGACGTGACTAATTATAGTAGCTGAAGTTCGGCCATAATGTTACTGCATTTTGCCACCTAAACTACCTCCTTGGTGCCGCCACAGCCACAATTTCTATACCAGCCTATGGTGACGCCCAAATTATCAGGAGCACAATGCACCTAAATGAACAGATTCAGTAATATTACCTCCTCTCCTCTGCTACAAGTTCCAAGTACAACATAGGCTCCTCTAAGTGGCACTTTTCCCCACCAAGTCTCTACCCCAGAACTTAACCATTGTTTCACCCCCTCCTGAGTTTTCTATCACTTCTGTCTGTGCTTCCTCTCTTCCTGGGTTTTGTTCCATTTTGTATGTGCAATGTCGCCACCTCATGTAGCATTGAAGTATTGCAGCCATTATTAAATTTTATTTTAGAATTGGTTAGCCAATAGTATACACATCATTTCCATTACCAGAGACTAGCAAATATGAGCCCATTGGACATGAAAGAAGTATCAGGAGTAGGTCAGTGAGTGGGAAAGGGAATCTGGAGACTGATCTTAGTGGAGAGGAAGGGTGTGGGTTGCTTGAAGTGAAACAGCTACATTTTATTTATTTTGGCAGTCGTCAGATAGGTGTACAGGCAGAGTAAAGGGGCTCTATGTCAGGGCTTTTCAACCCTGTCCTCAAGTACCACCAACAGTGCATGTTTTGTGGAAATCCACAGAGGTAGTTAATCAGCTCTGCTGAGACACTAATTACCTGACCTGTGAATGTTTGTGGTTTTCTGCAAAACATGTACTGGTGGTGGTACCTGAGGACAGGGTTGAAAAGCACTGCTCTATGTAATGATGGCCTGTGTTAAGAGAACAGGGGTCTCGTGCCCCGGTGCTCACATGGTGGTGGCAGATGAAGCACATGTCTCATGAAGGCATAGTGGGCCTCTTATCATGGCGGCTGCAGATTGTAATGGGAATTGGGCAAGGAGGTCTCCTCTGAAGAATGGTGACATGGGATAGAATTAGCGTACATACATATGTGCCGCCGGTGAGTTTGGCGCAGGGAGAGCTGAATGATGGCTCTCCCTGCTGCCGCAAACCCCCCAGCAGAGTTAATGTAAGGGATTGCGGACCCGCTGCCAGTATGCATGTGGCAGCGGGCTCCGCTTCCCAGGCTCTCACCGCTGGTGTGCCGCCGAGCGGGGCAGTGCGGACTCCGCCTCGCAGTTGCTTCCTGTGGGGTCCCCTGCGCCGGCCCTCACTCTCCGCATGACGTGCGCGCAGAGGCAGGATCTTTATGCCTCTAGACGGGGAGTCAGCTGACCAGGCCAGTCAGCTGACTCCCTCTGCTCTGGTGATTGGCTGGGGCTCTGGGCGGAGCTGGACAGCTCTTTTGCTACATATAGGACTTGCTTGTCAGTAGCAAGTTGTCTGCTGTCGTGAATACATCCGTGTTAGCATACAGAGGGGCTGCAGCACACAACAGGAAAAACAGTGACAGGGGCTCTTGGTTACGCTTTAACGCGCTTAAGCTCACCAACTGCGCCAAAGTGTCCCCGATCTGGTGAGTCCATCCGTGTTAGCGCTCAGACCGTAGCTCAGTTTCCTAGGTGTTGATACCAAGGACGTCACACCTTAGATTAGGATTGTATTGTATATTTACCTGTGTTTTGACTCTGGCTATCCCTGACTACTAGTTACTCTAATCGCTATTGTACTTCTGCCTATCTGATTCAAGTTGCCGAACCTGCTTGTTTACCGACTCTGAATCAGCCTTCCGTTTCTGTACTGCTGTCGCCTTCTCTGTTGCCAAACCTCCGCTTGTCTGACCTTTCTCCCTTCAGTGGAACGTCTCCCACTGTAGGGTTATCTCTGAGGCTTCAAACAACAAAAGAGACGGCACACCACTGGCTGCAACAAACTTGTTGTATTCACGAACAAGTACACTACATGTTACGGAACATTACTTCCTTCATCAGGTGATAAACACCAATAATCAGGTGACATCTGTATTGTTGGTGATACTGCAGATCACCAATAATCAGATTCTCTCTGTTTGCTGACACCGATCCTGACAGAACAGCGGACCACATTATGGATGCATTACGCAGCCAGGTTGAGGCTTTGACCACCTTGGTAAATAACCTCATCGAGGTGGTTAATACGCAACAAACCCAGATCAATCAACTGACTGGGTCTGTGCAGGTCCTTCAAACGACTGTTACCACAATGCAATCCCCTTCGGTCACAGATCTTCGTATGTCCTGAGTACCTGAGAAGTTTTCAGGGCATAGGTCTGACTTCCAGAATTTCCGCAATCGAGTATTGTCCTCTTTTGAATTAAGGCCAAATTTATCAGGTTCTGAGCCTCAAAGGGTGACGTTTATAAAGACCTTATTAACCGGGGACTCACAAACCTGGGCATACGGTCTACCGCCGGAAGATACGGCATAAACCTCAGTCCAGGAATTTTTTAAAGCAATGACTATAATATATGATGATCTGGACGCTTCCATCACTGCCGAGAGGAAGCTTAAAAATCTTAAACAGGGTCGGGATTCTGTTGAAGTCTATGCGGCAGAATTTCAAAAATGGGCTGTGTCGGCTAGGTGGGGGTCATATGCGTTGTTGGACCGCTTCCTTTCAGGTCTATTAGACGCGGTCTCCGAGCTAATGTTGGGTCATCCTGAGCCTAAATCTATTGATGACGCTATTTCGTTGGCCGTCCGAGTGGACCGCCGGTTACGCTCTCAGCGTCAGTCTAGAGGGAAAAGTGCACTAAGGTCACTCTCCTATGCTTCCTCGTCACTTACCCAACCCACAGATGAACCGATGCAGATCGGACATTCCCGCTTGACACAAGCGGAGAGGGATCGCCGGAGGTCTGAGAAGCTTTGTCTGTATTGTGCAGAAGAGGGTCACTTTGCAAAAAATTGCCCCAAGAAGTCGGGAAACTCTGCCGCCTAGGAGTAGTTGGATGTAGCACCCTAGGCGAGCAGACGTTACCTCTGAACAATAATCGTTTACTCTTACCTTGTTCTATTTCTTGGGAAGGCCGGGCCACGTGCACTGAGGCCTTCGTGGACTCTGGCTCGGCTGCCAATTTTATTGACTACGAGTTTGTAAAAAGATTAGGAGTTCTGTTACATTCATTAAACCGTCAACTAGTAGTCACTGCAGTAGATGACTCTCCATTGCAATACAGACAACCCCTCTCACAGACCCCGCTGTTGTCATGCACGATAGGGGTTTTACACAAAGAGAACTTACAGTTTCTTGTGCTACGCATGACAACCTCCACCATTATCCTTGGTATGCCCTGGTTGCAGCTCCACTCCCCGCAGATTGACTGGGCGTCAGGCCAGTTACTCAGTTGGTCACCGTATTGTCATAGTCATTGTTTGGCGAAAATAGCCATTTGTACCACCAAGGTGGAGGTTAAAGGGGTGCCAACACAATACACTGAATTTGCTGACGTGTTCTGTCCTAGGTTCGCTGATAAACTCCCACCTCATCGGAGTTTCGACTGCCCCATTGACTTGAGATCTGGTTGTATGCCCCCTAGAGGTCATCTCTATAATTTGTCCGGGCCTGAGAAGCTGGCAATGCGGGAATACATTACAGAAAATCTGGCAAAGGGTTTCATCCGTCCTTGTCGGTCACCGGCCGGGGCAGGGTTTTTTTTTGTGCAAAAAAAAGACGGTGGTCTTAGACCTTGTATTGATTATCGTGGTCTAAACAAGATCACCATAAAGAATCGCTATCCTCTGCCCTTGATAGACAATCTTTTCGCTTAGATAACTAGTGCCAGTATTTTTTCAAAATTGGACTTACGTGGGGCATACAACCTGGTACGCATCAGGGACGGTGACGAGTGGAAGACGGCCTTCAACACACCCGACGGGCATTACGAGTATTTAGTTATGCCCTTCGGGCTGTGTAACGCCCCGGCCGTCTTCCAGGAGTTGATCAACGAGGTCTTCAGGGAAGTGCTGGGAAAGTTTGTACTCGTGTATCTAGATGATATATTGATTTTTTCCCCAAATCTTGTTGAACATCGTAAACATGTCAAATTCATATTAAAGAAATTGAGACAGAATTCGCTGTATGCAAAACTAGAGAAGTGTCTCTTTGAAGTGACTCAGATTCCTTTTCTGGGTTACATTATTTCCACTTCAGGTCTCTCTATGGACCCAGAAAAGGTCTCCGCAGTCTTGGGGTGGCCCCAACCGGTAGGCTTGAAGGCACTACAGAGATTTCTTGGTTTTGCCAACTACTACCGGAAGTTCATCAAGGGGTTTTCCTCAGTAGTTGCCCCCCTTACCAGTCTTACCAAGAAGGGGGCTGATCCATATCATTGGACATCGGAGGCCCAGGCAGCCTTCGATACCCTATAAAAGTTATTTTGTTCTGCACCCATTCTGAGACACGTAGATGTTACCCTTCTTTTCATCTTGGACGTAGATGCATCAGAGATCGGGGTTGGAGCTGTGCTGCTGTCTCAGCGTTCAGGACTTCAGGGTAAACTGCACCCATGTGCCTTCTTTTCCCATAGATTTTCGCCGCCGGAGAGAAACTACGACATCGGTAATCGGGAACTGTTGGCCATTAAGTTGGCCTTTGAGGAGTGGCGCCATTGGCTAGAGGGGGCAGAACACACGATCACGGTCTTCACAGACCATAAGAACTTGGAGTACATTGAAGGGGCCAAGAGGCTTAGTCCTCGTCAGGCCCGCTGGTCTTTATTTTTCTTGTGTTTCAGATTTGTCATCACATACACCCCAGGTAGTAAGAACGTCAAAGCGGATGCTCTCTCCAGATGTTTCGAGCGTGAGACAGCGCAGTCTGCAATTCCCGAGAGCATTCTACCTCGCAAAGTGGTGCTTGCTGCCACTGAGACCTGGGAGGATTGGGCAGTCACATTAGCTGCCTACCAGTTAGATACTCCGGAAGGGAAACCAGAGGGGGTTTTGTTTGTACCACTTCCCTTCCGATTACAGATCATGCAGTTGTTCCATGCCCATAAAAACGCAGGTCACCCTGGGTTCACTCGCACTCTGGACTTGCTCACGAGGTGTGTTTGGTGGCCTTCATTGGCCTCTGATTGCAGAGAGTTTGTCAGAGTTTGTCAGGGAATGTGTTGTGTGGTGCCAGGAGCAAACCTTCTCGCCAGGCCTCTGTGGGGTACCCTGCAACCCCCTGCCAGTGCCGAGTGAACCATGGAACCCATCTGTCCATGGACTTTGTTGGCGAAGCTTCCTCGGTCCGAGGGTAATGACAGTCATATGGGTTGATCGTAGACAGGTTCAGCAAAATGGCCCATTTTGTCCCCCTGAAAGGATTTCCTTCGGCTCAAGAGTTGGCAGATCTCTTTATACAACACATTTTCCGCTTGCATGGGATTCCGGATGATGTGGTTTCCGATAGAGGAGTCCAATTTGTGTCTAAATTTTGGAGGGCTTTTTGCCGTAGTTTGGGTATGAATTTGTCCTTTTCATCTGGGTACCACCCACAGACCAACGGACAGACCGAAAGGGTTAATCAGGCACTAGAACAATTTCTCAGATGTTATGTGGCGGATGCGCAAACTGAATGGGTTAAGTTTTTGCCCTTCGTGGGAATTTGCGCACAACAACCTGAAAAGCTCCTCTACGGGATTGTCCCCTTTTTCAGGTTGTATCAGGAAGGTCTGCTAAATTTTCCCCCTTACCGGTTGTGTTCCTCTCCCTTCCCAGCCCTTGGAAGAGTGGCAGAAGGTTTTAAAGGAGCTTTGGGCACAGGTGAAAAAGAGTTTAGGGGTAGCCTTCCAAAATCAGAAGAAACAGGCAGACAAGAGGCGATCTGTTGAGTGGGCACTTTACCCCGGGGGGACATGGTGTGTGGGTGTCGACCCAGACATTTGGCACTCAAGACAACCGTCCACCAAGTTGGGTCCCAGGTTTATAGGGCCTTATCCGGTGGCCAAAAAGATCAATGACGTTATGTGATTGACCTCCCAGCCAGCATGAGAAGTGGGAGATCATTCCACGTCTCTTTGTTGAAGCCGGCAGTGTATGTGGATTCCTCCCCCCCCCCCAGTGGTAGTGGAGGGCCAGACAGAATATGAGGTGGAAAAGATTTTGGATTCTCGTTTGGTACAGAATTCTGTGCAGTATCTGGTCCACTGGAAGGGGAGTATGGTGTGGAGGACAGATCTTGGGTACCAGAGGGGTCGCATGCATGCCGAGGGATTGAGGAAGAGGTTTCATCAGTTACATCCTGAGAAACCAGGTAGGAAGTGTCTGGAGTCCACTCCTCAGAGGGGGGGGGGGGGGGGGGTACTGTAAGGGATTGCGGACCCGCTGCCAGTATGCATGTGGCAGCGGGCTCCACTTCCCAGGCTCTCACCGCTGGTGTGCCGCCGAGCGGGGGCAGTGCGGACTCCCGCCGCACAGTTGCTTCCTGTAGGGTACCCTTCGCCGGCCCTCACTCTCTGCATGACGTGCGCGCAAGGAGGCAGGATCTTTATGCCTCTAGACGGGGAGTCAGCTGACCAGGCCAGTCAGCTGACTCCGGCTGCACTGGTGATTGGCTGGGGCTCTGGGGGCGGTGCTGGACAGCTCTTTTGCTACATATAGGACTTGCTTGTCAGTAGCAAGTTGTCTGCTGTCGTGAATACATCAGTGTTAGCGCTCAGATCTTAGCTCAGCTTCCTAGGTGTTGATACCAAGGACGTCACACCTTAGATTAGGATTGTATTGTATATTTACCTGTGTTTTGACTCTGGCTATCCCTGACTACTCTTTACTCTAATCGCTCTTTGTACTTCTGCCTATCTGATTCAAGTTGCCGACCCCTACCTGTTTACCGACTCTGAATAAGCTTTCCGTTTCTGTACTGCTGCCGCCTTCTCTGTTGCCGAACCTCCACTTGTCTGACCTTTCTCCCTTCAGTGGAACGTCTCCCACTGTAGGGTTATTTCTGAGGCTTGCCTCTCCGAGACGCCTGCCCCAGCAGACGATTACTGCCAGGGGCTGAGATTCCTCTCTTTGCCGGGTTTGAGGATCTCACACACGGGGTTCCCATTCAGAGGTAACCACACCTCTGAGGAATTGCCGTGTGTGGTGGATATTTCCACGATCTTGTGAATTATTGCTGTCGTTATTGTTATTTACTGTGTTAGGTGTCCGGAGGTTAGTTTCACTTGTATTATTGGTGATTCTGCAGATCATCAATAATCAGGTGAAATCTGTATTGTTGGTGATACTGCAGATCACCAATAATCAGATTCTCTCTGTTTGCTGACACAGATCCTGACAGTTAAAGGGATACTGTGGGGGGGGGGGGGGGGGGGGGGGGGGGTGTGTCGGGGGAAAATGAGTTGAAGTTACCCGGGGCTTTCTAATGGCCCCCCACAGACATCCTGTGCCCGCGCAGCCACTCACCGATGCTCCGGCCCGCCTCCAGTTCACTTCTGGAATTTCTGACTTTAAAGTCAGAAAACCACTGCGCCTGCATTGCCGTGTCCTCGCTCCCGCTGATGGCACCAGGAGCGTACTGCACAGACCAAAGACCATACTGGCTTGTGCAATACTCTCCTGGTGACATTAGCGGGAGCGAGGATGCAGCTGCGCAGGCGCAGTGGTTTTTCAGACTTTAAATTCTGAAATTCCAGAAAGTGAACCGGATGCGGGGCCGTAGCATCGGTGAGTGGCTCCGTGGGTACAGGATGTCTGCGGTGGGCCATTAGAAGCCCTGGGTAACTTCAACTAATTTCCCCCCGACCCCCCCTACAGTATCCCTTTAAATCCTATTCCCTCTCCAGTTGTCGCAGATCGGAGGGAGATATAATTTGGGGTCAGGCACAACTGCCAGAGCCTCGAATTACCCTTACATGCTCCGCACAGCATAACATCACTGCTATGCCGGGCAACCAGTTCCGACAACAAACCACCTGCTTCGTAGAATTAGCCCTCAGGTGCTTTAAACAGCAAACAAGGTCCAGATGGTAACAACTAGGGATGATAATGAGATGCAAATTCCTCCAAAATTATGCACACTTTTATGCAAATATATGCTGTAAGAAAATAGACCCAATCAATTTAAACCCAGGTTTTAAACTGATTGGCCCATTTTAAAGCTGCATATATTTGCATACATTTCCATCAACTTGGAAGAATTTGCATATCTGTGATCATCCCTAGTAACGACCATAGCTTTTTTTTTTTACACAGAAAAAATCCCGCAATCACATACATTTGTTGGCATTGCTGTAAAGCCCCGGGGACCATGACACATATCTGATGGGCATTTGACACAATCAACAGTTACGGAGCCAAAAGTCTGCTCTATAATAAAGATGTAATTGCATACCATCTCTAGAACACACCAAAATACCTTCTGCTATATATTATACCTATCAAAATTCCCATGATCCAGAGATCTCTCATCCCTCGTATGCTTACAGCAGCCAAGACTGCCATTCCTGGATCATGCAAAACCCAACAGCCAAGGGCGTATATAGAAATCCTAAAAAAAATGATAAGGTACCTTTGTGCCACAGGTACCCTCAATATAGGTAAGTACAGTATAGGTAGCTAGAGGTAACTCCAGTATGGGTGGCCAGATGTGACCCCTCCCCCCCCCAGTGTAGGTAGCCTGAAGCAGCAGCCAGGCATAGGTAGCAAGAAAGCCCTGCGTATAGGTATCCGGATTATCCCCTTCAGCATACAGTATGTAACCAGATTAGCCATCCAAGTATATAGAATCACTACAGTTTAGACCCCCCCCCCAGTATAGGTAGCCAGATTATCCCCCCAAATATAGGTAACCCATACTAGTATAGTTAACACCCCAGTACAGAGGGTCCATTAAAGTGGACCTGAACTCTTGCACAGGACAGAAGGAAAACATAGGTAAAATGCATCCTGTATGTATTTAGAGAGTTTAGCCAATCTAATTCCCTCTCATCTGTGTCTAATCACAAGTTGTAATTTGATCTCTCCCCTGTGTCACCTGACTGCCACAGCAGACAAGGCAGATAAGCTGCTTTGAAAGCACACCAATGTGTTACCAATGTGCTCGCTTCCATGATAGCAAGAAGTAAAAACACTGCAGATTTATTGCAGGATCTGTATTGGCTGTAACAAAGAAATGTTTATCTTTAAGAGCTGATTTACACTACAAGATCTATTTAAGCACTAGAGATGTTATTTAAACAATAAAGGTTTATTGATTTTTTTTTACAGTACATACTGTAAGAGAAATGCCAACACCATATACTTCGATAGAATGAGCTTTCCATTATACAGAAAACCAAAAATGAATTTGATATTCTGTATAATCCGGCATCCAACCCATGGGAGAGGAAGGGAAAAACAAGGTAAACAGGAAATGAAAGGGGGAAGGTGGGTATGAAGGGGGGGGGGGGGGGGGGGGGGGAGGACAGTTTGGGATGGGGATGAACAACATAAAACAGGCCTAAAAGGTTTAGGGTCCAGTATTGAAAATGACTAAATTTGGCCATTACACTTATAGATTTAAGTACATTCGACCATCAGATAGATTTCTGTCAGATGCCTGTCAAGTCAAATCTGACAGGAAATCTTTCGGAATGTGTGCCACACACTAGGAACAGATTTCCAATAGATTTCAGAATGAAATCTATTGGAAATCGATCTACTGTATATACTCGAGTATAAGTCTAGAAATTTAGGTCTGATTCACTTCATAAAAGTATAGGGATCGACTTATACACGAGTCACAGGCAACGCTGAGCACACCGAAGTTATGTGTGTACTAATAGTGACATTCCCATTTGCAGCAATGTACCCAATGGTAAGTGACACTTTGAGGAAAGGAAATGCCAAGGAAAACACAGGTCTGAAAGTCCTTGGCCACAGCAAATTAACAAGGAAAGGGACAGGGGGTGAAATACTGGGCTGCATAAAAATAATAAATATTGCAGCACTTGGGTTCTGGAGAGGAGGTATTGGCTGCACTTAAGGGACAGGAGGCGTTAATGGCTGCAATACTGTATGCAGTGCGGTCATTAACCCCTCCTGAGCCCCAAGTGCTGAGTAGACTTATACTTGAGTCAATAAGAAATTTCAGCTTAAGAGGGTTGAATATTGGAATTGACTTATACACAAGGTCGACTTGTATTCGAGTATATAGGGTAAATGCATTATTGGACCATCAGATCCAATGCAACTCTATGGGCCATCGATCTACTGCCAGCAGCAGACCGACCTAGATTTTCCATCCTGTCAGATAGATCAAAAATCAATTGATAGATTTGATAGAATCAATATTCGATCAATTCCATAGAGTTGATTGATCGCTGAAATTGACCAGTGTATGGGCCCCTTAAAGGGATACTGTAGGGGGGGTCGGGGGAAAATGAGCTGAACTTACCCGGGGGCTTCTAATGGTCCCCCGCAGACATCCTGTGCCCGCGCAGCCGCTCACCGATGCTCCGGCCCCGCCTCCCGGTTCACTTCTGGAATTTCTGACTTAAAGTCAGAAAACCACAGCGCCCTGCGTTGCCGTGGTCCTCGATCCCGCTGATGTCATCAAGAGCGCACGCAGCGCAGGCCCAGTATGGTCTGTGTCTGCGCAGTACACTCCTGGTGACATCAGAGGACACGGGCGTTGCAGGCGCAGTGGTTTTCTGACTTTAAAGTCAGAAATTCCAGAAGTGAACTGGAGGGGGGGCCGGAGCATTGGGGCGTGGCTGCGCCAACACAGGATGTCTGCGTGGGACCATTAGAAGCCCCTGGTAAGTTCAGCTCATTTTCCCCCGACCCCCCTACAGTATCCCTTTAAGGTTTAATCGCAACATTGCAGGGGTATAACAACTGTTTGTCTAGTCGGTTGTACAAGCACTAGAGATTATAAAAGCTCTTGCTAATGCAATGCTATGGGGGATTTTTACAAAATCACAGCGCTTATGTGTGGACACACACACAGGATTACATTAGCGAGAGCTATTAAAATCACAAAGCGCTCAGAAAAGCTCTTTTAGTTGTGGTGGCATGATGGTGTAATGGTTAAGGGCTCTGCCTCTGACACAGGAGACCAGGGTTCAAATCTCGGCTCTGCCTGTTGAGTAGGAGACCTTGGGCCAGTCTCCCTAACACTGCTGCTGTCTATAGAGCGCGTCCTAGTGGCTGTAGCTCTGGCGCTTTGAGTCCGCAAGGAGAAAAGCGCAATATAAATGTTATTTGTCTTTGTCTATAGGTTATTATGCAGTTGCCTATCTTTTATAGCAGAGGGGAATTTCTGAGTTCAGGTCAGCTTAAATCTATTAATACCAGAATTAACCTTGTTTGCCTCCTCCCCCCAAAACCCGCCCCTTCTTCTCACTCTTGGTTAGACCAATCAATAAAATTACACCAAAGACATCTGAACAACAGGAATATTTTTAATTCATTGTTGCAAATACAAATATATTTTACAACTTTTAGAATCCAAGATTATGTTTGCCAAAGAAACAAAAAAAAATTCCTGGAATCCTGTGTGAGAATCTAAATGTTAAACTGAATGCATTTCCTGTTACCATGCAACAAATTCAGCCACACATCCATGGTTTACTGTTCACTCTTCTTCTCTGTCTCGTTAAAACGTGATAAGAATAATGTGTATGTAAAACAGAGCAAAAGACTCATGAAACAAATGTATACACAACAGTGTAAAGTAAATTAACCACTCTATCCACCACTACGGTATATCTACGTCCTCTGTGACTTTATCCAAGTCACAAGGACGTAGATATAAGTCTTGTAGCTAAAGCACAGCTGTGCACAATTGGGCTTGCTCCTGTGCACACCTCCGGCACTATCTGCTGTAGCACTAATAGGTGAAAGGGAATATATGTTCCCTGAGCCAATAAGATTGATTTTTACCATTAAAATTGCTTTTATTTTCTAAGTTCAAACAGAAAAATACACACTGTGGCCTAGTGCACACCAGAGCAGTTCGGCAGCGTTTTTCGATCCGCTTGCGGATGTGGAAACGCTCGGGTAATGTATTTCAATGGGCTGGTGCACACCAGAGCAGGAGGCGTTTTGCAGAAATGAATACTCCCGGTCTGCTGCAGATTTTGGATTGCGGAGGCGTTTCTGCCTCCAATGTAAAGTATAGGAAAAACGCAAACCGCTCTGAAAAACGGCGGTTTTGCAGGCGTTTTTGTTACAGAAGCTGTTCAGTAACAACTTTACTATAACAATATATGAAATCTACTACACCAAAAACGCTTCCCAAAACCGCAAAATGCTAGCTGAAACGCTACAGAAAAAGAAAAAGCGTTTCAAAATCTGCTAGCATTTTGCGGATCTGCTAGCGGGTTTTAGTGTGCACCAGGCCTGTAGCATTATTTCAGAATCAAATTTCCTCACCATAAATTGTGACAGAATCATATTCTAAGTTTTGTGATAAACAACAGAAATAGCCAAACAAATTTAGTGTTTTTTATCTACAGTATCGCTTTTTATTTTTAAACTGGAATTGGTAAAATTGAGAAATAATTTGTTTTTGTTTTAAATGTTTCCCTTTTTCCTATTAAAATGCATATAAAACAAAATTGTTCATAGGAAAAAATGCCATACAGTGAAAGCCCAATTTGTCATGAAAAACAAAATATATGTCATTTAGGTGTCATAAGTAGGGATAATAAGCCGAAAGCTCACTGTTTATCCATCTCTAAGTTAGCCAATAAATGGTATCATCCTGATTCAAAACTCCTTGCTACAAGTAGGGATAAAGTCACTGTTTATTAAATAGGGACACAACTAAAATGTCAAAACTGCTCTGGTCCATAAGGAGGAAACAAGGTCTGGATGCGAAGTGGTTAAAATAAAAAGGAGTCGGGACCCACCACAGAAATGAGTGCTACTGTACATTTTGAACTGGAACACCTTGGCCAGCACTGCCATATGTCTGCAATCAGGATCCTCTGCAGCATCAGCTATCACCTCTTCATGAAGAATTGGGCCATCACTGCTGAACCTTTGCCTCCCTATGCCAATCCCCCCCCCCCCCCCCTTTCGATGTCTCCTTAGGGATGACAGATGATTGCCAAGTGTGACTGGTGGTACCGTAGTATGGCAGCCTCGGCTCTTAGCTTTCAGACATTTCCCCACCTTACTCTCATCATCTCCCCCCCCCCCCCCCCCCCCCCCTTTCCTCCTTCCAGAACTTGTATGAGCCAAAACAAATTCCGGGTACAACTCCTTTGTACTCTGCAAAATAAATGATTCTGCTTCTAAATTGGGCTTAAAAGTGCACAAGACGAACACATTAGGCTGGAGAGTGTGCTAGAAGGTTTGGAATGCCCAACAGACGCACCACTGCTGTCAGTTCTCCAGTCCCAGAAAAGGAATAAGATGAAATGGGGCCTGGAACTGTAATTGTACAATTGGAACTCTTTTACATATGTTATGGGAGTGTTCAAGAGAAGCGATTTTCTGGTCAGAAAGGGTACCTGGTATCACAATATATGTCAGCTAGACTTAAAGTGTACCTGAGGCGACATGTGACATGATGAGCAAAACATATTAATAACCAGGCTGTTTTACTTGTTTTATTTTGTTGCCTGAAAGAGTTACTTTTTAGGCATGGAAGTGACAGCTTCTGTCTTGTCAGTAGCTTGTCGAGAATATAGTAGACATCACTGATAAGCAAATTACTGCCATAAAAGTAATCCTGGCTGAATACAACTTCTGAGAGCAGAAAGAGATTGCAAAAGGTCAATAGTTCACGTATGTTCATTTTAGGACTGTTAATACTGCCAGACTGTCACTGATTAGAGGCAACAAAACATTAATTCTACTTAGTAAATGTTTAAATATAAAATAAAACCATGTGATATCAAAAAAAGTAATTTTTAGGAGTTGGAGGATAAATAAAATTGTTGATCTCATCAGTTTATTTTCACCTCGGGTTCACTTTAAAATGACTACCCAACTATCTCTATTTATGATAGGCTTAGATAAAATGAACAGATCACTCCATCCCTTTATTTGTCATTGTAAATAAAACTGAAGTCCTTCTGATCGGAGGGCAGAGCATGACAACAAAACAACTTCACTTGCAGTCTTCACCACTGGGAATAGGAGGCACGGATCTACACAGCTCGGAGCTTGCGTGTGCGTAGCCTAGGAGTTCTAACTGATGGGGATTTAAACTTCAAATCTCACATCTCTGCAGTGGTAAAATCATACTATTTTCACCTGAAGAACATTGCCAAAATCAAGCCCCCCTTGGGAGATCTGCCAACCTTAGTCCATGCCTTCATTACATCCCCCACTGGACTACTGTAATGCTCTCTACATTGGCCTTCCAAAAAAGGACTTGTGCCGCCTACAGCTGATGCTGAATACTGCTGCCAGATTGTTAACTAACCAACCCCGTCACTGCCTCAATAAAACCAGTCCTGAACTTCCTTCACTGGCTTCATATAAAATGGAGAATCCTATTCAAGATCAGCCTACTGACATCACTACACAATCTGGGCACTGGATACATGAAAGAAATGTTGCAGCTGTGTAGCAATCCCTGAAATCTCAGATCCACTGGTTCTAATAATCTAGTCATTCCCAGAGTCCATCTCAAAAACGTTTGGACCCAGAGCCTTCTGTCATGCTGCTTCTAAATTATGGAACTCCTCAGCAGATCAGGACAGCTCCATCTCTGGACGTATTTAAAGCCAAACTGAAAACCCACCTGTTCAGTTTGGCATTAGCAGAAATATAACTTTTGTTGTGTGGATACTTCATCCTACTACCAATTACTGAATCTGAGAGAGCCTAAGCACTTTGAGTGCTATAGGAGAAAAGCGCTATAGAAATGATATTGTTCTATCATTTTAGCTGCCAGATCAATGCTCTGAAAAGCTTGGCTTTCCGCAACTTATACATTGAATGAAATGTAATTCAAATTTAGGACTCCAGTATTAAATTACCTAGATCGGTTATAGAATTGGTTCATGGAAGCAAGCATAATGTAGATCCCCAACATCATACAAAGTATAAAGGCAGATTTGATTCCTCCCGGCCAAGTCCATGGAATAAATGTTGTATTTATCTCTGTGCAATATTTATCTAGGAGTCAACTGATATTCTCTGGTACCCAAACTCTAGTGGTCCAGCAAATGATGTACACGTGAAGCCTAAAGGTGGTCATACATCAGGCCACTGAGCGGCTGATCGACCATCCAATTCGATTATTATAATTGAATTGGATGAAAATCGGATGCTGCCAACTGCATGCCCGACCGACAAAGCCAACAATCACATGGTCCATTGCGCATGCTGCAAGATGTCAGGCCGAAGTTGGTTAGGCGGGTGTGCGGCCGATTCTGGAACAAACAACGAAACCCCCGCTGCTGCAATGTATAAATGTGCCCCCTTCCCCCCATGTGTGCATTTATACATTACCTGTCCAGTGTCAGCCATCATGTGGATTTCGTCCATCTCGCCGGGTTCCGCATACACTCTAGCTGCGCATAGTGTCTGACGTCAGACGCTATGCGCCGCTAGCATATATGTGGCTGTTATCTGGCATGGACGGACACTGCGCGGAAGGCTGCTACAGGACAGGTAAAGTGTAAATGCACACATGGGGGGGGGGGGGCACATTTATACATTAGGCGGGCAGCAGCGGGGCGGACACGGCAGCAGGCCCGGCCCTAGACTTTTTGCCGTCTGAGGCAATCTTCAAAGAAATCGCCTCGTTCCAGGCCAGCCTGCGTTCCACTGACGTCACTTCCTTCTATGCCGCAGGAAGTGACGTCAGTGGAGCGCACGCTGGAACGAGGAAGAGGTGAGTGATCCCCGCCCGTTGCCTCTTACACATAGCTGCAGCCAGCACGGAACTTTTTAAAGCTGGAGGGGAGCGGAGGACGGGGGACCCAGGCGAGGGAGGGGGGGGGTCCGACTTCCCTCCCCGCCGCTAGGCCCAATACCTCCTTCCTGCCCGCTATCCCCTCCAGCTCGGGCGGCCCCCCACACCCACGGACGGGCGGGTGCCGCCCCCCCAGAAGTGCCGCCTGAGGCAAAAGTTTCACCCCGCCTCATGGGTGGGCCGGCCCTGCACGGCAGGCTCAGCCAATTACCTGAAGATTTCATGCTGCAATCGGACGGGAAATCGGCCTGCAGTATATGGGCAGCTTTGACAAGAGACAAATTTATCTCTAATCAGATTCGATTAGAGATACGTGTGTCTCTTTGTCAAATATGCCGATAATCGTCAGGTCTACGGGCACCATTAGTCAAGCCTAATCAAATCAGCTAGGCTGCCAGGCAACTGTTATTGTTTAAAGGGAAATAAATATGGCAGCCTCCATATTCTTCTCACTTCAGTTGCCCTTTTAGGTTTCCTCTGAGAAATCTGCAGTCTGGGTCATATCAAGCTGTGGCGTAACAGTAGGGGATACTGCGACCGCACCAGGGTCCCTGTGCCAGGGGGGCCCACTAAAAGCCCATCTTCACACACCTTATTAGCTTTTTTATTGGTGCTATGTTGGTAATGAACACCTCTATATGTGAATTGAATAGTAGTAATCCTTAAACTGTTATCTTACTCTGATTACACCTCGCTGTCCTTGGTAGGTTTTGGAGCACCAAATCAATAATGCTTGAAGCTTTATGTAAAACTCGCACTGGGGCCCCAAGCTCCTCAATTATGCCACTGATATCAAGCCTCACTGTGATCCCAGAGGGTCCTTCAATAGCCTCACCACTGCAGTCCCATGAGCAGGCTGGAACCATACAGCAAATACAGCAGGATGCAGAGATATATGAACATTGGTGCCACCCTACTGGCTAAATATTGCAGCAGGGGTGTGTGAATCACAAAAGCGGAGTTCCACTTTAACATGTCTATTATCACTTGAACAGTGCAGTCTGAGCAGGAAGAGAGCCAGGAGGTAGAACAGGATTCTCCAATAAATGTTAAAAGCAAAGACCACCACCCACCAGACTCCACCTACAACTGAAATCATCACTTTTCCACAGGCTGCTCTTTAAGAACTCCTCAGCTGTATGGTAAAATGAATCTAAATGTAAAACAATCTACCCTAAGAAATCCCACAATGTTACTCATCTGGTGCTTCTGGTTCTACATTTCCTTTTTTGGATGAAACATTTCCCACACTCTGAACAATGAGGGGCGCTCACCTGTATGAATTCTCTGGTGTGCAAGAAAGAGTGAAACATTTCCCACACTCAGTTCATCAACAGACTCCAACATGTGATTTTTTCTGATGTCTAAGAAGGTCTCCTTTCTGAATGTAACATTTCCCACACTCTAAACATATATAAGGACGCTCGCCCGTGTGACTTCTCTGGTGCCTAAGAAGGGCCACTTTCTGACTGAAACAACTCCCACACTCTAAACAGGAAAAAGGACGCTCGCCTGTGTGAATTCTCTGATGCATCTGAAGGTTTCTTCTCACAATGAATGTTTTCCCACACTCTGAACAAGAATAAGGGCGCTCCGCTGTGTGATTTTTCAGATGTCTACAAAGATCTCCTTTTTGCATGAACCGTTTCCCACACTCTGGACAGGAAAAAGGACGCTCACCAGTGTGAACTCTGTGGTGATTAAGAAGGGATACTTTTTGTGTAAAATATTTCCCACACTCTGCACAGCAAAAACGCAGCTCGCCCGTGTGAGTTTTCTGGTGTCTATAAAGAGATCCTTTGTAACAGAAACTTTTCTCACACTCTGAACATGCAAACTGCAGCTTGTGTGATGGCGTCTTCTGGTGCAGAGCCAAAGAAGCTTCAGATTTGTTGCATTCAGAATGTGCCAATCTCTGACATTCTTTACGTGCGGCATTATGTGATGTATACGATTCTTCCAGACTGCATGGATCTGTTACTGTTTCGGCTCTGTGGTGTGGCACAGGGATATCTAAGGAGAAAGCTTGTAATTCCTCATCACTATTCCCAGTAAATGGGTTTACTATTGGAGAATATTGTGTGAAGCCATTTTCTTCTGCATCATAATCCGGATGAGATGCAAGATATTCCATCCAACGGCTCCTGACTTCATGACCCCCTGCTGGAAGGAAAATGTTACTGTTACATTTCTGCAGTCAGGAGTTATGTGCGTTGGTACTATGATGTTATACTGAGGAATGGAGATGGACCTTTCATATGGTGTACAGTATCTCCTCCTCATTTGTTGGTACTATGATGTTATACTGAGGAATGGAGATGGGCTTTCATATGGTGTACAGTATCTCCACCCCATTTGTTGGTGCTATGATGTTATACTGAGGGATGGAGTTGGGCCTCTCATATGGTGTACAGTATCTCCTCCTCATGTGTTGGTACTATGATGTTATACTGAGGAATGGAGATGTGCCTTTCATATGGTGTACAGTATCCCCTCCTCATTTGTTGGTGCTATGATGTTATACAGAGGAATGGAGGTGGGCCTTTCATATGGTGTACAGTATATCCTCCTCATTTGTTGGTGCTATGATGTTATACTGAGGAATGGAGATGGGCCTTTCATATGGTGTACAGTATCTCCTCCTCATGTGTTGGTACTATGATGTTATACTGAGAAATGGAGATGGGCCTTTCATATGGTGTACTGCATCTCCTCCTCATTTGTTGGTGCTATGATGTTATACTGATGAATGGAGATGGGCCTTTCATATGGTGTACAGTATCTCCTCCTCATTTGTTGGTACTATGATGTTATACTGAGGAATGGAGATGGGCCTTTCATATGGTGTACAGTATCTCCTCATTTTTTGGTACTTTGATGCTCCTGAAGTCGGGCCGCTCAATACTGCGCATGCATAAGCACGCCTTCTCATGCACTCGCACATGCGCAGTATGGAATTGCCCGTCATCGAGAGCACCCGGGCTCCCAAAGACTTCCAAAGCCTCCCACAGCGGGGCATTTGGATGGGGGAACCAGCTCTGTAACATAAATACCGTGAGAGGAACAAGGGCACCATAGGAGGAACAAGAAGGCTCCATAGGACTCAGAGCCTTCCCTCTCCTTAGGCGAGTATCTCTTTTTCTAATTTTAATTACGCTTCAGACTCACTTTAACATGTGCGATTTGAGTTTAGCGCTTACCAAAGACCAGCAAATAACATCAAAACAGTTTTCAGAAGCCCCCCTACCCACATAAATATCATTTGTGACGAAAGATTGGAAAAAAAAAAGCGAGAGAGAGAAATTTACCCCAATGTGTGAAGTTTTTCTCTGCACTTGTCCTCATCATGTCCCCCTCCTCTGTAGACTGCTGATCATAACTCAGATAAGACTCTGCATCTTCCTCTTTAATTGTAATTGGCATCGTCTCCCCCTCCCCCATGGGCTGGTGATCACTCCCCTCGACTTCTTCTTCTATGATGGTCCTCATCATTTCCTCCTCTTCCATAGACTGGTGGTCGTAACTCACACGAATCTCCTCCTCTTCCTCTTTAATTATAATGGTTATCATTTCCCCTTCCTCCGTAGACTGCTGATCACTCTTCTCATAGGTCTCTCCCTCAGCTCTCAAGCATCCTAGTTCCGCAGGCTAAAAACAGACAACGGTAAAGGGGAAAATAGCATTTTCAACACAAAAAACAATATACCTATCATATGGTCTGAAGCTGTAGCCCCCCCCCCCCCCAGTTCCACCTACCTGATAATGGTGGGGGATGGTGTGACCTTCCTGTGGACAATTCTGGGAGTAAAGAGGACCTGTACATATGTCTGGTGGGTTTCTGTTACTGGATATATCTGTAGGAAATACACACACTGACTGATTACATTGTCCCTATGTGTTTATCATATGGAGGATCTAGGTGGACCCTCCGTACTGCTCTCTCCTCTACAAGAAATGAAAGTCTCCTCTTACCCGGTGATTTGAGGGGCGGCTGATTCTCCATCGCGGCCTTCTTGTGTCCTATATACAACTTCACCTCCATCCCAACCTCCTCTTTTTCTCTTTCCCTTAAAATCTTCTGGTCTTCTGTCTCTGTGTTTCCATTCTGATCCTTCTGTCTTTCCAGATGATGGTCCTGAAAAGCAGAGAATTTGATACAGTGAGACCCAATACAAGGAATGGGTTAACTTGTTATAAAATACTAAATAATTTAATCCCCTCTTATTATTAAAGTACTTTTTTCGAAATGTTATTATTCAAACATAGATGGGATTGAAAAACTGATTTAAAGCACACCTGAAGTGAAAGCGATATAGAGGCTGACATTTATTTCCTTTTAAGGGCCCGTTCACACTGGTGTGGTGCGGCAGGTTGCCGCACTGCTACCGCAACCTAATAAAAGCCTATGGGGAAGTTCACACTTCCCACGTTGCGGTACGCTGCGCCGGAAGTGCCCGATTTAACGCTAGCGCATACCTACGTTACCGCGCAGCTCCTGCGGCAATCTGCGTCAGCCCGGAATTCATGTCAGTCTATGGCAACGCAGGCTTCTTTAAAGAAGTTTGCGTCGCAGCGTCGCATACCCGAAGCAGGAAGTGACAGCAAGCACACATTACTTCCTGCTTGGCCGAATGCCAGACAGGGAACACCGTGTACTAACGTGGTGCAGCCTGAAGGCCTGTTTTTGGCAGTGCGATGTGGTGTGCGTGATGCACCACATTGCTAATGCCAGTTTTCAGTGTGAAACCAGCTTAAAGGTGGCCATACACTGGTAGATTTGCCATCAGATACACCAACAGATAGATCCCTCTCTGATCGAATCTGATCAGAGAGGGATCGTATGGCTGCCTTTACTGCAAACAGATTGTGAATCGATTTCAGCATGAAACCGATCACAATCTGTGGTGGTGGTGCTGCCGCTGCCCCCCCCCCCCCTCCCCCCACATACATTACCTGCTCCGCCGGCGCGTTTCCCCGCTGGGTTCACTTCTTTTTGTCCGAGGGAAGTTTAAACAGTAGAGGGCGATCTACTGTTTAAACTTCCTGCCGGGACAGGAAGAAGTGAAGCCTGCTGGACTCAGAGCCCAGCGCGGAGACGGAGCAGAGGTGACAGTGGGGATATGCGCCGGCTGGATCAGGTAATGTATTGCCGCTGTATTGCGTTGGTCGTCGGGAATTCGAACGCCGCTATCGACGTACTCCCGACCCGCCGGCGATCGAGAAAAATCTTCCGCACAGACGGCTTGATGGAAACAAATTGATTTCGGACGGAAATCGATCATTCTGTCACAGTTTGCGCAACGATTTCACAGCAGATTCAATCACAGAGATCAAATCTGCTGTATATCGGCGTGAGAATCGTTCGGTATATTGGTCCCTTACAGCGGACTTGAACTCAGAACTTCCAATCTGTTCTAAAAGATAAGATAAGAGCATAATAACCTTTACAGAAAAACATTTGTTGTAGCCCACAGAATTCCTGCAATAAATCTGCTGTGTCTACTTCCTGCTTTTATGGCAGCAGACAAAGGGTTACCATGCTGTGTTTACAAATTAGCTGCTCTGCTGAGGCTGCTGTGAATGCCAAATTTCTTTGCTGACACAGCTGAGAGGTTAAACAGGCTCCTCAGAAGTTGTGTAGCCAAGTACTTGGCTACACAACTTCTGAGTTACTCTTATCTGTATTATTGCCTGAGGATGCGGGCGAGAGACCTGAGAAACGCGTTGCATTTGTTCTGGAGTACGAATTATATCTTGTTTAAACCATACATAGTGGTTGTGTTTGGTTTTGGGGAGGTAAGTCCATCTTTGCCCCCCAACTTTTATCTGTTTTTACTTATGATCAAATTTTACTCTGCTGGCGCCTCTGTTTCCACTGCAATTATTGTTATTTGCCTGGTGGAGGGGTGTTGCCCCTTCTTTCCTTCTACAGAGAGCGACTTTTTAGCCTGAGTGGGGATGGACCTAATATCCCCAGAAGTGCTTTAAGTGGTTGCCTAACCCGGCAACCCATACTTGTGAGTATATTTCTATTTGCTGCTACCTTGGCATTCCTTTATCATCAATAATACACTATTGGGGGCTCTCTATTGTGTTTTTTTCCTTTCTTTGAAAGCTGAACACATGATCAGGGCTGGATTTCTGCAAGGGCCATAAAGGCCCAGGCTTTGGGTGTCTGCAGGCCGAGGGGCATGTGGTCTTAAAGGAGAGATAACTACATATGAAAGAGGAGGGTGAAAATGGAGAGCAATACATGAAAAAGGGAAACTGATGCTCAGTATAGCTGTTCATGAAAGAAAGGGGCTGCACATGGAATGGGAGGGGCATTGCAGCACAAGAAACCCCTAGCAACCGCGATTCTACTGGGTGCCTCCAGGTGTGTATATTTGCAATGCTTGCTGCTAATTGAGGGACCCCTAGCGCCCAAATTTAACATCTTAGCTGTAAAGTAAAAGCTGCGAGTTGCTGCCAAAACTGTAAATTTCAACACTGGCAGGTGCCTGATAATGGCCGCCACCATGTGCCCAAATTTCTCTTTTTTGCTGATAATCACGGCTTTTATCATAGGCACCTATGGCGGCGCCCATTCTTCCGTAAGGGCTTCTGCGCCTTTTTTTTACCTGATTAGTTCCCAATCCCCAAACCTCACTAACATTCACACAGCCCTGTTCCACAGTTATTGGCTTAAAGTACGTCTGAAAAAAAGAGGGATATGGAAGCGGCCATATTTATTTACTTTTAAACAATACAAATTGCCAAGAGAGGAACTACAAACTCATTACTAGATGGTATAGTGATCCAGCCTGACTCTCTAGATTTCAGCCCGACGCTTCGGATAGATGTTGGAGGTGTGGGTTGGAACTGGGAGACTTCTTCTTCCACATATGATGGTCGTGTAGTAAACTCAAGGCCTTTTGGGAAAAGGTTTTTGAACTTCATAATATTCTCTATTTCAGGCCTTTGTCCTGCTCCCCAGAGGTCGCTCTCCTTTCCATTCTCCCTGGTTCGATATCCAATGCCAAAAAATCCATATACTGATTGCAGCCAGGGGTTTAATTGCTAAAACTGGCGGCAGGATGATCCCCCAGATCTGCCCTAACGTATCTCATATATGAACCATATTATGAGAATGGATGAACTTCTCTACGTCAGCCCAATCCAGTCCTCGCAAATTCACATCTAGATGGGCGGTGTGGTCGGAGGTCTGAGACTCAGAGGCCCTTCAGAGGTTTTTGCATGATTAAATTCCCTCCTCTAGCCTTCTATCTACAGGGGCCTACCTCTTCATTGCCATTTTGCTATATTTAATGTTTCCCATTGACATTGATATTACTTACTTAACACTATTTGCTCCCCCCTTCTTTCACAGAAATAAGATAAGTTTAAGCTCAGTTGTGCTCAATCAAGATAAACTTGGTTTTAAGTCATTATCTGTAGCAATTCCATTGGACATATATTGCTGTGCATCCTAGTCTAATTACCCCTTCTCACTCACTCCCCTGACCTTCCTTTCCCTTCCATCCTAACCGTAATCCTCTCCTAGCCTCCCCCCCCCCCCCCCCCCCCCCCAGACGCGGAGCTAGAGGGGGTCGGGGTAGGACAGGTGCCCCAGGGCGCTGGGTCCCCGAGGGCGCCCAGCTGAGCTGCAGGGTTTTTTTTTTCCTCCCTCACTCTCCCCTCCACAACTAATGTCCGGGTGGCTGGCGCAGCGGGCGGGACTTACCTCTGTCTCGCTCCAGCGCCGGAAGTTCGGGTCCTGCAGCCGCTGCTCTGGTCTGGACTAGACCAGAGTAGCGGCAGATCCATCCGGCGCTGCGACGAGACGCAGGTAAGTCCCGCCCGCCGCTGCCAGCCACCCGGACATTAGTTGTGGAGGGGAGAGTGCGGGAGGGAGAGCCCCCTAAGGTGAGAGAAGGAGGGGGGAGATGGCCCCCCTTCTCCACCGCTGCTCACAGCTCTCCCTCCACTGCGCTGCTCCCCTCCTGCTAGGGGCAAACCTGCCTACATATACTGGGGACATATACCCCCTGCCTACATATACTGGGCACATATACCCCCTAACTTCATATACTGGGCGCATATATACCCCCTGCCTACATATACTGGGCACATATATACCCCCTGCCTACATATACTGGGCGCATATATACCCCCTGACTACATATACTGGGCGCATATACCCCCTGATTACATATACTGGGTGCATATATACCCCCTGCCTACATATACTGCGCACATATATACCCCCTGCCTACATATACTGGGCACATATACCCCCTGACTACATATACTGGGCGCATATACCCCCTGACTACATATACTGGGCGCATATACCCCCTGACTACATATACTGGCCACATATACCCCCTGCCTACATATACTGGGGACATATACCCCTGGCTACATATACTGGGGACATATACCCCCTGCCTACATATACTGGGGACATATACCCCCTGCCTACATATACTGGGCACATATACCTCTGGCTACATATACTGGGCACATATACCCCTGGCTACATATACTAGGGACATATACCCCCTGCCTACATATACTGGGGACATATACCCCTGGCTACATATACTGGGGACATATACCCCCTGCCTACATATACTGGGGACATATACCCCCTGCCTTCATATACTGGGCACATATACCTCTGGCTACATATACTAGGCACATTTACCCCTGGCTACATATACTGGGGACATATACCCCATTACTACATATACCGGGCACATATACTCCCTGACTACATATACTGGGCACATATACCCCCTGACTACATATACTGGGCACATATACCCCTGGCTACATATACTGGGGACATATATCCCTGGCTACATATACTGGGCACATATATCCCTGGCTACATATACTGGGCACATATACCCCTGGCTACATATACTGGGCACATATACCCCTGGCTACATATACTGGGCACATATACCCCTGGCTACATATACTGGGCACATATACCCCTGGCTACATATACCCCTGGCTACATATACTGGGCACATATACCCCTGGCTACATATACTGGGCACATATACCCCTGGCTACATATACTGGGCACATATACCCCTGGCTACATATACTGGGCACATATACCCCTGGCTACATATACTGGGCACATATACCCCTGGCTACATATACTGGGGACATATACACCCTGCCTACATATACTGGGCACATATACCCCCTTACTACATATACCGGGCACATATACTCCCTGACTACATATACTGGGCACATATACCCCCTGACTACATATACTGGGCACATATACCCCTGGCTACATATACTGGGGACATATACCCCTGACTACATATACTGGGCACATATATCCCTGACTACATATACTGGGCACATATATCCCTGACTACATATACTGGGCACATATACCCCTGGCTACATATACTGGGCACATATATCCCTGACTATATATACTAGGGACATATACCCCCTGCCTACATATACTGGGCACATATACCCCCTGCCTTCATATACTGGGCACATATACCTCTGGCTACATATACTGGGCACATATACCCCTGGCTACATATACTGGGCACATATACCCCTGGCTACATATACTGGGCACATATACCCCTGGCTACATATACTGGGCACATATACCCCTGGCTACATATACTGGTCACATATACCCCTGGCTACCTGTTCTGTGGATATCTCTACCTCTGGCTACCTGTTCTGGGGACATCTATACTGCTGGCCACCTATTCTGGGGACATCTATACTGCTGGCCACCTATTCTGGGGACACCTATAGACCTGGGGCTACCTATTTTTGGGGAACCACTGCTGTCGGATTGAGTGTATTTTGGGGAACTGCTGCCAGGTGAGAGGTGTCTACCATATTAAGGGGGAATTCTGCCTATTTATGTGAAATGCTGTCTATTTATGTGCTTCATGGCTGCTGAATTTGTCTTGTTGGGGGCCTCATGGTTACTGAATTTGTCTTGTTGGGGGCCTCATGGTTACTGAATTTGTCTTGTTGGGGGCCTCATGATTTGTTGGGGGGGGGGGGGGGGGACTCATGATTGCTGAATTTGTCTTGGAACATGCTGGAAGGTACATACTGAGGGAGGGTGGGTGAGCGTGAGCCTGCTAACTTCCTGTACATTTGGCTCCACCCATAACCACGCCCACATTTATTATATGGTCACGCCCCTTTTTGGTGCGGCGCAGCCTTCACCTTAGGGGGCGCTTTAATAGTCTTTGTCCCCGGGCGTTGAAAGCCCTAGCTACGCCTCTGCCCCCCCCCCCCCCCCCCCCCGGTCCCTTCTTTCCTACCTACTCTCCCCTTCCCCATACCCCCCTGTATTACCAAAACTCTAGTACAATGGTTTCCAGTTTATCTTATTCATGATTGTTTTACAGTTGATGACTGTATTATGTTCATATTGGAACTTGAAAGTTTATATCATTATCTTTCTTAAGTGCATCAATAAACTTAATTTTTAAAAGAAAAAAAATACAAATTGCCTTGCTGATCATCTGCCTCTAATACTTATATAGTCTCACATAGCCCCTGAACAAGCATGCAGATCAAATGTTTGACTGGATTTGATGCATCCTTGTTTCAAGTATGGGATTCAGACACTACTGATGCACGAAAGATCAGCAGGCCTGCCAGGCAACTAGTATTGATTAAAAGTAAATAATTATGGCAGCCTCCATATCCCTCTTATTTATTTTAATTGTTCCTTTAATGCAATCTATATATTTGGTGACATGTATGTCCCTCCAGTGATACGTACAGCAACTCCTAGCACAATAGCCAACGACATAAACTAAAAGTCCCAGCACATTGCTGTAGCCACATGCACTACAAATACCAGCATACCCCTATAGCCATATATACTATATACTGCACAATCTGCATCCTACATTGTGCACTATAACACCCAGCACCTCCCACTATCTATATGCACTACAAGAACCAGCATACCCCTCCAATCACGACATGTACTGCAAGCAAGTCCCAGCATGTCACCCGACCACTTATATTACACGTCCCTCCCGCCACATACATAGCAGCAGCTGCTGGTGGTGGAGGGGCTAAGGGCTGTGCTACTGCTTGCAAATATAATATAAATATAACAAAAGATACAGCTATCATTACCTCCTCTGCTGCCCACTTCAGTAATGTCTTCTCTCTACTTCCTACAGCTCTGAACTTGACTGCCCGTCTGCCATCTCTTCCTGTGGACGCTCCTCTTGGTAAATGTGATCGCCATCTTGCGGAGAATTCAGGCACTGCAGGCATCGTTACATTGTTGCCTTTCAGAACAAGAACTCCTTGCACTTTACTGTAAGTGAATTGGAGAGGAATGCCCATGGTGGGCAAGATTACCTACTGAGCCTCCAGATGCAGATAATCTGGCGACCTGTACTGTGGGACTACCCAGCTACCTAATCGGAGGATGGGGTCTACCTATACTGGGGAAGCGGGGGAGGGGGGATTAATCTATACTGGGGGTCCTTCTTGCTACCCAGTATACTGGGTGCTACGTCAGGCTACCTACACTTGGGGGGAACCTCTAGCTCTCTTTACTGGGGGTTTACCTAGAGCACAAAGGCACCATATCATTTTTTTTTACTTTTTTTGGGGGGGGGAGGGGGATGTTGAACGACACTGCTGATGCCAGAAAACGCAGCAGGACTTTCCAGTAACTGGTATTGTTTACAATGAAATAAATATGGCTGCCTCAATATCCCTCTCACTCCAGGTTTACTTTAAATGACGTGAGTGAGAGGTAATTTATCCACAAGGGAACACAGTATAAAACACCCAATTAACAAAATTCCAATATCATCCACACAGTTATAAAGACTAGCATTTATACTTACTTTTTCCTGCCCCGTAGGCCATGGGCTCCCTTGCCATCCTCCAGGGCCGCTCCATTGTTCAGCGCCTGTGAATTCCTCAGTTGTGCTGCACTGTGTATGTGTAGGACGCTCCCAGCCACGGGAGTACAATTTGGTGGCACATCAGCCCAGGACAAAGAAAACAGTAAAAACACAACAGAACTGGTGGTTCTGTGGGTTCCTTTTGTCAGAAAAAGTTTCCTTTGAGCTCTTGGCTTTTATTCAATTCAATTCAAGTTTTCTCCTAGGAGATCATCTTTAATCTTCTTTCTAAAATAACTTTTTGAAAAAATTCCAAAAAGTAGATGCAAAATGCAGGGTCGTTCCTACGATAGAGCACGGGGTGGGGGGGGGGGAGGGGGCGTAGTCACCGGGTGACTGACAGCTAGGGGGGGTGTCGCCACGACCCCCACAGAAGCAGAGCAGGAGGGGAAGCACCGCTAGAACGAGGGGCAGCGGGGACAGCGGTGGGGAGGGGGCCACAACCCCCTCCCCTCCTTCTGCCTTTTCCCCTCCATATAGTAACTGCAAGCAGGCACAGTGGGCGGCGGGTAGATAATAACCTGACTTCCGCGTTCCAAGCGCTGGACCGCAGCGTCACGTCGTCACAAACCTCCGCTTTCAATGCCGCCCACTGTGCATCCTGATTAGCGGAAGCACAGTGAGCGGCATTGAAGGCGGAGAGTTGAGACGACGTGACGCTGCACTTAAGTGCTTGGAACGGCGGAAGTCAGGTGAGTAATTATCTGCCCGCTGCGCCTGCTTGCAGTTACTACATGGAGGGGGAGAGAGGCTGAAGGAGGGGACCCAGGTGAGGTAGGGGGTGTTCTGGCCCCCTTGCCCGACGATGTCCCCGCTGCCCCTCCTTCTAGCGCTGCTTCCCCCTCCTGGAGCAAAGAAAGTAGCTTCACTGGGGGCAACTATACTACCTACACTGGGGACAATCATACTACCTACACTGAAGGCAACTAAACTACCTACACTGGGGGAAACTATACTATCTACACTGGGGCAACTATACTACCTACACTGGGGGCAACTGTACTAGCTATACTGGGGAGAACTATACTACCTACACTGGGGCAACTGTACTACCTACACTGGGGGCAACTGTACTAGCTATACTGGGGAGAACTAAACTACCTACACTGGGGGCAACTATACTACCTACACTGGGGCAATTGTACTAACTATACTGGAGGCAACTATACTACCTTCACTCTGGGCAACTATACTAGCTTCTCTGGGGCACCTATACTACATACACTGGGGGCAACTATACTAGCTATACTGGGGGCAACTATATTACCTACACTGAGGGCAACTGTACTACCTACACTGGGGCAACTAAACTACCTACACTGGGGGCAACTATACTACCTACACTGGGAGCAACTGTACTAGCTATACTCGGGGCAACTATACTCACTTTACTAGGGGCAACTATACTAGCTTCACTGGGGGCAACTATACTACTTACACTGGGGGCAACTATACTACATACACTGGGGGCAACTATACTATCTACACTGGGGCAACTGTACTACCTACACTGGGGGCAACTGTACTAGCTATACTGGGGAGAACTAAACTACCTACACTGGGCGCAACTATACTACCTACACTGGGGCAATTGTACTAACTATACTGGGGGCAACTATACTACCTTCACTGGGGGCAACTATACTAGCTTCTCTGGGGCAACTATACTACATACACTGGGGGCAACTATACTAGCTATACTGGGGGCAACTATACTACCTACAGTGGGGGCAACTGTACTACCTACACTGGGGGCAACTAAACTACCTACACTGGGGGCAACTATACTACCTACACTGGGAGCAACTGTACTAGCTATACTTGGGGCAACTATACTCACTTTACTAGGGGGCGACTATACTAGCTTCACTGGGGGCAACTATACTACCTTCACTTGGGGCAACTATACTAACTATACTGGTGGTAACTATACTACATACACTGGGGTCAACTATACTACTTATACTGGGGGCAACTATACTACGGGCAACTATACTACCTATTCTGGGGTAAACTATGCTACCTTTACTGGAGCAACTATATTAGCTATACTGGTGGCACCTATACCTGGCATTACCTGATGTGGCGTGCTTAGTATGCCGTATTCGCTCCTTTCCTTTTGTGTGTGTGTGTGTGGGGGGGGGGGGGGTCTTATAATTCCTTGCACCGAGTGTCAAATGCCCTAGGTACGCCACTGCACTCCTCTCCTCCATTGCTCTCTCTCTCTTGTAGGTGATGGTTAATCTAGATGGCCAGTTACAGTTTGATTAATCTTTAGGCTCTCCAGATACAACCTATAGTCAGCTGCTTCCTAGATTATATTTTATGTGTTTTATCGAAACCGTCAACAAGTAAAATAAGTAAAACTAGTTCTGACGTTACACCAGTGTAATGTTACCTGCAGTGCCCCAATTCTCCACAAGGTGGCGACAACACACTAACCAACAATGGAGGTGGAGGGGAAAACACAGGAAATTCAGAATAAGAAGCGAGTTGGAAGGAAATGGAGAAGAGCCATTCCTGGAGCTGGCAGCAGAGGTAATAAGATATTTTATATATACAATCAGTATCCACTCATCCCCATCACTGCTGCTATGTGTACAGAGATAACTGATCCCTTCCCATCAGTCTCTGCACCACAGGAGCTTACACTCTAATGTCCTCACTACAGTCACACACTGTTATTATTATACATGTATATAGCTCTGACATATTCCACAGCACTGTACAGAGATCACTGATCCCTTCCTATCATCTCTGCATCATAGGAGCTTACACTCTAATGTCCTCACCACAGTCACACCCTATTATTCTACATTTATATTGCTCTGACGTATTCTACAGTGCTGTACAGATATCACTGATCCATTCCCATCCATCTCTGCACCACAGGAGTTAACACTCTAATGTCCTCACCAGGCTTTACACACCATTAACATTATACATTTATAGCTCTGACATATTCTACAGCGCTGTACAGAGATCAGTGATCTATTCCCATCAGCCTCTGCATCACAGTAGCTTACACTCTAATGTCCTCACCACAGTCACTTACTATTATTATTATTATTATTATTATTATTATTATTATTATTATTATTATGATACAATTATATAGCTCTGACATATTCCATAGCACTGTACAGAATTCAACAATCCATTCCCAGCAGTCTCTGCACCACAAGAGCTTACACTCTAATGTCCTCACTACAGCCATACTATTATTATTATTCAATAATACAGCCCTGACATATTCCACAGCACTGTACAGAGATCACTGATCCATTCTCATTATTTCTGCACCACAGGAGCTTTACACTCTAATATCCACTCCACATGTGGTTGGAGGGGCATGCTGGGTCTTGTAGTATATGTGGCAGCAGGGCTATGCTGAGGAATGCTGAGACTTGCAGTACATGTGGTTGGAGGGGTATGCTAGAGCTTGTAGTATAGATGACTTGAGACACATGTTGGGCCTTGCAGTACATATGTCTGGAGGTCATTCTGAGAGTTGTAGTACATGTGGTGGAGGAACATGGTGAGATGAATATTACATGTAGCTGATAGGTCATGTGACTTGTAGTTCATGCTGCAGGAGGGGGATTAAGGGGTTTGTAGGACATGCAGCTGGAGGAACATACTGGTACTTGTGGTATATGTCATTGGAAGGATATGTGGGGACTTGCTGACTGTTGGAAAATCAAGAAGGTATTGCTTCCAGCATTATACCATAATACAAACTAGGCAGGTGCCTAGGGCCTAGTGGATATCAAGGAGCCCACATTCTCTGACCTCTCTCAACCTCAGATTACCAAAGGGTGAGTCAAATCTACCACATAGCCTAGGGCTCCGTTTCATCTTCACAAATATCTGGATCCATTGACCCCCATAAGCCTGATGATCAACTGCAGAGTAAAGGAAATCTAAAAATAAAAATAAAAAATCAGTTTAACAAACCTTGTTTCTTTGTTGTTGTTTTTTTGCAGAGTAAGTTAAATTGATTTTTTTTTTATTTTGACTTAAAGAGAACCCGTAACCAAGAATTGAACTTCATCCCAATCAGTGTCTGATACCCCCTTTTCCATGAGAAATCTTTACCTTTTCTCAAACGGCTCTGTAGGGCTAATATTGTGGTGAAACCCCTCCCACAGGCAGAGATGATGGGAAGGGATCAGTGATCTCTGTACTTTATTACAATTGAACCACTATCCTGTATCTGGTCTCATTTTTTCCAAATTCCCTGCACTACAGGAGGAGGGGGAACATCTGAAAGCACAGAAGATCAGGAGAAGAATACTGGGATGGAAGATCAGAAGACATTTTCAACAGTGAAGGTGAAGGAAGATGTGATGGAGGAGGGACAGCATTTAGAAGGACACAAGGACCTCTACAAGGACACCATGATGGAGAATCATCCGCCCTTCACATCACCGGGTAAGAGGAGACTTTCATTTCTTGTAAAGGAGAGAGCAGTATGGAGGGTCCACCTAGATCCCCCATCATCTGATAATCACATAGACTTGTATTCAATCAGTGTGTTTCCTACAGGTGGACCCAGCACCAGAAACCCACCAGAGAGATATACGGGTCCTCTTTATTCCAAAGATTGTCCACAGGAAGATCCCACCACCCCCCACCACTATCAGGTATATGGAATTGACGGTTTCGATCTCTAAAGAGACTTTATACTGTATGACATTATGTTCTTCTCCACTTTGAAGGTTTTCTTTTCAATATCATCATTTTGTTTGTTTAGGCAGAAAAACTAGAATATGAAAAGCTTGAAGAAGAAGAGATGTATGCAAAGAGTGATCAGAGAAGTAGTATGGAGGGTGACAAGATAAGGACAATTAAAGAGGAAGAAGACACATATGTGAGGGGAGATCATCAGTCTATGGAGGAGGGTGACATGATGGGGACAATTAAACAGGACAAGGAAGAGCTGTATCAGCAGTCCATGGAGGACGGTGAAATGATGCGAATAATTAAAGTGGAAGAAGAAGATACATACATAAAAGGGGAACAGCAATCTATAGAAGAGGGCGAAATCACAAGGAAAAATAAGGAAGAAGAGCTAAAAGGCTGGGGTAAATCTCTGTTTTTATATCTTTATAATCAAGAAGTGTTGAATAAAGATGATACAATTTATTGATGACTTAAAAGAAAAGAGTAAGCTTTCAGCTAATAAGCCTTCTTCAGACTCTATTCCTACATGCCCCGACTCTTTTTTTTTTGTAGTTAGCCAATACATGGTATCATCCTAATTGCAAACTTCTTGCTTACAAAATTCAAATAAAAAAAGTTTAGAATTTACTAAACTTAAAAAAATACCTGACTGACTCTACAAAAAGTTCATTTCCATTCCTCAGTGTAACATCATAGTACTAATAAATGAGGAGGAGATACTGTACACCATATGAAAGGCCCATCTCCATTCCTCAGTATAACATCATAGTACCAACAAATGAGGAGGAGATACTGTACACCATATGAAAGGCCCATCTCCATTCCTCAGTATAACATCATAGCACCAACAAATGAGGAGGAGATATTGTACACCATATGAAATGCCCATCTCCATTCCTCAGTATAACATCATAGCACCAACACATGAGGAGGAGATACTGAACACCATATGAAAGGTCCATCTCCATTCCTCAGTATAACATCATTTTACCAACAAATGAGGAGGAGATACTGTACACCATATGAAAGGCCCATCTCCATTCCTCAGTATAACATCATAGCACCAACAAATGAGGAGGAGATACTGTACACCATATGAAAGGCCCATCTCCATTCCTCAGTATAACATCATAGCACAACAAATGAGGATATACTGTACACCATATGAAGGGCCCATCTCCATTCCTCAGTATAACATCATAGTACTAATAAATGCGGAGGAGATATTGTACACCATATGAAAGGCCCATCTCCATTCCTCAGTATAACATCATAGTACTAATAAATGCGGAAGGAGATACTGTACACCATATGAAAGGCCCATCTCCATTCCTCAGTATAACATCATAGTAACAACAAATGAGGAGGAGATACTGTACACCATATGAAAGGCCCATCTCCATTCCTCAGTATAACATCATAGTACTAATAAATGCGGAGGAGATACTGTACACCACATGAAAAGTCCATCTCCATCCCTCAGTATAACATCATAGGGCCAACAAATGAGGAGGAGATACTGTACACCATATGAAATGCCCATCTCCATTCCTCAGTATAACATCATAGTACTAATAAATGCAGAGGAGATACTGTACACCATATGAAAGGCCCATCTCCATTCCTCAGTATAACATCATAGCACCAACACATGAGGAGGAGATACTGTACACAACATGAAAAGTCCATCTCCATCCCTCAGTATAACATCATAGTGCCAACAAATGAGGAGGAGATACTGTACACCATATGAAAGGTCCATCTCCATTCCTCAGTATAACATCATAGCACCAACACATGAGGAGGAGATACTGTACACCATATGAAAGGTCCATCTCCATTCCTCAGTATAACATCATAGCACCAACAAATGAGGAGGAGATACTGTACACCATATAAAAGGCCCATCTCCATTCCTCAGTATAACATCATAGCACCAACAAATGAAGGGGGGGGGGGGTACTGTACACCATATGAAACGTCCATCTCCATTCCTCAGTATAACATCATAGTACCAACAAATGAGGAGGAGATACTGTACACCATATGAAAAGGTCCATCTCCATTCCTCAGTATAACATCATAGTACAAACAAATGAGGAGGAGATACTGTACACCATATGAAAGGTCCATCTCCATTCCTCAGTATAACATCATAGCACCAACAAATGAGGAGGAGATACTGTACACCATATGAAAGGCCCATCTCCATTACTCAGTATAACATCATAGCACAACAAATGAGGAGGAGATACTGTACACCATATGAAAGGTCCATCTCCATTCCTCAGTATAACATAATAGCACCAACAAATGAGGAGGGGATACTGTACACCATATGAAAGGTCCATCTCCATTCCTCAGTATAACATCATAGCACCAACAAATGAGGAGGAGATACTGTACACCATATGAAAGGCCCATCTCCATTCCTCAGTATAACATCATAGCACAACAAATGAGGAGGGGATACTGTACAGCATATGAAAGGCCCATCTCCATTCCTCAGTAAAACATCATAGCACCAACACATGAGGAGGAGATACTGTACACAACATGAAAAGTCCATCTCCATCCCTCAGTATCACATCATAGTGCCAACAAATGAGGAGGAGATACTGTACACCATATGAAATGCCCATCTCCATTCCTCAGTATAACATCATAGTACTAATAAATGCGGAGGAGATACTGTACACCATATGAAAGGCCCATCTCCATTCCTCACTATAACATCATAGCACCAACAAATGAGGAGGAGATACTGTACACCACATGAAAAGTCCATCTCCATCCCTCAGTATAACATCATAGTGCCAACAAATGAGGAGGAGATACTGTACAGCATATGAAAGGTCCATCTCCATTCCTCAGTATAACATCATAGTGCCAACAATTGATGAGGAGATACTGTACACCATATGAAAGGTCCATTCCTCAGTATAACATCATAGTGCCAACAAATGAGGAGGAGATACTGTACACCATATGAAAGATCTATCTCTATTCCTCACTATAACATCATAGTACCAACAAATGAGGAGGAGATACTGTACACCATATGAAAGGTCCATCTCCATTCCTCAGTATAACATCATAGCACCAACACATGAGGAGGAGATACTGTACACCATATGAAAGGCCCATCTCCATTCCTCAGTATAACATCATAGCACCAACAAATGAGGAGGAGATACTGTACACCATATGAAAGGCCCATCTCCATTCCTCAGTATAACATCATAGCACCAACAAATGAAGGGGGGGGGGGTACTGTACACCATATGAAAGGTCCATTTCCATTCCTCAGTATAACATCATAGTACAAACAAATGAGGAGGAGATACTGTACACCATTTGAAAGGTCCATCTCCATTCCTCAGTATAACGTCATAGCACAACAAATGAGGAGGGGATACTGTACAGCATATGAAAGACCCATCTCCATTCCTCAGTATAACATCATAGCACCAACAAATGAAGGGGGGGGGGGTACTGTACACCATATGAAAGGTCCATTTCCATTCATCAGTATAACATCATAGTACAAACAAATGAGGAGGAGATACTGTACACCATTTGAAAGGTCCATCTCCATTCCTCAGTATAACGTCATAGCACAACAAATGAGGAGGGGATACTGTACAGCATATGAAAGACCCATCTCCATTCCTCAGTATAACATCATAGTACAACAAATGAGGAGGATATACTGTACACCATATGAAAGGCCCATCTTCATTCCCTAGTATAACATCATTTTACCAACAAATGAGGAGGAGGTACTGTACACCATACGAAAGGCCCATCTCCATTCCTCAGTATAACATCATAGCACCAACAACTGAGGAAGAGATACTGTACACCACGTGAAATGCCCATCTCCATTCCTCAGTATAACATCATAGCACCAACAAATGAGGAGGCGATACTGTACCCCATAGGAAAGGTCCATCTCCATTCCTCAGTATAACATCATAGTACCAACACATGAGGAGGAGATACTGTACACCATATGAGAGGCTCATCCAGTGCTGGTCGTAATGGAGAAAGCTACGCTTACGGATCATTACGCGTAATTTTACGCTATTACGCATTACGAAATTACGTTTACGGCATAGACATTCAATTTCGGTACATGTCTATAATTACGCATAGCACTTACGCAATTACGCGTAAGTATACCGTAATTCAAGTTATTACGTTATTGGCTTACACGTAAAATCCTACTAGCAATTAATGCGTAAGGTTATGCTGCCAAGCGGAAAAGTTGACGCATGGATCAATGTTAGGTAGCCGCCGACTTTAAGGGTTAATAGCAAAGCCCCCTTAAGTGCTAAGAGCCTCAAATTTGGAGAATATATTAAGGAGATCAGAAGGAATAAGAGGAAAAAAATTTTTTTCAAAAAGACCTTATAGTTTTTGAGAAAATCGATGTTAAAGTTTCAAAGGAAAAATATATACATTTAAAAACCCGCCGACTTTAACGGTTAATAGCAAAGCCTGCTTAAAATTTAGGAACACCAAATTCACAGGGTATATTAAGGGGATCAGTGGGAATAAGAGGAAAAATTTTTTTTTCAAAAAGACCTTATAGTTTTTGAGAAAATCGATTTTTAAGTTTCAAGGGCGAAAATGTCTTTTAAATGCGGAAAATGTCAGTTTTTTTTGCACAGGTAACAATAGTGTTTTATTTTCATAGATTCCCCCAAGTGGGAAGAGTTTTACTTACTTCGTTCTGAGTGTGGGAAATATAAAAAAAAACGACGTGGGGTCCCCCCTCCCAGACCTCTTTAACCCTTTGTCCCCCATGCAGACTGGGATAGCCAGAATGCGGAGCAGCGGCTGCGTGGGGCTCCGCACCCTGACTATACCAGCCCGCATGGTCCATGGATTGGGGGGTCTCGGAAGGGGAGGGGCAGCCAAGCTTTCCCCTCCCCCTCCGAGCCCTTGTCCAATCCAAGGACAAGGGGCTCTTCTCCACCTCCGATGGGCGGTGGAGGTGGAGGCCGCGATTTCCTGGGGAGGGGTTCATGGTGGCATCTGGGAGTCCCCTTTAAAAAGGGGTCCCCCAGATGCCCACCCCCCTCCCAGGAGAAATGAGTATAGAGGTACTTGTAGTACCCCTTACCCATTTCCTTTAAGAGTTAAAAGTAAATAAACACACAAACACATAGAAAAAGTATTTTCATTGAACAAAAAACATAACCACGAAAAAAGTCCTTTAATATTCTTAATTAACCATTAATACTTACCTGTCCCTTTAAAAGCCAGTTCCCACGCAATATCCTCGGAAATATACTAATCAGTTACAATGTAACAAAGTTATTACAATGTAACAACTTTGTTACTTTGTAACACCACCGCACCCGACGTCACTCGCCGCTCACCCGCCGGCCGCCGCATACACGCTAGTCCCCGCCGGCTCCCGCCGTCCACTCCGCCCACACCTGTCACTCATATACATGCTGGCACCCGTGGGTGCCAGCATGTATATAGGTGACATGTGGGAGAGGCGGGGAGGGCAGCGGAGCCGGCGGGGACTTAGCGTCCCTTCACCCGACAGAGCTCTGAGCTATATTAGCTCAGAGCTCTTGAAAGCATCTTTGTATTTGGGCTCCAAGGAGCCCCATTGGTCCTTAGCAGACCAATGGGGTTCCTTCAAATCAGAAGGAACCCCATTGGTCTGCTAAGGACCAATGGGGCTCCTTGGAGCCCAAATACAAAGATGCTTAGAGAGCTCTGAGCTATAGCTCAGAGCTCTGTCGGGTCCTGCAGCACAGACGCGGAGGCGGCGGCGGCGGTGAGTGACGTCGGGTGCGGCGTAGTTACAATGTAACAAAGTTGTTACATTGTAATAACTTTGTTACATTGTAACTGATTAGTATATTTCCGAGGATATTGCGTGGGAACTGGCTTTTAAAGGGGCAGGTAAGTATTAATGGTTAATTAAGAATATTAAAGGACTTTTTTCGTGGTTATGTTTTTTGTTCAATTAAAATACTTTTTCTGTGTGTTTGTGTGTTTATTTACTTTTAACTCTTAAAGGAAATGGGTAAGGGGTACTACAAGTACCTCTATACTCATTTCTCCTGGGAGGGGGGTGGGCATCTGGGGGACCCCTTTTTAAAGGGGACTCCCAGATGCCACCATGAACCCCTCCCCAGGAAATCGCGGCCTCCACCTCCACCGCCCATCGGAGGTGGAGAAGAGCCCCTTGTCCTTGGATTGGACAAGGGCTCGGAGGGGGAGGGGAAAGCTTGGCTGCCCCTCCCCTTCCGAGACCCCCCAATCCATGGACCATGCGGGCTGGTATAGTCAGGGTGCGGAGCCCCACGCGGCCGGTGCTCCGCATTCTGGCTATCCCAGTCTGCATGGGGGACAAGGGGTTAAAGAGGTCTGGGAGGGGGGACCCCACGTCGTTTTGTTTTTATATTTCCCACACTCAGAACGAAGTAAGTAAAACTCTTCCCACTTGGGGGAATTTATGAAAATAAAACACTATTGTTACCTGTGCAAAAAAAACTGACATTTTCCGCATTTAAAAGACATTTTCGCCCTTGAAACTTAAAAATCGATTTTCCTCTTATTCCCACTGATCCCCTTAATATACCCTGTGAATTTGGTGTTCCTAAATTTTAAGCAGGCTTTGCTATTAACCGTTAAAGTCGGCGGGTTTTTAAATGTATATATTTTTCCTTTGAAACTTTAACATCGATTTTCTCAAAAACTATAAGGTCTTTTTGAATAATTTTTTTTTCCTCTTATTCCTTCTGATCTCCTTAATATATTCTCCAAATTTGAGGCTCTTAGCACTTAAGGGGGCTTTGCTATTAACCCTTAAAGTCGGCGGCTTTTTTATATTATACGGGAGCGTAATATAATATTACGCGATTACGGCAGACTGTGTAATTTCAATGGGAGTTTACTGTCTTACGCGTAATTTGTTACGCGTAAAACGTAACCCTACGGTCTACGCGTAATTAATTACGCGTAATACCGTAACCTTACACGTAACGCTTACGGTGCATTTGTAGTGAATTACAATGCGTAATTACGCTAATGCGTAATTTCGGCCCAGCACTGGGCTCATCTCCATTCCTTAGTATATCATCATAGCACCAACAAATGAGGAGGATATGCTGTACACCATTTGAAAGGCCCATCTCCATTCCTCAGTATAACATCACAGTGTCAACAAATGAGGAGGAGATACTGTACACCATATGGAAGGCCCATCTCCATTCCTCTGTATAACATCATAGATAGCACCAACAAATGAGGAGGAAATACAGTACACCATATGAAAGACCCAACTTTATTCCTCAGTATAACTTAGCTAAGCTGAGGTGGAGGTAGGTCCACCCCCCTTAAATGACATAAGAATGACTAGTTTTGTTATGCCAAGTCTATGATAGAGCTCAATAACATTGGTGACTATCAGTAACATTTTCCCTTCAGTAGGGGGACACCATGTCAGGAGGAAATCGGTGAAATCTCCGGATGATACTGCAGTGGATAATGGCTTCACACAATGTTCTCCAGAAAAAAAAACTATTATCGTAAATACACATCACAGGGGTCACAATGCAGATAGTGGAACTGCTCCATCTAGTGGTGAGGAGTCTTCTGAGAATTCACAAACTGAATATGCTGAATGCAGCAAATTTGAAGCATCCATAGCTAATCACCAGAAGACACAGTCACACAAGCTTCAACTATCAATTTGCAATTGTGGGAAAAGTTTCAGTCACAAAGGAACCCTTCATAGACATCAGAGAATCCACACTGGTGAGCGTCCTTTTTCCTGCTCAGTGTGTGGAAAATGTTTTAGTCAGAAAATATCCCTTCTCACTCATCAGAGAGTTCACACAGGCGAGCGTCCTTATTCTTGTTCAGAGTGTGGGAAATGTTTCACTGACAAAAGAAATCTTATTACACACCAGAGAAGTCACACAGGCGAGCGTCCATTTTCATGTTCAGAGTGTGGGAAATGTTACATTCAGAAAAGAGATCTTCTCAGACACCAGAAAAATCACACAGGCGAACGTCCGTATTCATGTTTAGAATGTGGAAAATGTTATGTTCAAAAAAGAGATCTTCTTAGACACCAGAAAAATCGCACAGCTCAACATCCTTATTCCTGTTCAGAGTGTGGGAAATACTTCACTCAGAAAGTATCCTTACTCAAACACAAGAGAGTTCACACAGGTGAGCGGCCCTTTTCCTGTTCAGACTGTGGGAAGTGTTTCAGCCAGAAAGGATCTCTTCTTAGGCACCAGAAAAATCACACAGGCGACCGTCCGTATTCCTGTTCAGAGTGTGGGAAATGTTACATTCAGAAAAAAGATCTTCTTAGACACCAGAAAAATCACACAGGCGAGCGTCCTTATACCTGTGCAGAATGTGGGAAATGTTACAGTCAGAAAGTTTCCCTTCTTAGACACCAAAAAATTCACAAAGGTGAACGACCTTATTCCTGTTCAGAGTGTGGGAAATGTTTCACTCAGAAAGGTCATCTTCTTATACATCAGAGAATTCACACAGGTGAACGTCCTTTTTCTTGTTTAGAGTGTGGGAAAAGTTTCTCACATAAAGGAAACCTTCTTACTCACCAGAGAAGTCACACAGGCGAGCAACCTTTTTTTTGCTCGGAATGTGGAAAATGTTTCAGCGATAAAGGAAACCTTCTTAAACACCAGAGAAGCCACACAGGTGAGCGTCCTTTTTCCTGTGCAGAGTGTGGGAAATGTTTTACTGACAAAAGAAACCTTCTTGCACACCAGAAAACTCATACAGGTTAGCGTTCTTTTTCCTGTTTAGGGTGTGGGAAATGCTTTACACTTAAAGGAAACTTAAAACGTACGCCATGTGGAGAAAAGCTGATGGAGACCGTGGAATTTCCTGTTATTAATCATTTTTCATATTCTTTTTATCTTGAGTTAACAAGAACTCGTATTCAGGAAGCATGTCAAATAAACCCTTTTAAAGGTTATGTGAAGTGAAATTAAAATAAAAAAAAAACAGATATTTACCTATGGAGAGGGAAGGCTTTGGGGCCTCGATTCATGAAATTGCAGTAGTATTCCTGTCGCATGCGCATGTAACTACCATGAGATACGCTCATAGCACGACCACAGAACTCCATTAGTGCAGCCACTACTATGGTAATGCGCGTGTTACTATAATGCACGTGGCCACAATCATGGAGTACCCTGGTCATGCTACGATCGTATCCCGCAGTAGTTACGCTTGCACGAGACTGAAATATTTCCATGCACTTTGAAATATTACTGTGGGCTGTGTATGCGCAGTAATATTAACGCAATTTCATGAATCAAGGCCCAGGTCCCATACAGCCTTCCCGTTTCTCTCACCGTCCCCTCTATCCAGCATTGTCACCTCCATAAGAGCTTTTCGACCAATTGGAGTATGGCTCTGAGTATCCACTGAAGGCAGCAGAAGCCTGTGTGCTCCCGAAAACTGGCCTCTACGTACTGCGCATGCATGAGCACACTCTGATGCTCACAAAGCCCATAGTGTCAGATTTGAACGGGAGTGACAGTGCTGGAACGAGGGGTTCTATTAGATCCAGAGCCTCCCCTCTCCATAGGTGAGTATCTGACTTAGGGGCTAATTGGACCATGCCTTGTAAGGGTTTTTTCGCCTTCCTCTGGATCAACAGGGATATGTGAGGGAGCAGGCTGGAGTTGTACTTTGTACTGGTTGAACTCGATGGACGTATGTCTTTTTTCAACCAAAATAACTATGTAACTATGTGACTATGACTTTTTATTTTAATCTCACAAATGCATATGCAGCACCATAAGGAAAGCTGCTGATAATACTGTATATCATAAATAAGTGTCATTAGGTTACATTAGTTACAACAGGACATCAAAAGGGTTCTTGCAAGGATACTTACATAGTTTGGTAAAAAAAAAAAAAAAAAGTCACCAGTCCATCAAGTTCAACCAAAAAAAAAACCAACAGCAACAACAAAAAATAAATCCTGAACACGCACATATCCCAGTTGATCCAGGGACGCGCAAAACCTTACAAGACCTGGGCCAAATAGCCTTTAGGGCCCGTTTCTACTTGTGACACACCCACGCGGCGTCATTTCCTGGTGCGCGGATACACAGATGAATCCCATCAGCTGTGCCGTGCACGGCTATGGGATTTGCAGCCTCCAGCACCATTTCGGATGGAAATGTCAACTGAATCACTAGCGCAAGCCAATCGGCTGGCGGGTGCCATTGTACACTATGGCAGAGTTTCCCCGCACGATTTGCCTGCGGGGAAACTCTGTCGATTTGGCGCGGTAACCGTGCCAGTGGAAATGGGCCCTTATTTAAAGGGAAAAAATCCTTCCTGATGGCATTCAGATAAATCCCTGGATCAACTCTTCCGGGAATTACCTAGTGTTTTCTAATTTCTCAGTGTTGTGAGGTATGTACAACAAATAGATAAGGTTCCTTGTTTACCCCATAATGCTGTGAATACACGATGTGTTTTTTCGGCAGATAGATGGTTCAAACGATAATTGCTGACATGTCCTATCTTACTTTCGATTGTTTTACCGTTCGGTTTTTCATATAAGTGAATGAAATGAATTGGTAAGGAAAAGATAAGAGAATCGAGCGGAAAAACCAATCGAAAATTGATCGAACGGAAAATCGAATGAAAAAACACATTGTGTATTCCCAGAATGAGGCTGATACACACGATGCAATTTTTCTGTCATATCGAAGGGAACAATTTTCTGATCAGTACTGCACAAAATGTATCCTTTTCTTGATCCGTAACAGATCAGACATGCCATAAACGGTCAATTGACTCATCGATCTGATGGGAAATTTAAATTGTGTGTGCCAGATGTAACAAGTTCCAGACTTAGGCTGACCTGGAGAAGTCATAAATTCAAAGTATTGGATCAACTCTGTAAAGGTGCCCCTACATTACTAGATTTTCCTGGCAGAATCATTATGATTCAATCTCCAGGAGATCGATGCTGCAATGTGGCCGCCCAATTTTAATTTTGGTAAATTTTTGCAGAAATTGATCACTCAAAACATATAAACCTCAGTCAAAAGGGGGCGGTCGGGTGTGCAGCGGTAACAGCATTCAATTTCAGGATGACCGATGGATCCCCGGCCAGTGTCTCCCCCCCCCCTCCATGTAAAGTGTGCTCCACCGGGCTGTGTAGAGTGTTGCAGCGAAGCTCACATTTACCTATCTGCCAGCGCATTCCTGCATCTTCTCCTCAATGCTGCCAAGGTGCTTGTACCCCGTGACCTGACGGCATGTGTGTGGTTCCATGCGTGCTACCTGGTCACGATATACAGCCTCCCAGCGGCGATGGAGAGAAGACACAGGAGGAGGTGCATCAGCGGATAGGTGAGTGCACTCTCCACTACAACCAACCCGGGGCAGCCCATTACAAGGGAGGGGGGGGCAGATTACCAACACTCCCAAGAGGGTTACTGCGGGTCACCTTTGAGAGTTTAGAGACTCAAGCTCTTGTTGTAATGTTTTTACATTTAATTTACTTTTATTTTATGCTGTTGTATATAGGTTTATTTTGTAAATCCTTTTTTTTCTGTAAATATTTCTGGATTTTTTTATTTTTTTTTAATAAAGCAATATTTAAAAAAAAAAATGTCAAATCTCTGAATGCTCTATCTAGAAAATAAAGAACTCCTGTGTGTTCTTAGTTCTATATTTATTATAAACACAAGGTGTGAAGTTGCTGTACAGGCAGAGAAGAGGATAAGTAATGTTTAGCTGTGCAGACAGTGGAGGGGATAAGTGCTGGCAGGCGGTGCAGGCAGAGGAGGGGATAAGTACTGGGTGACTGTGCGGGCAGTGGGAGGGGGATAAGTGCTGGGTGGCTATGCAAGCAGAGGAGTATATGAGTGCTGAGTGGCTGTGCAGGCTGAGGAGGAGATAAGTACTTGGTGGCTGTGCAGGCAGAGGAGGGGATACATGCTGGGTGGCTGTGCAGCCTGAGGAGGAGTTAAGTGATTGGTAGCTGTGCAGGCAGAGGAGGGGATACGTGCTGGGTGGCTGTGCAGGCTGATTAGGAGATAAGTGCTTAGTGGCTGTGCAGGCAGTGGAGGGGATACGTGCTGGGTGACTGTGCAGGCAGAGGAGGGGATAAATGCTGAGTGGCTGTGCACGCAGAGGAGGGGATTAGTGCTGGGTGGCTGTGCAGGCAGAGAAGGGGATTAGTGCTGGGTGGCTATGCAGGCTGAGGAGGGGATAAGTGCTGGGTGGCTATGCAGGCAGAGAAGGGGATTAGCGCTGGGTGGCTGTGCAGGCAGAGGAGGGGATAAGTGCTGGGTGGCTGTGCAGGCAGAGGAGGGGATTAGTGCTGGGTGGCTGTGCAGGCAGAGAAGGGGATTAGCGCTGGGTGGCTGTGCAGGCAGAGGAGGGGATAAGTGCTGGGTGGCTATGTAGGCAGAGAAGGGGATAAGTGCTGGGAGGCTGTACAGGCAGAGAAGGGGATTAGTGCTTGGTGGCTGTGCAGGCAGTGGATGGGATACGTGCTGGGTGACTGTGCAGGCAGTGGAGAGGATAGGTGCTGGGTGACCGTGCAGACAGTGGAGGCGATAAATGCTGAGTGGCTGTGCAGGCAGATGAGGGGATAAGTGCTGGATGGCTGTGCAGGCCGTGGAGGGGATACCTGCTGGGTGACTGTGCAGGCAGAGGAGGGGATAAGTGCTAGGTGGCTGTGCAGGCAGAAAAAGCGATTACTGCTGGGTGGCTATGCAGGCTGTTGAGGGGACAAGTGCTGGGTGGCTATGCAGGCAGAGAAGGGGATTAGTACTGGGTGGTTGTGCAGGCAGAGAAGGGGATACGTGCTGGGTGGCTGTGCAGGCAGAGGAGGGAATATGTGCTGGGTGGCTGTGCAGACAGAGAAAGGGATTAGTGCTGGGTGGTTGTGCAGGCAAAGAAGGGGATACGTGCTGGGTGGCTGTGCAGGCAGAGGAGGGAATATGTGCTGGGTGGCTGTGCAGGCAGAGAAAGGGATTAGTGCTGGGTGGTTGTGCAGGCAGACAAGGGGATACGTGCTGGGTGGCTGTGCAGCAGAGGAGGGATTACGTTCTGGGGAGCTGTGCATGCAGAGGAAGGGATGAGTGCTGAGTAGCTGTGCAGGCAGAGAAGAGGATGGGTGTTTGATGGTTGGGAAGGCAGAGAACTGAATAAGTGCTGGGTGGGTGGTCAGGGAGAGAAGAGGATGAGTGTTTGATGATTGAAGTGAAGGCAGAGAACAGGATGGGTGCTGAATGGCTGGACACAGAATGGAAAAGTGCTAGGGACTGAAGGCAAAGATGTTGTAAGACTATGCCGACAGAGAAGGAGCTAAATGCTGGGTGGCTGTGCAGGAACAAGTACTAGATGACTGCAGGCAGAGGAGGGAATAAGTGCATAATGAAAGTGCAGCCAAAGCAGCAGAATGAGTACTGGCAATGGCTTTTATTTTTGTTTTGAAGACATTGGGAAAAAGCCACCATTCCTGTCAGATTTACTGATTTCAGTGTCCTGACTGGGAAATAAGAGATGAGTATTCCACCAATCCGCCAATTTTATGATATCCCTCAACCCACACTCCACCTACCCACAGTCTGCACAGCGTTCAGCTGCCGGGAGGAACAGAAAAGTCCCCATACAACGCTGGAGTAAGTAAATATTACACTGCTCCGCTGCGCTACTCTGCACCATGGAGAGAGGGTGCCACGGAACAAAAGGGTGTGTGTTAGCAGGAGAGGGAGAGAGAAGTTTCTATACAAATTTCCCTGGCCGCGTGGATTGTTACTGTGTCCCTGCTGAAACTGAGAATGCTACAACCAGAATCACTGTCACTGGTGTTCCCCTCTGGATGGGGAGGCAGTGTGCTGTCCTTTCACAGCTTAAAATCATGCATATTTTAAGCTCTCGCAGGCCAAACAGAATATCAAGGCGGGTCGCATTTGAGTTTGACACCTGTGGTGTAGGCCAATATCGGTCTAATGGTATCCATACACGGTACAATAGAAATGTTTGATTTTCCCATATATTTGACTAAAATAATCGAATCAAATGAAGGTCAAAAGTAACCTTTTTCCGATCAAAAAAATAAACATTTTCCAGTGTTTTCGATAAAAATCCAATCGGTTATGTTAGAAAAATCTTTATATTCAATCTAATGGAATAATCAAACTGAATTATCTAACCGAAAAAAATGGAAAATTGTACCACGTATGAGCACCGTAACGCAACACCCCAGAGTTAGTGATGTAGATGGGGGCAGACCCAAGGGGTGTTCCTCTGCGGGAGAGCATGCAGTGCTCAGCAACAATCCTACAATTCTTTTCTGAGAAATCTCAGAAAGAATTCTTGGGGATCTGGGGAGAATGATTTGTACTTGATGAAGAGGATTACTATGATCAAAGGACACAAGGGCCCATATGCACTTAGCTTTTTCTCCTGAGAATAACTTTTAAGTACTTTACTATTAGCACCAAAAAGTAGGTAAAAAAGTATTATCAAAACTATTTTATGTATTTTCTTTCTTGTTGGTGATTGCTGGTTGGCTTTTAATTGACAAGTTTGAAAATATCACTAAGGCCCCTTCACACTTAAAAGTAGAGATGTGGCGAACGGTTCCCGAACCGTTCGCCGGCGAACATCTCTGAATCCCTGGGGAGTTTACTACTTCCGGGTCGCTCTGACCCGGAGTAGTACGCCTGCACTGCCCGGCAAAGCGCGTCCTAGATCGCGCTCCTGTTGCCGGGCACTTTCTGCGCATGTGCGTGACGTCATGAACGACGTCACGCTCATGCGCAGAGAGTGCCCGGCAACAGGAGCGCGATCTAGGACGCGCTCCGCCGGCGCCGGGCAGTGCAGGCGTACTACTCCGGGTCAGAGCGACCCGGAAGTAGTAAACCACCCAGAGATGTTCGCCCGGCGAACAGTTCGCCACATCTCTACTTAAAAGCGCAAAGCTTGCAGGAGTGATTTTTCCGTGATTTAACATGAAAAATCACTGGACACTGCAGCAATTTTCCCGCGATCGCATTTAGCGCTTCTATAGCACTGAAAAGCGATCGCAGGCGATTAACGTAAATCACCCAAGTAAGAATGGGTCCATAGGGTATTATAGCACTAGCGCTTTAAAAAGCGCTAGCGCTTGAGCGTTTTGCCAAAATCGCCGGCAAAGCACTCTAGTGTGAATGAGACCTTAGGGCTGGTGCACACTGCAAGAGCTTTTCTGAGTGCTTTGTGATTTTAAAAGCTCTTGCTAATGTAATGCTTTTTGAAAAAAAAAAACCATAGCATTGCATTTGCAAGAGCGTTTAAAATCACTAGCGCTTAAAAAATTCTTGCAGTGTGAACCAGGCCTTAGGAGAAAACTCAGGAAAAAAGTTAATTTCATATGGGCCCAGGAGTGAGAGAGAAATGGAGGCTGACATATTTATCTCCTTCTAGGCTAGGTGCACACTTAGTAGAAACGCTAGCGTTGCGGAAAACACAGCGTTTTTTGCCGCTAATGGAAGTCTAGGGGCCGCAGGAAAAAACGCATATGCGTTTACTATTAGAGATGGCCGAACCTCCGATTTTTGGTTTGAGAACCTCCCGCGAAAGTTAAGTTCGCGCGAACGTTCGCGAACCACAATAGACTTCAATGGGGAGGTAAACTTTGAAAACTAGAAAAATTTATGCTGGCCACAAAAGTGATGGAAAAGATTTTTCAAGGGGTCTAACACCTGGAGGGGGGCATGGCGGAGTGGGATACACGCCAAAAGTCCCCGGGAAAAATCCGGATTGGACACGAAGCAGCATTTTAAGGGCAGAAATCACATTGGATGCTAAACTTCTGCGCTCTCTTGACGCGACTTCAAATGTAAACAGGAAGTGCGTCAAGAGAGGGCGGAAGTACCAGATGGTACTAGCGCCTAGCATCTCCGGCTGCCCGCTTCCTGCCCTCCTCCTCAGGTACTTTTGGGGGGCTTAAATTTAACGTTATAGGGTACCGGCAAAAGGGAGAGCTTAGCGGGGAGGGGTGGGGGGCATTTCCGAACCCCCCCCCCCCCCCGCGCGCTCGGGGCATGCTCTCCCTTTATGCTGGGACCCTGTAGGGGGCCCCAAAGGGACATGTTCGGGTTGGGTTCGGGGTTCGGCCCGAACATGCCGAACATCGGGGGCATGTTCGGCCGAACCACCCCGAACCCGAACATCCAGATGTTCGCCCATCACTAGTGGTGGTGGAGAAGGCAGTCAAGCGGCCTGCGGGCAGATATGCTGTGTGGGGAGAGACTTAGTCTTGGGGCAGGCAGTCACACGGCGTGCAGGCAGAGATGCTGTGTGTGGGGACTGACTTAGTCTTCAGGCAGGCCTGAGCGTGCCTTGCAGACCAGGCATCCGTGGTCAGATGGACTCTTCACCCAACGCTGTTTGCCAGAGATAACACCACTTGCCTTTCAACATCACGGCACAGTTTAGGTATCGCCTTTTTTGAGAAAAAATTGCAGCCTGGTATTTTCCACTGCGGTGTGTGGCTTTGCTTTTGCGTGCTGCTTTTCCTCAGGTGGTCATCCCATTGCAGTTTGTGGTCTGTAATCATGTGCCTTCATAAGGTAGTTGTCCCTACGCGGGTCTTGGTCTTTCCACGGCTCAATTTTCGGTGGCAGAGAGTACAGATGGCATTGCTCTCATCTGAGGCAGACACAAAAAAAAATGTCCACACCGCTGACGCTGAGCCCTGGGGTGATGGCACTTTGGTGGTGAGGCCGACTGAGTGTTAAGTGGGGTGCCAGAATCAGAGCAGGAGGAGGAAGTTAGGTGCAGTTAACAGGTATGCACAGAGTGGTATATCACACTGCGTGCACTCACGTAGGTAGGTGGGTGCACTGAACACAACAGGTAGGTATATGCAGTGATGAGGTGGGTGCACTGAACACAACAGGTAGGTATATGCAGTAATGAGTATTACAATGTGCACCTGTCACACACAGACAGGTAGCGGACATGCACAGTGACACTGCGTGCGCTCAGCTCACATAGGTAGGTGGGTGCACTGTGAACAACAGGTAGGTAGGTATATGCAGTAATGGGTATTACAATGTGCACCTGTCACACACAGACAGGTAGCGGACAGGCACAATGACACTGCGTGCGCTCAGCTCACGTAGGTAGGTGGGTGCACTGTGAACAACAGGTTGGTAGGTATATGCAGTAATGGGTATTACAATGTGCACCTGTCACACACAGACAGGTAGCGGACAGGCTCAGTGACACTGCGTGCGCTCAGCTCACGTAGGTAGGTGGGTGCACTGTGAACAACAGGTAGGTAGGTATATGCAGTACTGGGTATTACAATGTGCAACTGTCACACACACAGGCAGGGCCGGATTTAGGCCAAGGCCGCCTAGGCCATGGCCTAGGGCACCACAGGAACAAGGGCACCAAAGCAGCAGTATAAACTGGTGCAGCATTTGTAAGCTTGCAAATGCTGCAATGCAGGGAGATCAGGCGAACGCTTGACTGCGGTACTCCGCTGCTAGTCGCCTGTGCAGCAGACACCTCACTCTCTGTGGACGCTTGCATTGTGGCCGACGGCTATGGACTTGGGCAGCATAGGAGATGGAAAGGAAGAGGAAGCTTCTGCACTGGAGATGAGTGGAGAAATAAGTGACACTGATGGCTGCTGCAGTGTGAAGGTGATCTGGCTACCTATACTGAAAGGGGGGTTGGGAAAAAGAGGGATTAAGGGAGTCATCTGGCTATCTATACTGGAGGTAAGGGGGCGGGGGAGTCATCAGGCTATCTATACTAGAGGGAAGGGGGGAGGGGTCATCTTGCTACCTATACTGAAGGGGGGCAGCTGGTGACAGTGGCCTTAGGCGGTAAAGAGTACAAATCCGGCCCTGCACACAGGTAGTCACTGAATGTGCTGGGCCTGGCAGTGGTACACACACAGAATGAATTATCAAGGCTGTCTATGCAACACAAGTGTCAGTGGGACACACAGAAAAAAAAATAGATCACAAGAACAAGATTAGCTCTCAAAAGAGCTGTTGTGGGGTGCTATTTTAGCAATAAGAATCAGCAAGGAGCAAGCTAACAAGCCTACAAGAGCCTAACTAATCTTTCCCTATGAGAGAGTCTGCACTGCAGCAGCTGTCCCTTCTTTATTTACTACAGGCACACGAGTGAGTAAAATGGCCGGCGCTGCCTGCCTTTTATAAGGGGGGGAGTGGCTCCAGGAGGGAGTGTAGCCTGATTGGCTACAATGTGCCTGCTGACTGTGATGTAGAGGGTGAAAGTTGACCCTAATGGTGCATTATGGGGGCGAACCGAACTTCCGCAAAAGTTTGCGGTTCTCCGCGTCCGCGATTGCGAACCCCCGGAAGTTCACCGGGAACCGTTCGCCGGCGAACCGTTCGGGCCATCTCTATTTACTATGCATGCGTTTTCAAAAACGCTAGTTTTGTTGCATGATATGCAATAATGCATCTAAAATGCACATTCCAAGTCAATGGAAACGCAATGGTATGCGTTTTTCATGCGTTTTCCATGCATTTTTATATGCGTTTTTGTTAAAAAAATTGTTTTGTGATGTATATCCGCTTCCTGTTGTCTTCCTAGTTATTTGCATAAAACGCAATTGTAAAATGCATGAAAAACGCATACAAAACGCATATGTGTTTTGTATATGCAAACCGCAAATGCATTAAAACGCACGCAAAACGCTTGAAAAAATTTGCATTCAGTTGCACTATTGGAGGATATTCAATTTCAAAATGGTTTGCGTGCAAAGTATTTTATCCACACCGCAGTTTGCACCAAATAATTTACCCACACCACAGTCATACACTATTATAAAGTACTGTACTAGACCCTTTCACCACGCTGAGGTTCCCAGAGTCGAAAGGGGTCCTACCATTGATATGTGTGTGGGGAGCCAACTTAATTGTGGACCATGGGGCCTGGGACTATGCTCTGCAATTTTTGATCTGCCTTTAATTTGTTGCCGGGCTTCTGCTGACTATATATAAGGCAGTTGGTGCTTTGAAGTCAATTCTCACCTATTTAGTGGTTTTTGTGTGCTTGTGGGAGGAGGTTGTGTGGGTAATCTCCTTAGTGGTGGGAGCAGTTGTGGATGGTTCCCCCCAGGTGGTGAGAACAGATTTAGGGGGTGGTCTGCGCTGCTCCTACCCCCTCAAGGTGTAGCTGGGACCCCACCTGTTTTGCACACCTCTGTATTTGAATGAAGAAGTAACCCTGGGTGGCTCAGGGGGAGCTGTAAACAGTTTAGTATTCACACCACTTGAAGCTGCTCCCCCAGTTACTGAAATATGGTATACAAAAATCCCAGAAAATAGTGAGGATCTGAAATTTAGCATGGAAGTAGCCTCGGGGTGTCCACTCTCTGCCTGTACAATTTGGATTGGAGGATCTATAGATACACACAGGTCTAAAACCAGGCCCGGATTTACATCACAGGAGCCTATAGGCACAGATGTCCTGGCGCCCTAGACTTCACACTCCACGAACCTACAAACCCCTCCCACAACCGCACCACAAATGTGCTGGCTGGCCCAGCTGTAATTTCTCCCTTACTCCCCTTGCTCGTCATAGGTAGCTACAGGTGCCTCTTAGTATTAGGAACCACAAGTACCCTCAGTACTAAGTAGCTAGAGGTGCCCCAGACTGAAGGGAGATCTTGTCGGTGGAATGCTGAGACCCGGGTGAGCAACCTCTCATTTACATTCTCATCAGGACTCTGCATAGGGAAGGAGAGAGGCACTCTGGGAGGGAAGTGAGCTGCCTTTCCATCATCAGGCGCCTGTAGGCATGTGCCTACAGTGCCTTGTGGTAAATCCAGCCCTGTCTGAAACAGCTGATCACCACACAGTGCACCTGTGTAAACTGAATTGTACAGTCACCAAGTACACAAGGTGACCATACATCTAGTGATGATGGGCAGATTCAACGAAGAAACAAATATCTCTCTAATTAAATATGATTAGAGAGATCTGTCAGCTGCCCATACACTGCAGGTCATTTCCCGATCAATTTCACACTGAAATCCATCCGGAAGCAGCCTTGTGATTCCACATCTGCAGCCTCGCCACCCCAACACTGCCCCCATAATGTTAAATGCCTCCCGGTACCTGTCCGTGGCCTCCACTTGTACTCCGCTGCTTCTAGGATTCTCCATACACGCACTCCACCTGGTTGCCTAGTACCAAGGTCGTGTGTGTGATGTCTGGTGTCACACACACACACGCCCTTACTAGGCAACCACGTGGGGCGCGTGTATATGCAGCACGGAGGAATCCAAAAAGCAGCTGTGGACAAGCAGAGGCCACGGACAGGTACCGTATCACTTGCACTGGGCACCGGGGGGGCATTTAACATTAGGGAGGGAAAGCGCTGGGGGCTTCGTCATGTTCGTCGATCGTCCCAAAATTGCACGCTGTTACCGCCGAGTACCCGATTGAGAGCAATTCAGCCCAACATCTTGCAGCATGTGCTATCGACTATGCGACCAATTTCTGGACCGAAAACGCTCGTATTGTTGGTCGGGCATACACTTGGCAACACCGATTTTCACCCGATTCGATTATAATAATCGAATCGGATGGTTGATCCAAGTCACCTGATGTACGGCTACCTTAAGCACACAACCAGCATTAGCTAGGTAATCTTGTGCTACTAGCGCAGCCTTTCTCAACCTTTTTACCCTGGAGGAACCCTGCGACTAACTTTTGGGTCTCAAGGAACCCCTGCAAACAATTTTTTAATCTCGAGGAACACCTACATTTATTTTTCCGGAGGCATGGTCTTTAAAAGTAGGTGAGGCTGTAAATTTCACTAACTCCTATTACACTGCCACTCATTATACTGTGCTCATGATTATTCTGATCCCCAATTTAGTGCTTCTTTTTACAGTACCCCCTATTATAATGTGCTCTATTATACTTGTTCCCACACGATGGCGAAAAATGCCAGGGAACCCCCGCAGAGTCCTCAAGGAACCCTGGGGTTCCAGGGAACCCTGGTTGAGAAAGCCTGTACTAGCGAACGGAAATTTTACCACAAATTAGTGACGATGCCGCAATGAACCTTCATCACATTTGGAAACATCACCTGCAGTGCCTCAGTGCTCCACAAGGTGGAGATCTCACATATAGCAAGAAGACTGTACTCAGGAAAAGGTGGAAGGCAGACAGGAAGTTCAGACTTGGTGTTGGGACTTGGGAGGAAGTAAAGAGCAGCCATTGCTGAAGGTGGCAGCAGAGGAGGTAATGGGGTAGTATTTATTTTATATTTATAAATTCCCACCTTCTGTACCATCTGCTGCTGTTATGTACACACAGATTACTGATCTATTTCTATCAGTCTCTGCACGACAGAAGCTTCCACTTTAATTTCCCCACCACAGTCACATTATTACTATTATTATTATACATTTATATAGTTCTGGTATATTCCACAGTGCTGTACAGATAGCACTGATCCATTTCCATCGTCTCTGAACAACAGGAGCTTACACTCACACAATATTATTATTATTATTATTATTATGCTGGTAATACACAATGAGATTTTTCAGAAGATTTACTGTCCGATCGATCCTCTGATCGATTTTCCGATTGTTCTTCTGATCCATTTCCATTCACTTCTATGAGAAACTGATCGAAAATCAGATCGGTCATGTTGGGAATTATCTATCGAACCATCTATCTGCCAGATAATCTCAAGGTGTATTCCCAGCATGATATATTTATATAGCACTGACAGATTACACAGCGCTTTACAGTGATCACTGATTAATTTCCAGCAGTCTCTGCAACAAATGTGCTGGCACTCTAATGTCCTCACCACAGTCACACACTATTATTATTACTACGCACTTATAAAGCTCTGACATATCCCACAGCACTGTACAGAAATCACTGACCCCTTCCTGTCAGTCTCTGCACCACAGGAGCTTACACTCTAATGTCCTCACCACAGTCGCACACTATTATTATTAGAAACTTATAAAGCTCTGACATATGACACAGCACTGTACAGAGATCACTGATCCATTCCCATCATGTCTGCACCACAGGAGCTTACACTCTAATGTCCTCACCACAGTCGCACACTATTATTATTACAAACTTATAAAGCTCTGACATATCCCACAACACTGTACAGAAATCACTGATCCCTTCCTGTCAGTCTCTGCACCACAGGAGCTTACACTCTAATGTCCACACCACAGTCACACACTTTTGTATAATACATTTTATAACGCTGACATATTCCACAGCACTGTACAGAGATTTCGGACCCATTCTCATTGTCTCTGCACCGCAGAAGCTTACACTCTAATGTCCTCACCACACTCACACACTATTATTATTATTATACATTTATATAGCTCTGACATATTTCACAGTGCTGTATAGAGATCACTAATCCATTTCTAGCAGTCTCTGCACCAGAGGAGCTGCCACTCTAATGACCTTACCACAGTCACACACTATTATTACCACACACTTGTTTAGCTCTCACAAAATCTACAGCACTGTACAGAGATTGCTGATCCATTCCTATCAGTCTCTGTTTAGTTGGCCATTCAGTTGTCTTTAACCACTTCAGGACTCAGCCTTTACCCCCCCTTAAGGACCAGCGCTGATTTAGAAGATCTGTGCTGGATGGGCTCTACAGCCCCCAGCACAGATCAAATAGCAGGCAGAGCGACCAGATCGCCCCCCTTTTTTCCCCACTAGGGGGATGATGTGCTGGGGGGGGTCTGATCGCTCCTGCCTGCGTGTGGCTGGCGGGGGGGGGGGGGCACCTCAAAGCCCCCTCCACTGCAGGATTCCCCCTCTCCCTCTCCTCCCTCCCAGCCCCGGAGATCGGAGGCTGCACAGGAACGGATCTGTCCTGTGCAGCCTCTAACAGGCTCCTGCCTGTCATGTGACAGCAATCCCCGGCCGCTGATTGGCCGGGGATCGCTGATCTACTACAACGCTGCTGCTATAGCAGCGTTGTAAAAATGTAAACAAAGCAGATTATTTCCGCTTGTGTTTACATTTAGCCTGCGAGCCGCGATCGGCGGCCCGCAGGCTATTCACGGAGCCCCCCGCCGTGAATTGACAAGAAGAAGAGCAGCCGCTCGCGCGAGCGGCTGTTTCCTGATTGATTGACCTGCAGCCGACGACGCAGATGTGCGTTGCTGGTCCTGCAGCTACCACTTTGCCGACGCGCGTTATGAGTGCGCGGTCGGCAAGTGGTTAAAACAGTTATATCTTTAATATAATTGTCATTACAAATGGCAGACACTTGTACACAATTGGTGTTTACAATTGAATATACTGGCATTCACTATACATTTTTTTTTTTCATTTCGCTAAAAAGAACAACAATAATACTGTTTCCCAAATCATGGAAACATACAACATTCAGTTTTCTATTGTTTGGTCACCAACCACAAAACATGAGCGGGGCCAATTAGAAGGGTAATCTGTTTGCACTGATACATTCACAGGGTTGGTTCAATATTATAACCAAGTAGATTTGATCTCAATGCGTTTCGTAAAACAGAGTTGTTCACTTTATCAGTAGGTATTAGAAGGCTGAACTGCCTTAAAGGGCAGCTGAAGTGAGCAGGAAATGGAGGCTGACATATTAGTTCCCTTTTAAACAATACCAGTTGCTTGGCAGCCCTGCTGATCCATCACCTCTAATGTCTTTAGTCATAGACCCTAAAAAGAATGGAGATCAGATGTTTGACTTAAGTCTGACTGTGTTAGCTGCATGCTTGTTTCAGGTGTGTCTGATTCAGACACTACTACATGCCAGAATGATCACCAGGACAGCCAGGCAACTGGTATTGTTTAAAAGGAAATAAATATGGCAGCCTCCATATCCCTCTCACTTCAGGTTCCCTTTAAGTTGATAAAGTGACCCTGAATTATTTTGGATTTAGATGGAACCTCCTATAAGGATCAGAACCCGGGCTAAAGCTCAGGCTCAGATACTTACCCAAGAAGAGGAAAGCCTCTGGGTCCTAATGAGACTCCCCTCATTGTCCTCTGCCCCCCCCCCCCCTTCTCCCCTTGAACCCTCCAGTTGATTGGGGCTGCGCACCTCTTCTGGCAGGAGCTAGGCCATACCTGTGCATTAGCTTGCTGGACTTACTGCCCAGGTAAGAGCGCAGGCGCAGTGCAGCAACACTCATGCTTGAGAAGGAGCACGGCCCCGATCAGATTACCATCGAACCCTTGTCTATAATCATTACAGGGTCCGCGCTCGTTGACGGTGGCCAGAGGACAGCGAGGGAGGGCTCTTTAGGATCCAAAGATTTTCCACTTCTCAGGTAGGTATGTTATTTTGTACCTGAGCTTCCCCCGTGTACACTTTAATAATGTATCATCTAGCACTGTGACAATTTTGTGACTAGGGTGTCAATATCTCCTGGTCAGTTGTGTTTGATTTTACTTGTATTGCATTATAGTATGTTTGCAAAAAATGAAATTTGCTAACATAAATATATCAACTGAGCATGGGTTTGGGGATACGGCGCATCTGCATACTGATTATAAATAAGCCCCTTCCTTGTATTGTGTGTCACCACGCCACATTCTCTGCATTGCAGGGGGGAGTGTCTGGAGGGACGGAAGGTTCAAGGGAAGAAAATTGTGATGTAAGATCAGAAGACCTTTATAGGGAGAGAAGTGGAGAATGTGATGAACGCAAGGCAGTATATAGTATATAAGGACACCATGATGGAGAATCATCCTCCCCTCACATCGCCAGGTAAGTGGAGACTTTCCGTTCTTGTAAAGGAGAGTGCAGCATGGAGGGTCCACCTAGATCCCCCATCATCTGATATATACATACAAACAATCTATCCAGTCAGTGTATGTGTTTCCTACAGATGCATCTAGTAACAGAAGCCCACCAGAGAGATGTACAGGTCCTCTTTATTCCCAGGATTGTCCACAGGAAGACCACCCCACCCCCCACCACTATCAGGTAGGTGGAACTGGAGATATAGAGCTCTAAATTGACTTCAGACCAAATATCATAGGTTCTTCTCTTTGAAGATTTTAATTTCAATTTTTTGGTGAATTTAGGCAAAAGAACCAGGATACCTGAAATCGGAGGATGTGACGAGTGATGAGAAGACCACAACAGAGAGTAAAATGGTAGAGTCAATTAAAGAGGAAGAAGAAGAGACTTGCGTGAGGAGTGATCATCAATCTACAGAGGAAGGTGGCATGATGACAATTAAACAAGAAGAGACATATATAATTGGTGAGCAGCAGTCTATAGAGGATGATGAAAAGATGAAGGCAATTAAAGGGGAAGAAGAAAAGACGTGTGAGAGGGGAGGTCAGAAGTCTATGGAGGAAGAAGAAGAACTAAAATACTGGGGTAAAATGCTTTTTATTGATATAAACGTGTATATTGAAACTGGGATTAACCAGACAAGTGAATGTGAGAAATAATAGGTGTGAGATGTGTGTAATGTGTATATATATATATATATACACTATGTACGCAGCACACATGACATCCCTAGTACTGCTCGCTTGTTTGCTGTTACTGTAAAGCAGATTTTGATTGGGTAAAGTTGGCCAAGTTGAAAACAATTTGGGAAACTTGAAAGATCAATCTCCATTCCTCAGTAGAACATCATAGTACCAACAAATGGGGAGGAGATACTGTACAGCATATGAAAGGCCCATCTCCATTCCTCAGTATAACATCATAGTACCAACAAATGAGGAGGAGATACTGTACACCATATGAAAGGCCCATCTCCATTCCTCAGTATAACATCATAGTGCCAACAAATGAGGGGGAGATACTGTACACCATATGAAAGGCCCATCTCCATTCCTCAGTATAACATCCTAGTACCAACAAATGAGGAGGAGATACTGTACACCATATGAAAGGCCCATCTCCATTCCTCAGTATAACATCATAGTACCAGCAAATGAGGGGGAGATACTGTACACCATATGACAGGCCCATCTCCATTCCTCAGTATAACATCATAGTGCCAACAAATGAGGAGGAGATACTGTACACCATATGAAAGGCCCATCTCCATTCCCCAGTATAACCTCATTGTACCAACAAATGAGGAGGAGATACTGTACACCATATGAAAGGCCCATCTCCATTCCTCAGTATAACCTCATAGCACCAACAAATGAGGAGGAGATACTGTACACCATATGAAAGGCCCATCTCCATTCTTCAGTATAACATCATAGCACCAACAAATGAGGAGATACTGTACACCATATGAAAGGTGCATCTCCATTCCTCAGTATAACATCATAGTGCCAACAAATGAGGGGGAGATACTGTACACCATATGGAAGGCCCATCTCCATTCCTCAGTATAACATCATAGTACCAGCAAATGAGGGGGAGATACTGTACACCATATGGAAGGCCCATCTCCATTCCTCAGTATAACATCATAGTACTAACAAATGAGGAGGATATACTGTACACCATATGAAAGGCCCATCTCCATTCCTCAGTATAACATCATAGTACCAGCAAATGAGGGGGAGATACTGTACACCATATGACAGGCCCATCTCCATTCCTCAGTATAACATCATAGTGCCAACAAATGAGGAGGAGATACTGTACACCATATGAAAGGCCCATCTCCATTCCCCAGTATAACCTCATTGTACCAACAAATGAGGAGGAGATACTGTACACCATATGAAAGGCCCATCTCCATTCCTCAGTATAACCTCATAGCACCAACAAATGAGGAAGAGATACTGTACACCATATGAAAGGCCCATCTACATTCTTCAGTATAACATCATAGCACCAACAAATGAGGAGATACTGTACACCATATGAAAGGCGCATCTCCATTCCTCAGTATAACATCATAGTGCCAACAAATGAGGGGGAGATACTGTACACCATATGAAAGGCCCATTTCTATTACATGACATAAGAATGACATCACTGCACAATGTTCTATAGCTGGTTTGGTTTAGGCTGGCACACATTACTCTTGACTGCAGAAATGTAACAGTAACATTTTCTCTCCAGCAGGGGGAGATGATGTCGGAAGCAATACGATGGAACCTCTTATGTCACATCCGAATGATGCTGCAGAAGATAATGGCATCACTCAATGTTCTCCAGAAGAAATTCCTGTTACTGGGAATACACATCACAGGGGTTACAGTGCAGATAGAGGAGCGGCTCCCTCTAGTGGTGAGGAGTCTTGTGAGAAATCACAAGCTGTCTCCTCAGATGTCCATGAGCCACGCCACAGACCTGATACAGGAACAGATCCATCTTATCTGGAGGAATCCTCTAGTACATTACATTATGCTACACATACAGATTATCAGAGATCAGCATATCCTGAATGCAACAAATCTGAAGCAACACTGACTGGGCAGCAGGAAATGCAGTGTCATAGGCCACAATTGTCGTGTTCAGAGTGTGGGAAAAGTTATAGTCATAAGAAAGCTTTTCTTATACATCAGAGAGTTCACACAGGTGAGCGGCCTTATTCATGTTCAGAGTGTGGAAAATGCTTTCGGGAGCAAGGATCCCTTCTCAGTCACCAGAGAACTCACACAGGTGAGCGCCCTTATTCCTGTTCGGACTGCAAGAAATGTTTCAGTCAAAAAGCATCTCTTCGTAGACACCAGATAATTCACACTGGGAAGCGGCCTTTTATTTGTTCAGAGTGTGGGAAATGTTTCACTCAGAAAGCATCTCTTCTTGTGCATGAGAGAATTCACACCGGCGAATGCCCTTATTCTTGTTCAGAGTGTGGGCAATTTTTCAGGCAGAAAGCATCCCTTCTTAGTCACCAGAGATTACACACAGGGGAGCGGCCTTTTTCTTGTTCAGATTGTGGAAAATGTTTCACTCAGAAATCTTCCCTCGTTACTCACGAGAAATATCACACAGGTGAGCGCCCTTATTCCTGTTCAGAATGTGGGAAATGCTACATTCGGAAAGGACATCTTCTCATACACCAGAAAATCCACACAGATGAGCGGCCCTATTCCTGCTCAGAGTGCGAGAAATGTTTCCGGCAGAAAGAAGATCTTCACAGTCACCTGAGAATTCACACCGGCGAGCGTCCTCTTTCCTGTTCAGAGTGTGGGAAATGCTTCCGTCGGAAAGCATTCCTTCTCGCACACATGAGAATTCACACAGGCGAGCATCCTTATTTCTGCTCAACGTGTGGGAAATTTTTCAGACAGAAAGCAGATCTGTTCAGTCACCTGAGAATTCACACTGGCAAACGTCCTTTTTCCTGTTCAGAGTGTGGGAAATGCTTCAGTCAGAAAGTATCCCTTCTCAAGCACATGAGAATTCACGAAGGCGAGTGTCCTTATTTCTGCTCAACCTGTGGGACATTTTTCAGTCAGAAAAGAGATCTTTTTAGCCTCCAGAGACTTCACGCACGTGAGCTTTCTCATCGCTGTGCAGAATGTGGGAGTGTTTTAGTCACAGAGGAGATCTTACACACCAGGGAAGACTCACCGGCAAGCACTCTTATTCCTGTTCTGAAGGAGGAAAATGTTTCGGTGAAAATGGAAACCTTAAACACCAGATAATTCACACAGTCGTGTGTCCTTGTTTCTGTCCTGACTGTGGGAAAAGCAGGCAAAAGTAACACAAACAAGGAAACTAAAACACAAAAACACAAACAAGGAATTCTAAAAACACAAACAAAACAACTATGAACCTTACCCTGATGATATTTATCTTCTCAATCTATAAACACATGTCAATTAATAATGTGTGTGGTTGGTGGATATTCTATTTCTTCTGTGATTGGGTGAAATGTTTTATGAGAGTCACTTGGGAGAGTTTAATGACTAATAATCATCAGACTTGACATTAACCCCCCTGGCGGTATAAAAAAATCCGCCAGAAGGGAGCACCGCAGTTTTTAAAAAAAACATTTTTTTCTTATATCATGTAGCGAGCCCAGGGCTCGCTACATGATAGCCGCTGCTCAGCGGCATCCCCCCGCCCTCTTCGATCGCCTTCGACGATCTCCGTTCAGGAAATCCCGTTCAAAGAACGGGATTTCCTGGAGGGCTTCCCCCGTCGCCATGGCGACGGGGCGGGATGACGTCACCGACGTCGGGACGTCATTGGGAGTCCCGAACCACCCCTCAGCGCTGCCTGGCACTGATTGGCCAGGCAGCGCACGGGGTCTGGGGGGGGGGGCCATGCGGCGCGACGGATAGCGGCGATCGAGCGCGGGGCGGCGGCGATCGGTGTGCTGACGCAGCTAGCAAAGTGCTAGCTGCGTGCAGCAAAAAAAAAATTAAACAAATCGGCCCAGCAGGGCCGGAGAAAACCTCCTGCGCGGCTTATACCGCCAAGGAGGTTAAAGGACACCTGACGTGGGAGAGATATGGAGGCTGACCTGTTTATTTCCTTTTGAACAATACCAGTTGCCTGGCATGCTGCTGATCTTGAATCATTAATTAGTAGCTTCAGAGTCCCCCACCTGAAACAAGCAGGGAGCTATTCCAGTCAAACCTAATTCAAACATCTGATCGTCATGCTTTGTTCAGGGTCTATAGCTAAAGTTAACCATACATATAGCGATGATGGGCAGATTCGATCAAGAGACAATTTATCTGATAAAAGATAGATCTGCCCATACACCGCAGGCTGATTCCCGTTCAATTTCATGCTGAAATCAATTAGGAATCGCCTTTGTGATGCCGGCCCTGCGATGTCCCCCCTAGTATGAAACATGCCTCCCCGGTGCTCTATACTTTACCTGTCCATGTCCGCCACTGGCTCTAAGCTCCCTTCACAATCTGCATATATGTGCCCCACGTGGTTGCCGGCGTATTCGTGGGCTCGTGTGACACGTCACACACGCCAGCGTTACTGCGGTAACCACGTTGGGGCGTGTGTATGCAGATTGCAGACCGAGCCAGAGGTGGACATGGACAGGTAGGGTATTGTGCACAGGGGGCATATTTGACACTGAGGGGGGGGGACAGTGCCAAGGATTTTGTCACTCGTCCTGATATTTATCTCGCTGTTACCGTCGTTCATCTCACGACCCTCTATGGCCCGACTTTTTTCATTATGTCTGATCCATACATGCGACGAATTTCGGCCCAGAAATGGTTGCATTATGAATCGGCATGCTTTTGGCGGCCCCCTATTTAATCCAATGTGATAATTATTGGATCGGATTGCTGATTAGCCGCCCAGTTGATATATGTATGCCTACCTTCAAAGTATTAGAGACAGAATATCAGCAGGGCAGCCAGGCAATGTGCATTATTTAAATGAAAATAAATATGGTTGGCTCCATATCCCTCTCGCTTCAGTTGTCCTTTAAGCTCTAGTAAGCTGCCCTGTGCTAATACCAGGGGGATTCATTCATATGCATTTCTTCCTTTCTATCTTATTTTTGCATAAACGTTTTTTTTTCTGAAAATATTTCTGAACCATTTTTTTCTTCCTCTTATTCAAACAATATTTTAAAAAATGCTATACTGAATCTCTGAATGCTCCGACTGGTATTTAAAGGGGCACTGTGGTGAAAATCTGACAGAAGTGACAGGTTTTGGACTAGTCCATCTCTTCATAGGGGATTCTCAGCATGGCTTTTATTCTTTATAAATATATTCCCTAAAAAGGATTTAAACAATGATGCTGGCCAGCTTCCCTGCTCGCTACACAGTTTTTTGGCAGCTGGACAGAGTAACCGCCATTCACTAAGTGCTTTTGAAAATAAATAAATTCCTGAGACTCCCCCATGAAGAGATGGACTAGTCCAAAACCTGTCGCTTCTGTCAGATTTCTACTACCTACTGTAAGTGACAGCAGCATAGGAGAAAAGTAATTTATGGCTTAATTTACTCTGGAAAAAATGTACTTCTTATTTGTATATAGCAGTCATTAGATCAGAGGCGCCCCACAATGGTAGCTTTATTACGCTCCAAAAGTCACACAGCAGCCACTGCAGAGGCGTATCCTGGACACCAATTCAAAGTATAGCAGTCATTCAGTAGCGCTATGCGATCCACACCAGATTGCTAGCAGAAAGCTCTTCCACCTTCAGATATCCCATATAGGTGCAAAATGTACCTAAATGTGCAACTCAGTCCACAGGATAGAATGGATAGGGAGTCTCTCAGGGGAATGTTGGAGAAGACACTTTTATTCCAGCATAGATATCCAAATAAACAGTTAAAGGAAAACTTAAGTCAAAAAAAAAAAATGACATTTACTCACCTGGGGCATCCCTCAGCACCCCGAAGCTGGATGGTGCCCTCACAGCCCCGCTCCGATCGTCCGGTCCCCGCCGGCGGCTACTTCCGGTTCGGCGACAGCCGCCGACAGGCTGGGAACGCGGCTGATTTTCCGCATTCCCAGCCGCTGCTATCACCCTCTATGCTGCTATAGCGTCTATATATACGCTATAGCAGCATAGAGGGTGATAGCAGCGGCTGGGAACGCGGAAAATCAGCCGCGTTCCCAGCCTGTCGGCGGCTGTCGCCGAACCGGAAGTAGCCGCCGGCGGGGACAGGACGATCGGAGCGGGGCTGCGAGGGCACCATCCAGCTTCGGGGTGCTGAGGGATGCCCCAGGTGAGTAAATGTCATTTTTTTTATTTGACTTAAGTTTTCCTTTAAAATCACTCACATTCAGAGGGTCCTACTCCAGTAGGGACCCTCTTGGCAAATGCACTTCCCACTCAATGTGGTTTCTAAAACAATTACTTGCGATCAGATGTGCAATACATGCCCGCTCTCGTCCCGACTAGTTTCGGCATTCCGCCGTCATCAGGGGGTACGAAAACAGTCAAGTGTGTTCCCTGCCTAAAAGGAAACATCCATATGCCTCTCAGTTTAGGTTCACTTTAAATAAAGCTGAAGAGGGGCTGTCTCCATCTTGTTTCTGTACAGAGTCTGGGCATGCTGCCTGCTTCTTGTATCTGTGGGTAATGGCGCAACGTGGTAGAGCTGCCGATGCTTACCAAGAATGAGTAGGAGATGCTAGAAATCTAAGTGCTGAGCGGGAACCAGCGGTATGCAGATACAAGTGTGAGCTCAGTGATATGGGCAGCTCGCACCTCCAGCAGGTCATGTGCATACCCACTCCATCACCCCCCCCCCCCCCCTTCCCTGACTAATGCTTATAGGGACCCGAGCACCTCTTCATGAAAAAATATTACATGAACCTCCCCATGGGGGGGGGGGGGTAGAGTGTGCCACCGGGGAAGGGGGGCAAGGGTTGGGGTGATGGGCATTACTTAACTATGGGGGATTGCTCCTCTAGCCCACTGTTTATATGAGGTTTGCCATCTTCCCCAGGGAACGACTGCAGCTTCAAGCTTTCTCCCAACTGCCGCAGTACTCTCTGGGAGATGTAGTCTGTTGATCCCGGCATGCACTGCAGCTGTTGGGGACATGTGACAACTCCGTGGTAGCTTCAAACTGCAGTCATTACTTGGGGAAGATGCCATGTGCAGAGAGTGCATTGCAATATTACCACTGTCCGCAAGTTGGTACGGGTTACATTATTGACCCGTGGTACTCGAGTTCTGCGAGCGTTGCTACGGTAATGCTGTGACTGTAGCAATGCCCGCACTACTTGTGAATAACGGGTCACCCTAATAGCATAAATTGTGGCACACAGCAATATTACTTCCGCTTCATGCATCAACCCATAAGGCATGTAATGAGGTATAAGCACATTGTGGACAGTATACACATGACATCCCTAATGCTAACCGGGAAAGTTGCCCAAAAGGAAATCAGTATCCCTTATCTTTGGTAATTACAGGTAATGGAACCAACAGCGATATTCAGTATTAAAATACAGATAAAGGAAAGCTGACGTGTCTCCACCTGACCAGGGGCTTGATTCATTGAGCTGTGCTGCTAAAGTAGCGCAGCCTAATGTGAGGGAGCGCTTGTTAAAGAGAAGCGCTTGTTAAAGAGAAGCGCTTGCTATGCACGCCTTACATAGCAGCGCGCATTGCTATTTATTTCTTGTATTTATAAAGCGCCAACATACTACGCAGCGCTGTACATATGTTAAGGTTACAGACAATATTTAGGGGTGACATACATCAATAGGACAATGCAGGAATACACGCAAACCAGATCAAGCAGCACAGTATGAGTACAAGGTAATGCTTAGTCAGTCATTGGATGGGAGCATGGAGATTAAGCAAGTCGAGTTCACTCAAGAGTTCACTCAGATCCATAAGATTGGTGTACGGTTATGGAGGTGCATGTACAGGTAGGAGATATAAGGAGGAGGGCCCTGCACAGAGACTTAGAATTTAGAGGGAGAGGTGGGGACACAAAAAGTAGGGGACCAGAGTGCAGCTGCGGGTTTAGAGCATTAGTGGGGGGTGAGGGGGACTGGGTGATGCGGAGGACAGTCAGACAAAGTTCAGTGGAGGAGCGGAATGAGCGACTAGGTGTACCTCTGAGTAAGATTGGAAATGTAGGTCGGGCAGGTTTTGTGGACAGATTTGTAGCCACACACAGTATCTTGAATCTGATTCTGGACTGGATAGGAAGCCAGTGGAGGGATTCACAGAGGGGAGCCTCCGTGGCGGAGCAATGGGAGGAGTGGATAATTCTGGCTGCCTCATTCATGATGGACTGTCTGCATCAGGGCAATTCGGGTAATAGGGAGACCAGACAGAAGGGCGTTGCAGTAGTTAAGGCGAGAAATTCTGAGGGCATGAATGAGGAGTTTGGTGACAGAGGTCAGGAAAGAGCAGATCTTGCAGATGTTACGGAGGTGGAAGTTTGTGAGGTTTTGGATTTGGGGGGTGAAGGAGAGTGTGGAGTCCAGAGTGACACCCAGACAGCAGGCTTGAGAGGGAGGGCGAATAGTAGTGTGATTAACAGTGACATTCACATCTGGGAGGGTCAGGGATGGCCGAGGTGGGAAGTTTAGTTTCAGGATCCTAGCGGACATACAGGAGGAAATGTCTGATAGGCAGAAGGAGACCTTTTCCATGGTAGTAGTGGATAGGTCAGGGGCGTGGTGGTAGATCTGTGTGTCATCTGCATACAGATGGTAGTTAAAACCCATGGAGGAGATAACCTTGCCAATGGAGGATGTGTATAGGGAGAACAGTAGGGGGCCATGGTCCGAGTCTTGGGGGACTCCTACTGAGAGCTGGTTGGGGGTGGATGAGGACTCATTGAAGGAGGTTGTGAAGGTTGGAGAGGTATGATGAGAGCCAGGCCAGGGTAAGGTCATGAATGCCCATGGACTAGAGGGACTGGAGGAGTCGGGGATGGTTCACTGTGTCAAAAGCTGCTGAAAGGTCAAGAAGGAGGAGAATGGAATATTTGCCTTCCGCTTTAGCGAGGTCATTGATCACTTTGGTGAGAGCTATTTCGGTTCAGTGGGCAGGCTGAAATCTAGATTGCAGTGGGTCTAGCAGAAAGTTGGCATTGAGGTACTGGGTCAGGCGTTTGTGGACCAGACACTCAAGGAGTTTTGAGGCAAAGGGGAGGAGGGAGATAGAGCAGTAGTTGGAGGGTAATGAGGGGTCGAAAGAGGGTTTCTTGAGCAGGGGTAGTACAGTGGCCTGCTTACAGTCTAAGGGGAAGGTGCCTGTGGATAGGCTGAGGTTAAACAGGGTAGTGAGGACTGGGGCCAAATCCGAGAAATGAGGACGGAGTAAGTCAGAAGGGATGGGGTCAAGGGGGGAGATAGTAGTATGGGAAGTCTGCAGTAGGTGGTTGACTTCCTCAATGGTAGTAGGACTAAAGGAGGTGAGGGGAGGATAGGATGGAGGAGGAGCTGGGTAGGAGGTGAGGATTAAAGGCTCGAATGGAGACGATTTTTTTGGTGAAGTGGGTGGCTAAATCTGTGGCAGAGAGGGAGGAAAACGAGGGGGGGGGGGGGTTAACCAGGGAGTTGAAAGCTTGTACTCTGATGCTACAGTGGGATGCGAAAGTTTGGGCAACCTTGTTAATCATCACGATTTTCCTGTATAAATCGTTGATTATCTGAGAAGTGAAATGAAGTTTATTGGATTTACACAAAGTGTGCAATAATTGTTTAAACAAAATTAGGCAGCTGCATAAATTTGGGCACCACAAAAAAGAAATGAAATCAATATTTAGTAGATCCTCCTTTTGCAGGAATTACAGCCTCTAAATGCTTACTGTAGTTTCCAATGAGAGTCTGGATTCTGGTTGAAGGTATTTTGGACCATTCCTCTTTACAAAACATCTCTAGTTCATTCAGGTTTGATGGCTTCAGAGCATGGACAACTCTCTTTAACTCACACCACAGATTTTCTATTATATTCAGGTCTGAAGACTGAGATGGCTATTCCAGAACGTTGTACTTGTTCCTCTGCATGAATGCCTTAGTGGATTTTGAGCAGTGTTTAGGGTCGTTGTCTTGTTGAAAGATCCAGCTCGGCGCAGCTTCAGCTTTGTCACTGATTCCTGGACATTGGTCTCCAGAATCTGCTGATACTGAGTGGAATCCATGCGTCCCTCAACTTTGACAAGATTCCCAGTCCCTGCACTGGCCACACAGCCCCACAGCATGATAGAAGCACCAGCATATTTTACTGTAAGTAGCAGGTGTTTTTCTTGGAATACTGTGTTGTTTGTCTTCCCTGCAAAATGCCCCTTGTTATGCCCATTGTAACTCAATTTTAGTTTCATCAGTCCACAACACCTTATTCCAAAATGAAGGTGGCTTGTCCAAATGTGCTTTTGCATACCTCAAGCTGCTCTGTTTGTGCTGTGGGCGGAGAAAAGGCTTTCTCTGCTTCACTCTTAAATACAGCATCTCCTTGTGTAACATCCGCCGAATGGTTGAAGGATGCACAGTGACTCCATCTGCAGCAAGATGATATTGTAGGTCTTTGGTGCTGGTCTGTGGGTTGACTCTGACTTTTCTCACCATTCGTCGCTTCTGTCTATCCGAGATTTTTCTTGGTCTTCCACTTTGTGCCTTAACTTGAACTGAGCCTGTGGTCTTCCATTTCCTCAATGTGTTCCTAACTGTGGAAACAGACAGCTGAAATCTCTGAGACAGCTTTCTGTATCATTCCCCTAAACCATGATGGTGAACAATCTTTGTCTTCAGGTCATTTGAGAGTTGTTTTGAGACCCCCACGTTGCTACTCTTCAGAGAAAATTAAAAGATGAGGGAAACTTAAAACTGACTCCCTTAAATACTCTTTCTCATAGTTGGACTCACCTGTTTATGTAGGTCAGGGGTCACTGAGCTTGCTAAGCCAATTTGAGTTCCAATAATTAGTTCTAAAGGTTTTAGAATCAATAAAATGATAACAGTGCCCAAATTTATGCACACATTTTTGCACACTTTCTGTAAATCCAATAAATTTAATTTCACTTCTCAAATATCACTGTGTGTATCTCCTATATCATATACTGTATATAACTGACATTTTTTATCGTAACAACCAATGATTTATACAGGAAAATCATGACGATTAACAAGGTTGCCCAAACTGTCGCATTCCCACTGTATTTAACCACCCTGGCGTTCTGATAAGATCGCCAGGGAGGCTGCGGGAGGGTTTTTTTTAAATTAAAAAAAAACTATTTCATGCAGCCAACTGAAAGTTGGCTGCATGAAAGCCCACTAGAGGGCGCTCCGGAGGCGTTCTTCCGATCGCCTCCGGCGCCCAGAATAAACAAGGAAGGCCGCAATGAGCGGCCTTCCTTGTTTTGCTTACACCGTCGCCATAGCGACGAGCGGAGTGACGTCATGGACGTCAGCCGACGTCCTGACGTCAGACGCCTCCGATCCAGCCCTTAGCGCTGGCCGGAACTTTTTGTTCCGGCTGCGCAGGGCTCAGGCGGCTGGGGGGACCCTCTTTCGCCGCTGCTCGCGGCGAATCGCCGCAGAGCGGCGGCGATCGGGCAGCACACGCGGCTGGCAAAGTGCCGGCTGCGTGTGCTGCTCTTTATTTGGCGCAAATCGGCCCAGCAGGGCCTGAGCGGCAGCCTCCGGCGGTGATGGACGAGCTGAGCTCGTCCATACCGCCCAGGTGGTTAAAGAGTGTGCCTTCCTTACTAATGCACGTTGCTTACATAGCAATGTGTGTAACTTCAACCACTTGCCCACAGCCCATGGGCGGTGGCAAAGCGGAGGCCGCAACGACCGCAAAACACCCATCGGCAGCGGCTCGTTGCGGACTAACTGGCTGGGGATCACGCGCTGCATGCGCGCGCATCCACCGGCAATAGGCTTCGCCCACCTGCGACGTCAACCCGCCGGCCAATTAGCAGCGCCGGCGGGTTGTTAAACCCCGATCTGCCACGACATAAGTGTTTACATAAATGTATACAAAGCGTATTATACAGGCTGCCTCCTGCCCTTGTGGTCCCAGTGATCGAGGGACCACCAGGGCAGGTTGCAGCCCTCCTACTAAGCACAACACCACACTGATCCTGCCCACCCTGCCCTCTGATCGCCCACAGCACCCATCAGACCCCCCCCCACCCCACCCAGACCCCTGTTTGCACCCAATCACCCCCCTAATCACCCATCAATCACTCCCTGTCACTATCTGTCAATGCTATCTTTTAGATTAGGTCCTAAACTGCCCCCTGGGGGCTCCTGATCACCCCCCCCCACACACACACACACCCTCAAATCCTCCCCAGACACCCCCCCCCCCGTGTACTGTATACATCTATTCTCCCTTGTAATCACCCACTGATCACCTGTCAATCACCCATCAATCACCCCCTGTCACCACCTGTCACTGTCACCCATCAGATCAGACCCTAACCTGTCCCTTGCGGGCACCCAATTACCCACCCACACCCTCAGATCGCCTGCAGACCCGCCCTCAGATCACCTCCCAAGTGCATTGTTTACATCTGTTCTCCCCTCTAATCATCCACTGATCACCCATCAATCACCCCCTGTCACCACCTGTCACTGCTACCCATCAGATCAGACCCTAATCTGCCCCTTGGGCACCCAATCACCTGCCTACACCCTCAAATAGCCCCCCAGACCCCCTCTGATCAACTCGCCAGTGAATTGCTTGCATATATTCTCCCCTGTAATCACCTACTGATCACCTATCAATTACCCTGTCACCCATCAGATCAGATCCTCATCTGCCCCTTGCGGGCACCCAATCACCCGCCCACACCCTCAGAACGCCCTCAGACCCCAGCCCTGATCACCTCGCCAGTGTATTGCTTGCATCTATTCTCCCCTCTAGTCACACCCTGATCACCTATCAATCACCCTGTCACCAACTGTCACTGCTACCCATCAGATCAGACCCTAAACTGCCCCCTGCGGGCACCCAAACACCCACCCACACCCTCAGATCACCCTCAGACCCCGCCTGAACACCTCTCCAGTGCATTATTTACATCTGTTCTCCCCTCTAATCGCCCACTGATCACCCATCAATCACCCCCTGTCATGCTACCCATCATACCCATCAGATCAGATGCTCATCTGCCCCTTGGCGGGCACCCAATCACCCGCCCACACCCTCAGATCGCCCTCAGACCCCCCCCCCCCCCCCCTCCCTGATTACCTCCTGTGATGATTTGCTCAGCTGCCTGTGCAGGCAGCCAGCCTTTTGACCATTGTGTAGGTTTGCATGCTGCAGGTCTCTGAAAAGAACAGTTTTGCAGCTTGTGCTTGCAGAGGAATTTGCATACGTTGTCATGCAAATTGCCTGGCCACATTCATTGGAGGCGTGTACTATAAGTACTATGTCTTTCCCACAATGCTTCGCTGTTCATAAGGATTTCGTCCTATGTAACACTCCTGGTGGGGTGTCAGCCTTGCTCTCTGTTTGAACATCAGCTTAGAGTAATTCCTAAATCTGCGCTAGGCAGATTTCCCTAGTGCTGTTAGGATTGTATTATCTGTATTGCCTGTTCTGTCTTGTCTTGCCTGTTTGCCATTGTCCTGTCCCTATGGTGGTTGACAGGAAATGGTTCTGATCTCTGTTCTTGGAGTATAGCTGGTGCAGCGGTTGCTACCAGCTATCTCTTCTGTTCTGTCTCCTGGGATCGCACTAGCTACTTTTTGCTAGCGCTGGGGATCCTTCTGTTCTGTCTCCTGGGATCGCACTAGCTACTTTTCGCTAGCGCTGGGGATCCTTCTGTTCTGTCTTCTGGGATCGCGCTAGCCACTTTTCGCTAGCGCTTGGGATCCTTCTGTTCTGCTACTCTGTACTTGGATCGCGCTAGCCACTTTTCGCTAGTGCTGTGGATCCTATCTCTCGCTTGTCTCTGTTTTCGTGTGTCTGTCTGCTACGCTTGCTGGAGGCTCGGTGAGGTAACCGTTAAGCAAGCGCTCGCGTCCTCTGTTTCATGTTTGTCTGTTGATGGTTAGTTAGGCGTGCTTGTCTCTATTGTGCTTATCACGTGGAGACCGCGCATAACCGCGTGCACTGTTGCGAATGAGTGCGGTGTTCGCGGTTAGCTAGCGTTTGTTGTTTTCCGCATTTTCTCATTGTATTATTTACTGTGCCTTTGCTACCCTCGTATTCTGTCCTGATCTGCCTTGTGTCTCGTCTGGCGATCGCACCTCTCGCGATCGCGTTCCTATTTTATATCTGCTGTTGTGTGTGTGTGGTCGCGGGGTGGCGACTGGATTGGCGCACACACATACAACCTGTCCCTTTGCTCATTCTAATTCGCAATCGCCTCTCTTGCGATTGCGTTTCGTACAATTCCTGTCTGGCATTTGTGGAGGTACAGAGGATTGGTTCCTCTGCACTCCCCAGCGCCATCTGCCGACAGGAATTTTCCCTCTACGGGTGCGTAGCACCTTTTGCTGGGTTCCTGCAAATTATACGCTTGTGGAGGATTTCCGCCGTGTCAGCGCACGCGTTGTGCACTGATCACGGGAAAAGTTCCACAATCGTTACAGTATGAACAGCCAAACCCAAAACCCCAGTGTAGACGGAAATTCCGATTTGTACGATTTTGTCGAGTTTGGGTCCTGTGTCTTTAAGAGCTTTAAAAGGCTAAATTCAGAGACCAAAGCGGAATTTCTTTCTGAATGTGTGAGGTTTTGTCTGAATCCCACCTTTCAGATTTCTGATCCGTCCACGTCGGCTCTTCTGTTTTCCTATGTGCTCTTAAAAGACGATTTGTTCACCTGGGCATATAATCTGTTAAAAATTAATTCTTGGAATGGTAATCTGTATCAGTTGCTTGCAGTGATATTCTCTCACTGGTTTAAACTGCCTGGCTTACCACCTGCTCTGATTAAGTGTGTAGCTGCTGATAAGTCAGCTGATCTTTCCCTTCCATGCAAAACTTTTCAGTATGACAATCAGTTCAATGTGTCTGTTGCCACTTCAGGTTTTAAACAGCAGACATGCAAAATGGCGAAAAAGAGAAAAACTAAAAGACGCAAGCATCGGAATAAAACACTTCCTATTGATGTTTGTAATGATGTTGTTCCGTCTCCGGCTTTTTTGCCCCAATCCAAAGCTTATGTGGATCCTGCTATAGGTAGGATCGCACACTACATTAAAGCAGTTAAAAAATCTGTTCTTTTTCCTGAACTCCAACCCTATGGAGATTATCTGGATACTGGCCTGTTTGAACCCTCATTTGCTTCCTGGGATGTTGGGGCCTTGCTGGAGGAATTCGATTTTGATTGGAAAGCCTTTTGCGATTTTTACATCGCAAAAAGCGAAGATGTCTTGAATGCTTGTCTTGACTCTATGTACCTTCTGATTGATTCCGATGAATGTGACAAGGATGATGTGGATCTGGTGATCTATGTATGGCAAACGATTTTGGATGAGTTGCACACACACCAACCATTTGATTCCAATAAAGAGACATCGTTGTCGGATGATTGTCCCTGCCTTTCTGGGGTAAAGAATGTAAGTCTTGACTTTGTGCAATCTGAAATGAATGAGTGTGCCGCTGTGGTTGATTCCTGTGCGAATCCCGAAGGATTCGCTCCTGACAGTGTGCAGTTTGAATCTGTGCGATCTGATGCCTGTTTCTCGGATGTTCCTGCAGATTGTGATCGGCATGAGTCTGCCGGTTTCCTCAAGGATGTGTGGGATCCTTTGTCATTTAGAAACAGATCTTTGAGATCTTCCGTCTGTGACCCTGCTATGGGGAAAAGTTCTCGACTATGCAGCGTCAAAAGGAAATTTAATATGCCTAATAAAGTTTGTCCTGTTGATGTCACTATTTCTTCTGCAGATGAGTCTCTGTCTCACCCTGTTCACACCTGTAAGGGCCCGTTGCCTGGGGACAGTTGCTCCAGCGTTTCGGTCCTAGATGCCTTGCAGTCTGCTCCGCAGATCGCGGAGGTTTGCGCTATAGAAGCGTCAGTTTCACAACCTAAAGTGAATTTTGATTCGCAGGTTTTGCGTTCTGATTCCTCGGATTCGACATTGTTAGCCGAATCTAAGAGTGAGACAGCGCTTCGGTTTTGCGAATCTGATGCTGAACCCTCTTTGCCTAATTCAGAGACGCTTTCTCTGAACCTGCCCTGTACCATGAATAACAATATGATGTCCAATCACACTGACATTTGTGAGTCCCTTTCTTGCTCTGAGGGAAGTTTTGACTCTCCACCCTGTACTCTGGATGAGTCAACATTGCCTTGTACAATATCTCCTGCCCTGCCCCTAGAGGCTCGTCTAGGTATTGCTGCTATTTTTACTTGTTTTTCTGCAGTTTTGGAGGTAAAAGCTAGTTTGACTGCCACAGAGAATTCTGGGTACAGTGAGAATGAAGTTAGGGAGTCAGTGTGTGTTCCAGTAAATATACCTGTACATTCCCCTCATGATGATGAGATCCAGTCTCAGGTTATGGTGGAACCATTCCTGGGACATCTGCCCTGTCCACAAAATAAAGTTCCAGTTTTGCCCTGTAACATGGATAGTTCAGAATCCTTCCTAGAAAACTTGAAAAATGATGTTCCTGAGGTCTTGTTTGATGTTCTGGAGGTCTCCGAGTTCCTCCCAAAGGGTGCAGAACTTGTAGGAGATGTCTCCTGTCCCCCAAGTCTTTCTGAGGTGTTGCCCTCTTCCGTAGGCATTGCTGCCTTGCTGGCTACCTTTTCAGCTCTGGTGGAGCTTCAGTCATGTGTAGTCAATGATGATATTACAGTCACAGAAATTTCCGAATTTGAATCCGAGTCTTCTTTTGAAAGTCCAGTGCTTGAGACCATTGCTCGTGATGATTCTCTGCCCAGTTCTGGTTTTGGTTTCCTCGTGCCGGACTCTGAGGTTGGCAGTTCCCCGACATGTCCTGAGGTTTCTCCTGTGCTGGTGTACCCCAGTGTGCTCTGTGACCCAGAAAGCCCAAGTGTGCCTCGGTTACCAGCGTACTCAGATGCTTCCTCGGTGGAGACATGCTCTGATTTAGCCTGCCTGCTTGCATGCCCAGAAGTGGTCCCTGAAAGTCTTGATCTTGATGAGTGTCCTCGTAATTCTGAATCCGGAATTGTCATTGGTTCCATGGGGGTTCTTGGTAATTCTCCATGTGAGCCTGGTGATTGTTCTGCCCTCTTGGGATCTCTGTGGAGCTTCAAAAGGTTCTGGGAGATTCCGGGAGAAATTTTGCTTGGTCCCCTGGATAAGATCAACGGTGGCTTTTGTGTTGTAAGGGACACTTCGAACAGGTATTGTGGCAGGTTTGGTATTTTCGGACGCTCCTTGGAAGGTGGTGGGTATTGTCTGGAGGGTGTCGATGGCTTCTTCTCTGGCGTTCACAGTCCTGATGGGTGTTATACTGAGACTGGTGGTACTGATAGGCATGTTTCGGTGGCTTCTGTTTCCGATGAGGTCGGTTTCGGGTGGACTGACTCTGGAATTGGACCTTGTCGGGCTGTCCTGACCTTCATGAGTCTTCAGTTTGAGTCTGTTGCTAATAGCAGTTTTGAGGGTCGTCTGGAATTCGACCCTGGAGGGGGGGGGGGGTACTGTGATGATTTGCTCAGCTGCCTGTGCAGGCAGCCAGCCTTTTGACCATTGTGTAGGTTTGCATGCTGCAGGACTCTGGAAAGAACAGCTTCTGTCAGTTTTGCAGCTTGTGCTTGCAGAGGAATTTGCATACGTTGTCATGCAAATTGCCTGGCCACATTCATTGGAGGCGTGTACTATAAGTACTATGTCTTTCCCACAATGCTTCGCTGTTCATAAGGATTTCGTCCTATGTAACACTCCTGGTGGGGTGTCAGCCTTGCTCTCTGTTTGAACATCAGCTTAGAGTAATTCCTAAATCTGCGCTAGGCAGATTTCCCTAGTGCTGTTAGGATTGTATTATCTGTATTGCCTGTTCTGTCTTGTCTTGCCTGTTTGCCATTGTCCTGTCCCTATGGTGGTTGACAGGAAATGGTTCTGATCTCTGTTCTTGGAGTATAGCTGGTGCAGCGGTTGCTACCAGCTATCTCTTCTGTTCTGTCTCCTGGGATCGCACTAGCTACTTTTCGCTAGCTCTGGGGATCCTTCTGTTCTGTCTTCTGGGATCGCGCTAGCCACTTTTCGCTAGCGCTGGGGATCCTTCTGTTCTGCTACTCTGTACTTGGATCGCGCTAGCCACTTTTCGCTAGTGCTGTGGATCCTATCTCTCGCTTGTCTCTGTTTTCGTGTGTCTGTCTGCTACGCTTGCTGGAGGCTCGGTGAGGTAACCGTTAAGCAAGCGCTCGCGTCCTCTGTTTCATGTTTGTCTGTTGATGGTTAGTTAGGCGTGCTTGTCTCTATTGTGCTTATCACGTGGAGACCGCACATAACCGCGTGCACTGTTGCGAATGAGTGCGGTGTTTGCGGTTAGCTAGCGTTTGTTGTTTTCCGCATTTTCTCATTGTATTATTTACTGTGCCTTTGCTACCCTCGTATTCTGTCCTGATCATTTGTGGAGGTACAGAGGATTGGTTCCTCTGCACTCCCCAGCGCCATCTGCCGACAGGAATTTTCCCTCTACGGGTGCGTAGCACCTTTTGCTGGGTTCCTGCAAATTATACGCTTGTGGAGGATTTCCGCCGTGTCAGCGCACGCGTTGTGCACTGATCACGGGGAAAGTTCCACAATCGTTACACCTCCCCAGTGCATTGCTTGCATCTATTCCCCCCTCTTATCACCCCCTGAGACACCCATCAATCACCTCCTGTCACACCCTAGCACTCCTATCCATCAGATCAGGCCCTAATCTGCCCCCTGCGGGCTTCTGATCACCTGGCCAAACCCTCACCCGCCCCACCGCAGTGACAGACTTTTTTTTTTTTCTGATCACTGCTGGTCTCTACGACTTAATTGTGGCTGAAGCCAACCGTTATGCCACACAATACACAACCGCCAATCTAAGAAGCTACCATGCCCAGCCTTTTCGGTGGAAACCACTCCCAAGTTTTCGAACGTAACATTTTTTGGGGCCTTCTCCTTAAAGGGAAGGTTCAGGGAGGGGGGAAAAAATAAAAATTCATATCCACTTACCTGGGGATTCCTCCAGCCCGTGGCAGGCAGGAGGTGCCCTCGCCGCCGCTCCGCAGGCTCCCAGTGATCTCCGGTGGCCGACCCGACCTGGCTAGGTCGGCTGCCAGGTCGAGCACTTCTGCGCTCCAACGATGGGCTCTTCTGCGTCCCACGCGGGCGCGCTGACGTCATCGGACGTCCTCCGGGCTGTACTGCGCAGGCGCAGAACTACTGAGCCTGCGCAGTACAGCCTGGAGGACGTCTGATGACATCAGCACGCCCCCGTGAGGTGCAGATTGGAGCGTAGAAGAGCCCAACCTGGCAGCCGGCCCTGGCCAGGTTGGGTCGGCCACCGGAGACGACCGGGAGCCTCTGGAGCGGCAGCGAGGGCACCTCCTGCCTGCCACGGGCTGGAGGAATCCCCAGGTAAGTGGATATGGATTTTTATTTTTTTCCCCCCTTCCTGAACCTTCCCTTTAGTCAAAAAGAATGTATTTTGGTCTTGTTGGTCTACTCACCCAATACATCACATGCCCATGTTCTCTGCTGCCATGTCCAGGTCACGATTTGAGAACATTCTTCCTGCACTTTAGTGCCAATACAACCTGTCATCTAAGAGGCCACCCTGCTTCTGACTGGTTCCACAAAATTCGGCCGATCATAGACCACCTGTCATCAAAATTTGCAGATGCTTATACTCCTGAACAGTCATTTTGAGGCATTTGGTTTCCAGACTACTCCTCACGGTTTTGGGCTCCTAAAATGCCAGGGCAGTATAGGAACCCCACCCACCATTTTAGAAAGAAGACACCCCAAGGTATTCCGTTAGGTGTATGATGAGTTCATAGAAGATTTTTTTTTTTTTTCACAAGTTAGTGGAAAATGACACTTTGTGAAAAAAAACAATAAAAATCAATTTACGCTAACTTGTGACAAAAAATAAAATCTTCTATGAACTCACCATACTTCTAACGGAATACCTTGGGGTGTCTTCTTTCTAAAATGGGGTCACTTGTGGGGTTCCTATACTGCCCTGGCATTTTAAAGGGCCCTAAACCATGAGGAGTAATCTAGAAACCAAATGCCTCAAAATGACCTGTGAATAGGACATTGGGCCCCTTAGCGCACCTAGGCTGCAAAAAAGTGTCACATGTGGTATCGCCGTACTCAGGAGAAGTAGTATAATGTGTTTTGTGGTGTATTTTTACACATACCCATGCTGGGTGGGAGAAATATCGCTGTAAATGACAATTTTTTTAATTTTTTTTACACACAATTGTCTATTTACAGAGATATTTCTCCCACCCAAAATAGTTGCATTTTATTTGGGTTAGGCATCAAGAATATTCGGCCCATGTTTGGTAACGGTTGTTTCAAACTGTTGGAGTGGCAGCGACTTGCAAAAAGCTCATTTTGCTTGGATATTGATACATTTTACTACTACTGGGGTTGCTCAGAGACTGGCAATGTAATTTGTGTTACATTATGAATATTTGGTCTGACCTTAATAACGGTCGGGTTGACATTGAGAATATTTGGTCTGACCCCAATAATGGTAGGGGTGACAACAAGAGTATTTTGGCTGACATTAATAATGGTCAGGTTGACATCAAGCTGACATCAGGTTGAACTGATCCTAAGCGTGGGCTTTACTGCCACCAGCGGTGGGGCACAACACAACATATGCCCTGGGTGTATTAAAGGGAGCTATGCACAATTTCTTAAAAACCTCTGCAAAACAATTTAGGAGGTACTAAAGCAGGGCATATACTCCAAACAACAGAGACGTTTCTTAAAAAAATATCAAAAACTTATTATTAATTATCAAATGTCAAGAAACACACACACACACATCTACAAATAACATTAAAAAGAAACAGCCCACTGGCCGTCAACACATCCCCCACTCATACCACATATATAACATTTACACCTGGCCACCTAGTTCTGGTTATAGTAATTGCTCAAAATTGTATATTTCCTATGCAAGGACTGATTTCCAATAGGGTACCCCCCAAAAATGTTCCTGAGATAGGGAGTCTGCTATATTTTGTAATATGTTAAACAGTCATTAAATGCAAGACAATGTCCAGCAAAGCACAGCAGCCATACAAGGCAAGCATGGATTGGAAAGGAATAGGCAAGCTCTCTGATTTTTCTTAAAATCCAGCACAGAGTTTAAAGAACACAAGCAGATGTAGACAGTAGGCTGCAAGCAGAAAGCAAAGCAAAGTCCATCAAGGGACGGGCAGGAGCGACAGACACTGTATGTAGCAAAATATGTAAAAGTGCAGATGAATATGAAGCATATTCCAAACTGTCAAGGCAGTGCATACAGTACCAAATAGGTATCACGTCAGCTCCAGTCAGCGTGTCCAATGGACGTGTTCGGTACTACATGCAGCTCGACTCTGTGATCACCAACAGAGTCCTTGTGCCCTACCGAAGGGTGCTTGTAGGAGTGCCTTGATGAAAGTCCCGCTTTAAAGCTGAGAGAGCATGAAGAAGGCAGGGCGAGGAGATGTAGCGGTCAGGCGGTGTACAGCGGCATGGCCGGCAGTTGTGGACAGCCTCAGGACGCCAAGCCACGCTGTCCTGACATGTTTCGCCGGACTTCCGGCTTTCTCGAAGGGGGCGTGGCACAGGCACATCACCCATCCATGCACAGGTCTTAATGCCAATGCCCACCAATCGGCACCCGCGGCGCCCGCCCACCACAGCCCAATCCCCCAACGGGGCAGGGAGAGAGGCAAAAGGCTTCATCCACTAAAGAGCCGGAGGGGGCGGGCGCAGCAGACGCCGACAGGGGGCGCGGCCAAACAATCACCTGGTGGAGCACACGGACGCACATACACTCCCACAAACCAACCTAAACAAAGGAAGGGGCAAGATGTTAGGAGGAAGGCGTGGGACTAAAAGGCCCAGCCGACCTAATGCGGGGAGTGATGAGGCAATCCTCTGCCGCAGAAGGTAAATAGCAACTCCGAAAAAAGTTTAAACATTGTAAAAACGAACAAAAATAATCATAAAAAATAAAAATATACGTACATAAATCGGTGGTAAACTGCAAAACCTCAGTAAATAAGTAATAGAGAACTGTATCACAGTAACAGTCTCCATGTAAGTTTGGAAAAGAAAAATCAATATTTCATTTAATACAAAAACACTCAACACCATCATGTGTGGAGTACTGGGAAAAAGTATAAGAGGATGCTGCACCAGATTGCAGAGGCTGTCTACACCCATTCATCCCCAGGAGTTCTGCAGGATCGGCAGGTGCGCGGGACCTCCTAAGAGGATAGAGGGGGGCACAGCGCAGGAAGGTGGGAAAGTGGGCACAGAGCGGCGGGGAGAGGGGGAAGCCTCCCCTCCATCACCTAGGGCCCCCCTTGCGCACCCACCCCCACCTCCAGAATTCCAGCCAGCCAGCGGAACGGCTTACCGAGAGCGATAGCTCTGTGTGCCACTGGTCTGGTATTCTGCACTGACGCTGTCCAATCACGCTCTCGCAGTACTTCCTGTGAGAGCGTAATTGGACAATGCAATGCAGGAGACCAGACCAGCAGCGGCACACAGAGCTCTTCTCTCGGTAAGTGATTCCCGCTCGCTGCCAAGTTTCCAAGTTTAGGTAGGCAGGTATATAGGTGTCCCCAGTATAGATATACCCAGGTCTATAGTTTAGGTAGGCAGGTCACCAGTTAGTGGGGGCCCCCATGCTGGAAGGGGGGGCAGTGGGCACAGAGTGGCGGGGAGGAGTGGAAGCCTTCCCCCCTCCCTCACCTAGGGTCCCCCTTCCGTGCTCCCCCTCCAAAATTGCAGCCAGCAGCGGCAGCGAGCGGGAATCACTTACCGAGAGAAGAGCTCTGTGTGCCGCTGCTGGTCTGGTCTCCTGCATGAATGGCTGTAGACAGCCTCTGCAATCTGTATTGCATAAGCTAGAAACACGAAAATTGTTTGCTAAAACAAGAATTTTCGGCAAACAGTGTCATAAACAAAATGGCTGCTGGGGAATCCCCGTTCCCCGGAGGCCACCTCAGAGTGTCAGAATACGCGTTATTTCACATGAATGGGTGGGTTCAGGGGATTAGGGCACCTCCTGCTCTGGTCACCTGGACCCACCATCTATGTGAAAAATCACTGGTTTCGCCACTCTAGTGTGGCCTCCAGCGATCGGGGATTTCCCAGTGGCCATTTTGATTGCATCACTGTTTGCCGAAATTTCTTGTTTTAAAGGCAACATTTTCGTGTTCTCAGCCTCTGCTATACAGATGCAGAGGCTGACTAGTCTGTGACCATTCAGTGGTGGGAGTTCATCAGTGTGGGAGGGAGGTGGGATGTCATAAGAGGATACTGGCGTGGGACCACTCCTGAGGTTACTGGCGTGAGATTATTGCAAGGTAAGTATCCCTGGTTAATTTAGAACAATAAAGAACTTTTTTAGTTGTCGTGTTTTTATTTCTTTTTTTTAACTCTGCTGAAATGGGTAAGGGGTACCGTGTACCCCTATACTCATTTCTCCTGGGGAGGGGGCGGCTTCCGGGTAGAGTTGGGCCGAACGGTTCGCCTGCGAACGGTTCCATGCGAACTTCCGTGGTTCGCGTTCGCGTCCCGCAGGCGAACCTTTGCGGAAGTTCGGTTCGCCCCATAATGCACATGGAGGGTCAACTTTGACCCTCTACATCACAGTCAGCAGGCCCAGTGTAGCCAATTAGGCTACACTAGCCCCTGGAGCCCCACCCCCCCTTATATAAGGCAGGCAGCGGCGGCCATTACGGCCACTCGTGTGCCTGCATTAGTCAGAGTAGGGCGAGCTGCTGCAGACTGTCTCTCAGGGAAAGATTAGTTAGGCTTAGCTTGTTCCTGTCTGGCTGCATACCTGTTCTGTGAACTCACCACTGCATACCTGTGCTGTGAACCCACCACTGCATACCTGTGCTGTGAACCCACCACTGCATACCTGTTCTGTTCAGTGGACCCGCCACTGTATACCTGTTCATTGAACCCACCACTGCATACCTGTGCTGTGAACCCACCACTGCATACCTGTGCTGTGAACCCACCACTGCATACCTGTGCTGTGAACCCACCACTGCATACCTGTTCTGTTCAGTGGACCCGCCACTGCATACCTGTTCTGTTTAGTGAACCGCCACTGTATACCTGTTCTGTTTAGTGAACCCGCCACTGCATACCTGTTCTGTTCAGTGGACCCACCGCATCAGTGCGCATACCTGTGCAGTTAAGTGAACCCGCCACTGCATACCTGTTCTATTCAGTGGACCCGCCACTGCATACCTGTTCTGTTTAGTGAACCCGCCACTGCATACCTGTTCTGTTCAGTGAACCCACCGCATCAGTGCGCATACCTGTGCAGTTAAGTGAACCCGCCACTGCATACCTGTTCTGTTCAGTGGACCCGCCACTGCATACCTGTTCTGTTTAGTGAACCGCCACTGTATACCTGTTCTGTTTAGTGAACCCGCCACTGCATACCTGTTCTGTTCAGTGGACCCACCGCATCAGTGCGCATACCTGTGCAGTTAAGTGAACCCGCCACTGCATACCTGTTCTGTTCAGTGGACCCGCCACTGCATACCTGTTCTGTTTAGTGAACCCGCCACTGCATACCTGTTCTGTTCAGTGAACCCACCGCATCAGTGCGCATACCGGTGCAGTTAAGTGAACCCGCCACTGCATACCTGTTCTGTTCAGTGGACCCGCCACCACCAACAGGGTCCGGGACTACAGGCGGATTGCTGAATTTTTTAGGCCGCTGCTAGCAGCGGCCGCTGTAATAATTTTTCGGGTGCGTGTACATGACTGCCTAATTTTTCTGGCTGCACTGCGGGCAGCTGCAACAACAAAAGAAAAGGCATGTACATGCGACCATTCCCCTTCGTGATCATTACCTTGCCGTGGTGAAGGGGCTTGCGTATCACAATGGAGCAATGACCGGCGCCTAGATGAGTGTCTCGGGGGGCACACCCACGATAATAAGGTCGTTGCCTCATTGTGGTCAGACCAAATTTGATCAGCTGGACAGTCACTGTTCTGTCATTCAGCTACATCAGCCAGGTGACCATATGGGCTGTAAAGCCACCAAAACCTGCACTCTCGCCATGGTGCGCACCAGTAAAGCACGGCCGTCACTACACAAACAGCTGTTTGCGGTGCGTTACACGATGAGTTTGGTGTGTCAGTGTGAAGCAGTACCTTAATTACACTACCTGATTGATGTATACACATGCAAGATGTTTGAAAGCACTTTAGGCCTGTCATTTAGCATTCAATGTGATTTCTGCCCTTAAAACGCTGCTTTGCGTCAAATCCAGATTTTTCCCGGGGACTTTTGGCATGTATCCCACTCCGCCATCCCCCCCTCCAGGTGTTAGACCCCTTGAAACATCTTCTCCATCACTTTTGTGGCCAGCATAATTATTTTTTTTTTTCAAAGTTCGCATCCCCATTGAAGTCTATTGCGGTTCGCGAACTTTAACGCGAACCGAACCTTTCGCGAAAGTTCGCGAACCCGGTTCGCAAACCGAAAATCGGAGGTTCGGCCCAACTCTACTTCCGGGGTCCGCTTGTTAAAGGGGAACCCTGGATGGCACCATGAACCCCCAGGACGTCGTGGGCCCCCACCTCCTCCTGGGGCACCGGAGGTGGGGAAGAGCCCCTTGTACATGGATTGGACAAGGGCTCTGGGGGAGAGGGGGAGGTTTGCCGCCCCTCCTCAAGAGCCCCCCCATACCATGGACCATGCGGGCTGGTATAGCTCAGGGTGCGAAGCCCCACGTGGCCGGGACTCTGCATCCTGGCTATCCCAGCCTGCATGGGGGACAAGGGGTTAAGGAGGCTTGGGAGGGGGGACCCCACGCTGTCTGTTTTCATGAAATGTATACAATATGTATACAGAACTCGGAATGCAGTAACCTGTTTTGCAGCAGTGTCATTTTACACAGTTTAAAAATCATTTTTCCTATGAAACTTTAAAATCCATTTTTTTTAAAAACTATAAGGTATTTTCACAATTTTTTTTTACCATGTTCCTACTCATCTGCTTAACATACATGCCAAATTTGGTGATGATAGCATGTAAGGGGGCTTTACAATTAACCATAGAATTTAGCACTATTGACTTCAATGTAAACGTGAATTCGGTACTCGGAATTGCCGAATTTTCGGGTTTCGAGAGCTTACTCGGAACTGCCAAGTTCCGATGGCAAACTCGAAATTCGGAATCCGAGAGCTCGGCCCTACGGATTACCGCCATGTACCGATTTAAAATGCCGAGCAACCGGCGTGGGGACAATGGAAGTGTTTTTGCTGGTGATGCTGGTGATGTGTTCCGACATGCGAGATCTTAAATCGCGTTTAGTCTTACCGACATAGAAAGCCCCACAGGGGCATGTCAGAAGATACACCACCAGCACCGTACCACAATTAACAAAATGTGATAAGTTCCAACGCCTACCATTAGGAAGCGTCACTGTTTTTCCAACAGAAATATATCGATACATGGTGCAGCCCCCACATGTATACGCATGGCCGTTTCTACGGCCGTGCGGGGCGTGCCGCCGCCCGGGGCGCTGCTGGGAGGGGGGCGCTGTGATGGAGGGGGGAGTCGCAGCCGCGGGGAGGGCAGCCCGACCTCTCCCTCCCTCTCCCCGGGCCGCCCTCCATGTGATCCCCCCTCGGACGGACTCGGAGTGCAGAGTTATTATGCGCAGGGAAGCGCTATAGAAAACTACTCACCTCGCTGGCTCCACGCGCTGCTCTCTCGCCGCCAGTCTCCTCTCTCTGCCTACACGCTGATGCACACACACGCTGCTAAACAGGAAGCAGCGTGTGTGTGCATCAGCGTGTAGGCAGAGAGAGGAGACTGGCGGCGAGAGAGCAGCGCGTGGAGCCAGCGAGGTGAGTAGTTTTCTATAGCGCTTCCCTGCGCATAATAACTCTGCACTCCGAGTCCGTCCGAGGGGGGATCACATGGAGGGCGGCCCGGGGAGAGGGAGGGAGAGGTCGGGCTGCCCTCCCCGCGGCTGCGGCTCCCCCCTCCATCATGGGGGGCACCTACATAACCTATACTGGGGCAGCTACCTATCTAACCTATCCTGGGGGGCACCTACCTAATCTAACCTATCCTGGGGGGCACCTACCTAATCTAACCTATACTGGGGGCACCTACCTAATCTAACCTATACTGGGGGCACCTACCTAATCTAACCTATACTGGGGGGCACCTACCTAATCTAACCTATACTGGGGGGCAGCTACCTAATCTAACCTATACTGGGGGGCAGCTACCTAATCTAACCTATACTGGGGGGCAGCTACCTAATCTAACCTATACTGAGGGGGCAGCTACCTAATCTAACCTATACTGGGGGGCAGCTACCTATCTAACATACACTGGGGGGCACCTACCTATCTAACCTATACTGGGGGGCACCTACCTATCCTATACTGGGGGGCAGCTACCTATCTAACCTATACTGGGGGGCACCTTCCTATCTAACCTATAGTGGGAGCATTAACTCATCTAACCTGTATTGGGGGCACCTACCTACCTAGCTAGTCTATACAGGTGACAACTATACTGGCTACCTATATTGAAGGCACCTACCTAACTAACCTATACTGGGGGCATCTACCTATCTAACCTATGCGGGGGGCAACTATTCTGGCTACCTATATTAGAGGCACCCACCTAGCTAACCTGTACTGGGGCACCTAACTATCTAACATATAACGGGGACGCCTGCCTATCTAGCCTATACTGTGGGCAACTATACTGGCTACCTATACTGGAGGCACCTATCTGGCTAACCTATACCGGAGGCAACTATACTGGCTCACCTATGCCTGGCTACCTATACTGGGGGGACCTATAGCTGGCTACCTATACTGGGGTACCTATTCTGGGGGAATCTATACTGAGTGCAACTAGACCTGGCTAACCTACACTGTGGGCACCCATACCTTGCTTCGGGGGGGGGGCGCAATTTTTACACCCTCGCCCTGGGTGCATTTTAGCCTAGAAACTGCACTGTGTATACGTGCCCAGAGCTTTACAATGTTGATGAACAGTATCAGTCCCATAAAAATGGCTCCTGACCAATTTGTCCCGTAACGACGGTGCCCGGCGAAATACAACTTGTGGTTTATCAGGGACAATCTTGGCGAGTTTAGGATCATTCGTCAAGATATGCCAATGACGATCCATAATATGCTGAATTGATGTACATTGCGCACAAAACTGAGTACAAAATCTAAGCGCTTCCGATCCGCGTCTCACACCTTAAAAACCTCTTAAATGAATCACAGAAAGGGTTCATTAGTATTGTGGGCTTTTTTGAGTGCAGCAGGTAAATACTTACCTATGGGGGGTTGCTCCAACTGGAAACCGCATTCCAATTGGTATTTTGTTTCTACCCGTGATCACAATCACGACCTATTCAAAAGTTACCCAGACGCTGATGTGCTTTATTTGCGTCCCATGCCCCGTTCCAATGCAGGTTGAGTGACGTGGTACGCGAATGCAGCGCATCTGCGCCTGGGTAAGTTAACTCCTTTTGATTGCAAGCAGCCCATACTCATTTAAATTTCGATTAGGAGATGGGGCTTCCATATGGACTGAGGTGGGGCCCGGGGTTTACAGAGGTTCATCTAAATCATTTTCCACCATGCTGGTACACACCATGCAATATCTTGTCAAAACGAAGGGTCGAATCCATAATTTCCAACAGGTCTGACCAGCTCTCGATTGATAAGTCGATAAGTGAAAAATAAAATCAATCCCGTTATCGATTGGGTGTTTATGGATTAGACTCGGAAAAATGCATGGTGTGTACCAGCCCTAAGGTGTGCCTATTATGGCCCTGCCTCTCTTCTCAGAAAACTTTCTGTTCTCCCCTGCTAGATCAGTGGCTCTGACTACAGTGTGTGTGATATTCGAAGGAGGGGGAAGAGTAGGAGTTGCAGCATACAGACACCGGAAGGAGGAGGGAGACGTCTCCAAGCCAAAGCAAAGTGAAACGATAAGCTTGGAATGTTCCTCCCAGCATCTCCCTCCCCCGGCAATGTCGAATCGATCTGGCCTAGAAGAGTGTCTGTACCACCCTTGTGCTGGCGCGGCTGCTTGTAGCAAGTAAGTAGCAAATCAATGTACGTTTTTGTTTCACTGCTGTCCACTTTTGTATTGCTTCTTCTGCAGCACTGTACAGAGTTCATAGTTATGTCACTACGAGCCCAGGCATGTGTTTGCACTGCGGTGCATTTTACAGAATACTATGGTACCTCTGACAGTTTCCACTTCAGCTGGACTACCTGTTTGTGAAAGTCTAAATGTGGCCATATATTAGACAATGGCCACCAGATCGACCATCAGGTAGATCCCTCTCTCATCAAAGCAGTACATGTGACAGAGTCACATAGTGCAGGAACTCATGGTGGCAATTCGAAACGCTGGACACCGGAGGAGTTACAAAGTCCATCAGCACACCAAATTAGCAGTTGATGCACACTGTGCTCAATGGTTTTCTGAGCACAATAAAAGCACAATAAAAGTGTGCATTAACTGCTAATTTTCTGTGCTGATGGACTTTGCAACTTATCACTTGAGCGTCATTGCCTTGGTCGCACCACCAAACACCCAACCTCATTGATGCAACGTTTTGTCCTACATTGTCGAAATGACCTACGCTAATGACAGAATGATGGAGAACTCCATCTAGGTGACTTACAAATCGAAATATCCTACTATGGATATAGGGAGATTGTTTATGAGTTTCACTGTATTTTATTGCTATTAAGGTAATAATGGAAATAAGTATGAAAATGTAGCAGAAATAGATGATTCATCTATGCTCAGGGCGGCTGCACGGACCCTAGAAAGGAGCCTGCTCATTGGGACACACTTGCCGCTGCACTCCCTCCAGCCACAGGCTATTACTCGGCACACCCGTAGGGTAAACCGATGAGGGGAAATTAGAAAACCTAAATGCACATGTGCAGAGTGGGCGTGGAAAGTACTGAGCACGCGCAGAAGGGAAAGTAGGCAAAATCGACGCGTAGGTCAAAACGTTGGAGCACCTGCTCTGTTTCTGCACATGGACACCGGAGGAGAGCATGCAACGCTCACCATGGCCCCAGCGGGTACACTTGGGGCACAGATGGATTAAAGGGAACCTAAACTGATATGGACTTTTCCTTTTAAAATAACACCAGTTGCCTGACTCTCCTGCTGATCTTGTGTCTCTTAATACCTTTAGCCACAACCCCTTAACAAGCATGCAGATCAGGTGCTCTGACTCAAGTCAGAATGGATTAGCTGCATGCTTGTTTCAGGTGTTTGATTCAGCCACTACTGCAGCCACAGAGATCAACAGGACTGCCAGGCAACTGGTATTGTTTAAAAGGAAACATCCATATTCCTCTCAGTTAAGGTTCCCTTTAAGATGTAATGGGGCCTTCGGCAAGGCAGTAAATTTGGGGCTCCCTTTTGGTCATTATGGCAAGCTGTAGTAAAGAGGTCACGAGACCGTTTTCGCGCTAAAATTTGCGATCACGAGAAAACGGCCAGATATGAGTTATCACGGTTTAGTGAATAAAGCCCTTTCCGTGATAAAATCATCTGCATGCATGACAATGAACCATCTCATGCTGTAAGGATTAGTTTAGTAATATTCAAATTATACTTTCACGGTTGATGAGTCAAAAATGATACTGACTGCTACGTGCATCAGCTAGTTAGGAAAAACAGAGAAAAAATATGTGCATAATAAAAAGAATAGCATCTGTATAGCCTATCGGGAGTGCACTCCCCGTTTAGCTCCATGGCTGTTCCTGAATGCCAGCCTGTGGGATCGTGTAAGTTGCATCTGGTTGATACAGATGCTATTCTCTTTATGGGCTGGTGCACACCGAGCGGCCTTTTCAGCGTTTCTGCAGCCGCTTGCGGCTGCGGATTCGCTTGGTCAATGTATCTCAATGGGGTGGTGCACACCAGAGCGGGAGGCGTTTTGCAGAAACGAAAAATGCTGGGGTGAGGCATTTTTTGGATTTCGGATGCGTTTCTGCCTCAATGTTAAATATAGGAAAAACGCAAACCGCTCTGAAAAACGCCTGTTCAGAGCGGTTTTGCCTGCGTTTTTGTTACAGAAGCTGTTCAGTAACAGCTTTACTGTAACAATATATGAAATGTACTATACTGAAATCCGCTGCAGCAATCCGCAAAACGCTAGCAAAATGCCATAGAAAAATAAGAAAAAGCGTTTCAAAATCTGCTAGCATTTTGCGGATCTGCTAGCGGGTTTTGGTGTGCACCAGGCCTATATGATCGTTGCAAGTCTGGTTAGGCCCAATAGATTTTTTTTTATCTTCCGAAATGAACGTGTTGTTGCCTGCTCATTACATCAAGCCAGATCATAGAAGTTGTCCATCTCATGGAGGGCTTTTTTCTAACATGCTTTATTGCTATTCATGAAGATTGATTTCACAGTCAGATAAAAGTTTTATAAAAGCATCATTTATGTATTTTTTGTGCTAATAAAGTTGTATCAAGTTTTGTACTATTGTTGCATGGTAAAAATCATTGTCCTTTTAACCACTTCATCCCAGAGCGGTTTTAACCAAGCGGACAAGGGCGATTTTCACCTTTCAGTGCTCATCCCTTTCATTTGCCAATAGATTGATCACTATGAAATGATCTATATTTTGTTTTTTTCACCACCAATTAGGCTTTTTGGGGTTGATATTTTTTTTCAGTAATTACTTTATTTTCTATGCATTCTAAAGGGAAAAACAAGGAAAAAAAATGAAAAAATACACTTTCTCCAATTTCGTCCCCTATAGTTTTAATATAAACACTGCTGCTGTACATAAAACCCACATATTTTATCTGGCTATCTATTATGTCCCTAATACAAAGTATGTTGACAATATATTATTTGGAAATAAAGGTGTATTTTTTCTATGGATTTTTTTCCACTAATTTCACATGCACGCACAGGAGCGCGCACGAGCGTGCGGGAGTGTGCACAGCGGCAGCAGCACTGTTTGACTTATAAAAACGTCCTGGAGCCATTCAGAGGCTCTAGCAGGACGTTTTTTTATAAGTCTGCTTGTCATTAAGTGGTTAAACAAACAAGGATTGGACAGGTAACACTGGCCACAGGTGGTGGTGGGGGGACATACACTTTAGGGGGGCAGCCCAGCAGGCAGCAGTGCTAGGACAATTTCTATCCTGCTGGAATCTATTGGAAATTGGTTTGCAGTGTATGGGCAGCCAATAGTTCCCTCTCTCATCAGATTTGATCAGAAAATGATCTATCTAATGGTCCATCTGGATTCCTCAAGACTGCTAACCAATGGCTAGCTGTCATCTGTAAAAGCTTTGTGTCTTTTAATAATGAGTTGGTTTGTGGTGCATTCGGAATGCTAAACTGTACATTAATATTCAGTTCCTCCATTCCTTCACATGTTTGTTTTCAAAGGCTGGCCCTGGTACCAAATTTGCAATTGGCATTATAGTCCATATTCGGATTAAAGCTCACGTTGAGTGAGCGGGATAAGGAGGGCTGCTATATATTTTTTTTCCTTTTAAACAATGCAAACTGCTTGGTTGCCCTGCTGATCCTCTGCCTCTAATACTCCAGCCATAGCTGAACAAGCAGATGCAGATGAGATTTTTCTGACTGAAGTCTGACTGAATTAGCTGCACAGAGCTGGGACAAGGTCCTTGAGCACCCAAGGCTGAGACACCAAAGTACGCCCCTCCATCCATCTCACCCCAGCCATCACACCGTGATTGCTTTTAGAATACTAGACGTCTCAGGGCCCCCAACCCCCGTACACCTTAATCTCTAGTTATCGGGCTTGCAGTCACAGTCATGTACCCCCTTTTCTTATTTCTCTCTGCTTAAAACACAAAAGGGGAATGATACCTGAGTGAGTTGTGTGCCCCCCTCCTACACTGCGCCCTGAGGCTGGAGCCTCTCTCACCTCTGCCTCGACCCAGCCCTGTAGCTGCATGCTTGTTTCAGGTGTGTGGTTCAGACACTGCTGATGCCGGAAAGATCAGCAGGACAGCCAGGCAACTGGTATTGTTAAAAAGGAATAAATGAGTCAGCCACCATATCACTCTCCCTTCAGACTAGGGATGGTCAGAAATGCCAATTACTGGTTCTATAGATTTTTGATTTCTGATTTCCGAGTAGTTTTTTTATTTGGTCATTTTTTGCATTCTCTGTTTGGCCAAATACTTCCGAGTTGCTTCTGCATTCTGTGGTCCGATTTTTCCGAGTTCTGGGATTGGTTTAAAATTACAGAGTTGCAGTAATGTGGTATTTCTGCCGAAATCTGATTTCTGAATTCCGGTTTCCGATCAGAAATATCGATTTCATCTGGAAATTTCAAGCCTGCAAAATGGGAATTAGCATCCCTAGGACACCTTGCTGTATTTGTAAGTCTATTGATCTCTGAATTTCTTGAAACAATGCTCTCTTGAGTAGATACTGTCTTTGTGGCCTTGGTATATATTGTTTGTTTAGTTTCTTCACATCCTCGTCATTCTCATCATGCTCTGGGTAGAATTGCAATGCACTGTATTTGTAAAGATTTCATCATTATCTACGTTCTCTATGGCCATTATGATATATTGATTATTTTTAAAGAAATTAATCTGCACACTAATGAACACCGGTTCTCTTTGAAAGGCTCATCTTCTAGTTTCAGTATACTATATCCTCCTATAATAATCCAAACATTTGTATATTGCTTTTCTCCTGTTGGACTCAAAGCACTCAAGAGCTGCAGCCACTAGGATATGCTCAAGAGGCCACCCTGCAGTGTTAGGGTGTCTCACCCAAGGACTTATTACTGATTAGGTACTGACCCTAGCCAGGATTTGAATCCTGGTCACCCATGTCAGAGGCAGCACCCTTAACCAGTACACAATCCAGCCGCGAATATTGCATAGTTCTCTGTGGAATGCAGTTTATCAGCAGACATAATACTTGTGACCTTGAAACACATCCGCAGAATATCACCAGCTCATATTACTGAAGTCTTGTGAGGGGAGCCTCTTCTCATCAGACTGCCAGCTAATTACGTTTTCTCATAGTGAGTTTCCCATCTTACGGCATTTTTCCACAGTGGGGGCTTTGAAGCTGCATTTTTTTTCTTCTCATCTCTTCCTTATTACTGCGGCTATCTTATTTACTCTGAGAATGACTGCATGGTAAGACTCAGGGAGGATGCTCATTGGTTCACACATTTCCTTTTTCAACCTTGATTGGCCACGCTTCTTGATTCAGGCCATAATGCATTGCAGTCCGGAGGTTCACAGCTAAGGGCTCATTTCCATTGCAACGCAGAGCCGATCGGCTCTGCGTTGCATGCACCTCCCCGGGGGCCGTGCTTACTATCCCATTCATTGTACTGAATGGGATCACAGGCGCAAACACCCCGAAATGCAGGCAATTCAGTGGTGAATCACAGCATGTGTATGGAAACAACAGACAGTGCAGTTTATGCACTCTCTGCTGTCCCTGCGATTGTGTTTCCATAAAGTGCTCTATATGGAAACAAGCCCTTAACCTCCTTACTGTAAACCCCGAGTCAGGCTTGAGATGGAAATCTCTAGCTCAGATTGGTAATCCCGAGTTGGATCCGTCGGAGGTGTGAAATATGCAGGGCTGCCGCAGATCTATTTAGCAGTATGTTTTTTAGGATCTGAAGGCTTGTGAAAAAAAATTGCTTTGCTTTTGGGGAAATAATCCTACCGCCAGGGAGGTTAACCACTGTCCAAACATTTGCAATAAATTGTTATTTAAGCTTGACTAGGAGTCTGCTCACATCTTAGAAACATTAACAAACTGTAGACATCTGCTAGCCAGCACTCCAAGATCTCTTACATTATTTCATAGAGTGTGTATATCTGATAAACAATATTGTCATTCAGCTACAGGGAGGATCATCTCATGACCATGCCAACCGGAATGGATGAGGACCGGCGTCACATATCTGAGCGGATATTCAACCTCACTCTGGAACTCATCAATATGCTGATTGGCGAGGTGAGGAGGATTCTGGGAGGTCACATGACATCACTCCTAAGTCTTTTAATGAAGCAGAAACCTGACTGGAGGGCGAGGAGGATTGTGGGAAGGTATTTAGTAACACTTCTTCCTGTCTCTGTATAACAGAAGTATGAAATGGTGAAAAATGCATCCATTAACCGACTAAAGCCCAGCAGCCCTCGGGATGTGCCGTCCCCCATTATAGTGTCTCCACATTATGCCCTCACTCCATACTCCCTGACACCAGAGAGGAACAAGATGGAGAAGATCCTGGAAGTCATCAAGAGGGTCGCCCAGCTGTTAACGGGAGAGGTGAGCGATTCTAGGAATTATGGGCCATTGGGCCTAATGCAGTAACTTGCATTAATATTGGCGTGCACAGACAGCACATGGCAATATTACCCTTACTTCTGAGCAAGTACTGCGAGTTACACTATTAGCATGACCCACGATACTCGAGTGGCACGACTAGTGCTACGATGAAGCACATTGCTAACGAGTGTTACCGTTAGTAACGCGCATTACTATAGCAATGGTTCTGCTACTCAAGTACCACAGGTAGTGCTAATAGCGTAACTCGCAGTACTTGCTGGGGAAATAAGGGTAACATTGCCATGTGCTGTCTGTGCACAGCAATATTACCACAAGTTACTGCAACAGGCCCAATAGTAACTACAACTAGTAGTTACAAGGGGCATGTCTACTACAAGGGGCGTGTCTGGATGGTGACGGTCTCTATATACTGTGATTGTCAGGTTCCTGTACAGAGTCAGGATGTCGCCATCTATTTCTCCATGGACGAGTGGCAGTATATAGCAGCACACAAGGACCTCTGCAAGGATATCATGATGGAGAATGAGGAGACCTCTAGACATACCAAGGGAGGAGAGACATTACTGGACCTCACCCTGGAGATCATCACCCTGCTGACCGGAGAGGTGAGGAATGTCACACGCTGGGCATGACTTCCCCTGAAATACCCTGAACTGCCACTGGAGGCTTTTTGAAAGCCCCTTAACCACTTTACCACTGAGGGGTTTTATCCCTCATGGACCACCTTTCAGCGCTCCTTCCATTCATTCCCCAATAAAGTTAACACTACTCATCACAACAAAATAATCTAGAGGTACAGACTAACCAGCAAGCTCATGGTGACCCAGAACTCATTGGAGTGTGTAAGGGACTACAATGGTCCTAAAAGCCCCCTTACTAAGATGTTAAGAAAAACAAAAATGTGCTTTCCTAAAACAGAAAGAATTTGCGATAATTCAGGTTGGAGTGAGCTCGAGATGTCTCCCAGGCACCACTGCTGAATATATGCAAATTAACCATTGTACCCTTAGAAGCTAAACACACCTCCAGAACCGCTGGAATGCAATGATGTGTCAGCTTGTTAAATTGTACAGAGCCATAATAATCCAACATGCATACAGACTGTTTCGGATTGTTTGATCCTCATCAGTGCATGGCATGGATTAATTTGGCTCTATGGAGTAGGGCTTGTAAACCGAGAGGTACAGACTAACCAGCAAGCTCATGGTGACCCAGAACTCATTGGAGTGTGTAAGGGACTACAATGGTCCTAAAAGCCCCCTTACTAAGATGTTAAGAAAAACAAAAATGTGCTTTCCTAAAACAGAAAGAATTTGCGATAATTCAGGTTGGAGTGAGCTCGAGATGTCTCCCAGGCACCACTGCTGAATATATGCAAATTAACCATCGTACCCTTAGAAGCTAAACACACCTCCAGAACCGCTGGAATGCAATGATGTGTCAGCTTGTTAAATTGTACAGAGCCATAATAATCCAACATGCATACAGACTGTTTCGGATTGTTTGATCCTCATCAGTGCATGGCATGGATTAATTTGGCTCTATGGAGTAGGGCTTGTAAACCGAGAGGTACAGACTAACCAGCAAGCTCATGGTTAATTTGCATATATTCAGCAGTGGTGCCTGGGAGACATCTCGAGCTCACTCCAACCTGAATTATCGCAAATTCTTTCTGTTTTAGGAAAGCACATTTTTGTTTTTCTTAACAAAATAATCTATATCTTGTTATTTTCGACATCAATTAGACTTTCTTTGGGTAGTACATTATGCAGAACATTATTTTATTCTAAATGCATTTTAATGGAATAATAGTAAAAAAATTGAAAAAAAATCAATATTTCTCAGTTTTCGACAATAACAGTTTTTAAATAATAGATTCTACCATAATTAAAACTAACATTCTTTATTTGCCCATTTGTACCGGTTATTACAATGTTTAAATTATGTCCCTATCACAATGTATGGCGCCAATATTTTATTTGGAAATAAATGTGCATTTTTTTCAGTTTTGTGTCCATTACTATTTACAAGCCAATAATTAAAAAAATAACAGTAATATACAATCTTGACATACAGTACAGACCAAAAGTTTGAACACACCTTCTCATTCAAAGAGTTTTCTTGATTTTCATGACTATGAACATTGTAGATTCACACTGAAGGCATCCAAACTATGAATTAGCACATGTGGAAGTATAGTACATAACCAAAAAGTGTGAAACAACTGAAAATATGTCGTATTCTAGGTTCTTCAAAGTAGCCACCTTTTGCTTTGATTACTGCTTTGCATTGCTTGGCATTCTCTTGATGAGTTTGAAGAGGAAGTCACCTGAAATGGTCTTCCAACAGCCTTAAAGGAGTTCCCAGAGATGCTTCACTCTGTGATCCAGCTCAACCCAAACCATCTCGATTGGGTTCAGGTCTGGTGACTGTGGAGGCCAGGTCATCTGGTGCAGCACCCCATCACTCTCCTTCCTGGTCAAATAGCCCTTACACAGCCTGGAGGCGTGTTTGGGGTCATTGTCCTTTTGAAAAATAAATGATGGTCCAACTAAACACAAACCGGATGGAATAGCATGCCGCTGCAAGAATTTGTGGTAGCCTTGCCAGTTCAGTATGTCTTCAATTTTGAATAAATCCCCAACAGTGTCACCAGCAAAGCACCCCCACACCATCACACCTCCTCCTCCATGCTTCACGGTGGGAACCAGGTATGTAGAGACCATCCGTTCACCTTTTCTGCGTCGCACAAAGACACGGTGGTTGGAGCCAAAAATCTCAAATTTGGACTCATCAGACCAAAGCACAGATTTAATGTCCATTCCTTGTGTTCTTTAGCCCAAACAGGTCTCTGCTGCTTGTTGCCTGTCCTTAGTGGTGTCGTAGCAGATATTCTACCATGAAGGCCTGATTCACACAGTCTTCTCTTAACAGTTGTTCTAGAGATGTGTCTGCTGCTAGAACTCTGTGTGGCATTGACCTGGTCTCTAATCTGAGCTGCTGTTAACCTGCAATTTCTGAGACTGGTGACTCGGATGAACTTATCCTCCGCAGCAGAGGTGACTTTTGGTCTTCCTTTCCTGGGGCGCTCTGCATGTGAGCCAGTTTCTTTGTAGTGTTTGATGGTTTTTGAGACTTACTTGGGGACATTTTCAAAGTTTTCCCAATTTTTTTCGGACTGACTGACCTTCATTTCTTAAAGTAATGATGGCCACTCCTTTTTCTTTACTTAGTTGCTTTTTTTCTTGCCATAATACAAATTCTAACAGTCTATTCAGTAGGACTATCAGCTGTGTATCCACCTGATTTCTCCACAACGCAACTGATGGTCCCAACCCCACTTATAAGGCAAGAAATCCCACTTATTTACCTGACAGGGCACACCTGTGAAGTGAAAACATTTCAGGTGACTACCTCATCAAGAGAATCCAAAGAGTGTGCAAAGCAGTAATCAAAGCAAAAGGTGGCTACTTTGAAGAACCTAGAATATGACATATTTTCAGTTGTTTCACACTTTTTGGTTATGTTTTATACTTCCACATGTGTTAATTCACAGTTTGGATGCCTTCAGTGTGACTCTACAATGAAAAATAAAGAAAAATCTTTGAATGAGAAGGTGTGTCCAAACTTTTGGTCTGTACTGTACATATTAGAAAAGGTCACTCCCTAAGGCAACCATTTGAGGACCGCAGTGTTAAACCCCCCTAAAGACCAGCCTGTTTTTTTTCCCTAATTGACCACTGCAGCTTTAAGGCCAAGCTGCAGGGCCGCACAACACAGCACACGAGTGATCCCCCCTCCCCCTTTTCCCCCCACCAACAGAGCTCTCTGTTGGTGGGGTCTGATCTCTCCACATTTGTTTATTTTTTTTACATAAATATTTATTTCCTTTTTTTTTTAATTAAAAATAGCCTTTTTTTAATATTAGGAACAAAAAAGGAGAAGAGATCCGGGCACCAGCTCTGCAGTAGAAACACCTTTTATTGCAACCCCAGCGTCCCCATACACACAGTGAAAGAAAGTCTGACAGCCGTTTCGTGGGCTTCAAAGGCCCACTTCTTCAGAGGCCATTACATTTGTGTAATAGCCTCTGAAGAAGCGGGCCTTTGAAGCCCGCGAAACGCTGGGGATGCAATAAAAGGTGTTTCTACTGCAGGGCTGGTGCCCGGATCTCTTCTCCTTTTTTGTTCTTACTGTTAAAAGCTTATCTGGAGGCACAGCGTGTACACCTATACCCCCTGAGCCATCTGTCATCTAGTGCCGGTCCATCTCTCTGTTTTTTTGGAGCCTTTTTTTAATATTGTTTCCCCTGCTCCCTCCCTCCCTCCCCCCGCCAGCCAATCAGGGTGATCAGCTGTCATAAGCTTCAGCCTATGACAGCCGATCACTGTCCAGCCTATGGAGGGGACAGCCGTGTGACACGGCTGTCCCCAGTACAGTGCTGCTGCCAATCGCAGTGCTGTACATGTAAATAGACGGCGATCACGCTGTCTAGCAGTCTCCCGAGCGGCACTCGCTGAAGGCAGGGCAGAGCTCCACCCCCTAAGAAGAAGATGCGCGCGCAGCCTACGCGCAATCTCCTTCAGTAGCCGGCTCCAGGATGTGTCGCCAATTGACGTTAGGCGGTCCTGAGGCTGCCGCCGCGTCCACGCCCGTTGGCATGGGGCGGTCTTTAGGTAGGTAACTATTTATGTATGAATTTATTTTTTAATTGCAATTTTTTTTTTTCATGCAAGTATTTTTATTGGGTAAATATGAGAGTGTGGGAATTAAGTAGCTAATTTAAAAATGAGCGTAGGACTTTTTATTAACAAAATATATGTAGGTGTAATTTTACTATTTGGCCAAAAGATTTGGTCCGTTTTTATTTATGCACCCTGTAAGCATACCATTACGCTTACAGGAAGTGAATGGTGGCACATGATGACATTTGTCTTCTATTCATCATAGGAGAATGCTGACTAATGGAATTAGTTTTTGCACCCACACAGCACTATGCAGTGATCAGGAAGACCTCAGCTGAACATAACACTATGAGAAGAGGCCATCCACGCTCTGCTAGACTAAGAAAAAGCCAAAGTCCCATCACTGCTTCCCCTCCCCCCTCCCTCATACCCGAGACTCACCAGCAGAGGATTCTAGAGGTCACCAACCAAATCACTGAACTGCTGACAGGAGAGGTGAGCGGTGCTGGGAACTATGGGGCATTATCCAGTAACTACAAGGGGCGTGTCTGGATGGTGACTGTATCATTCTGTGTGTCAGGTTCCTATAAGGTGTCAGGATGTCGCCATCTATTTCTCCATGGAGGAGTGGCAGTATATAGAAGCACACAAGGACATCTACAAGGACGCCATGATGGAGAATCAGCAAATCCTCCCATTGTCAGGTAAGAGATAAATGAATTATTACAGCCAAATCTCCATGTAAATAGCTGTATGTTACTTTAATTTCAGCAACAACATATTTATTGTATGTATGTTGGTTTGTTTTGAAAAGTAACATCTTCCCTCCAGCAGGGGGACACAAGGTCGGGAACAGGTCAGAGGGCCATCTTGTGTCAGAGCCAGACGATGCTGCAGAAGATAATGACGTCACCCAAAGTTCTCCCATTTCTGTAGACACACAGCAGAGAGGTCACAGTGCAGACAATGAAATGGCTCCACAACCTGACAGACACCAGAGAGTTCTTGCCGTGGAGGAGTCGTATTCCTGTTTTGAGTGTGAGAAAGTGTTTAGGATAAAAGGCCAGCTTGTTGAACATCTGAGAACTCACACTTGGGAAAAACCATTTGTATGTTCCGAGTGCAACAAATGTTTTACAAGTAGTACCAGACTACAAAGACATGTTAAGCTTCATGGTGGAGAAAAATCATTTTCCTGTTCAGAGTGTGGGAAACTTTTCTCTGATAAAGGAAGCTTAGTTCAACATCAGATAATTCACAAAGGTGAGCGTCCTTTTCCCTGTTCAGAGTGTGGGAAAGAGTTTTATCGAAAATCACACCTTGATAGACACCAAAATCGTCACAAAGGTGTGCGGCCTTTCTTATGTTCAGAGTGTGGAAACCGCTTCCTTCAGAAAAGAGATCTTCTTGCACATGAGAGAAGTCACACAGGTGAGCGTCCTTTTCCCTGTTTAGAGTGTGGGAAATGTTTCAGTCAGAGTGTAAACCTCCTTATACACCAAAGAATTCACACAGGCGAGCGCCCTTTTTGGTGTTCGGAGTGTGGGAAGTCTTTCACTGATAAAAAAGATCTTATAAGTCACCAGAGATATCACACAGGTGAAAAACCTTTAACATGTTCAGAATGTGGAAAGTGCTTTACTCGGAACAATAGCCTAGAGAGGCACCAGAGAATTCACACAGGTGAGCATCCTTTTCGCTGTTCAGAGTGTGGGAAATGTTTCAGTAGGAAAGACAGACTTCTTGCTCACCTGAGGAGTCATACAGGCGAATGTCCCTTTTCCTGTTTAGAGTGTGAGAAATCTTTCAGTGATAAGGTAAAGCTTCTTAAACACCAGGAAATTCATTTTGGTGGGCATCCTTTTTCCTGTTCAGAGTGTGGGAAATGTTTCAGTAGTAAAGGAAGCCTTGTTTCTCACGAGAAAATACACACAGGTGAGCAGCCTTTTCCCTGTTCAGAGTGTGGGAAATGTTTTAGGCTAAAAGGAAACCTCCTTCAACATCAAAAAATTCATACAGGTGAGCGGCCATTTTTCTGTTCAGAGTGTGGTAAATTTTTCAGTCATAAAGCAGACCTTCTTGTACACCAGAGACGTCACAAAGGAGAGCGTCCTTTTCCCTGTTCAGAGTGTGGGAAACATTACTTTACTAAAGGAAGCCTTAATCGTCATCACCTTTCTGTACACCAAAAAGGTCTCTCAGACCAGCTTCCTTTATCTAATTCACAGTGAGGGAAATGTTTCCTGGAGAAAGAACATAGTTTTGTACACCAGGCGACTGGCGCTATTCTTGTTCAGAATACTGGAAATTTTGGGGCATAAATCAAACCGTGTTCACCAGAGGATAGATACAGGTGAAGTTACATTGTTACATAGTTACATAGTTATTTTGGTTGAAAAAAGACATACGTCCATCGAGTTCAACCAGTATAAAGTACAACACCAGCCTGCTCCCTCACATATCCCTGTTGATCCAGAGGAAGGCAAAAAAAACCTTACAAGGCATGGTCCAATTAGCCCCTAAAGGGAAAAATTCCTTCCCGACTCCAGATGGCAATCAGATAAAATCCCTGGATCAACATCATTAGGCATTACCTAGTAATTGTAGCCATGGATGTCTTTCAACGCAAGGAAAGCATCTAAGCCCCCTTTAAATGCAGGTATAGAGTTTGCCATTACGACTTCCTGTGGCAATGCATTCAACATCTTAATCACTCTTACTGTAAAGAACCCTTTCCTAAATAAATGGCTAAAACGTTCTTCCTCCATGTGCAGATCATGTCCTCTAGTCCTTAGAGAAGGCCTAGGGACAAAAAGCTCATCCGCCAAGCTATTATATTGCCCTCTGATGTATTTATACATGTTAATTAGATCCCCTCTAAGGCGTCTTTTCTCTAGACTAAATAAACCCAGTTTATCTAACCTTTCTTGATAAGTGAGACCTTCCATCCCACGTATCAATTTTGTTGCTCGTCTCTGCACCTGCTCTAAAACTGCAATATCTTTTTTGTAATGTGGTGCCCAGAACTGAATTCCATATTCCAGATGTGGCCTTACTAGAGAGTTAAACAGGGGCAATATTATGCTAGCATCTCGAGTTTTTATTTCCCTTTTAATGCATCCCAAAATTTTGTTAGCTTTAGCTGCAGCAGCTTGGCATTGAGTACGATTATTTAACTTGTTGTCAATGAGTACTCCTAAGTCCTTCTCCAAGTTTGATGCCCCCAACTGTATCCCATTTATTTTGTATGGTGCTAGACCATTAGTACGTCCAAAATGCATGACTTTACATTTGTCAACATTGAATTTCATCTGCCATGTATGTGCCCATATAGCCATCCTATCCAGATCCTGTTGCAATATGACACTATCTTCCTGAGAGTTGATGATTCTGCACAATTTTGTATCAGGTGAGGGTTCATTTTCCATGTACATGTAATAAAGGTGACGGGTAGTTTGGATGCTGGATGAAGCCAATAGTAGAATATTAGTAATGTTACCGATTCTCTGCTATCGCCTCCCATAACTTAACTCTCACATTAAAGAGGAAAAAAAATCAATACACTGCAAAATGAGGAGTTAAAGAGAACCCGAGGCGGGGTTCTTACAACGAAATCCCCATACAGAGGTTGGGTCTGCCTATAGAGTCCAGCCTCTGTTGCTACTCAGATTCCCACTAAATCCCCCCCAGCGCTCAGAGAGACCCCATAAATCACAGCCGCGCTGTGCGGCTGTGTTTACCTTTGTAATGTCAGTCTTGCCGCTCCCCCGCCTATAGCATCACTCCAGTCCCCGCCCGCGTCCCTTCCCTCCAATCAGCAGGGAGGGAAGGGACGTGGGCGGGGACCAGAGCGATGCAGGAGGCAGGGGAGCGGCGAGACTGGCATTAGAGAGGTAAACACAGCTTGCTGCGACATGCTGTGTGTCGGCAGCACGGCTGTGATTAATGGGGTCTCGCTGAGCGCAGGGGGGATTTAGGAGGAATCTGAGTAGCAACAGAGGCTAGCCTCTATAGGCAGACCCAGCCTCTGTATGGGGATTTCGTTGTGAGAACCCCACCTCGAGTTCTCTTTAAAAAATAGAAGAGAAATCAAGAAATGGTTGATATTTGCCATGTAATTTGTTCATGCTTTTGCCTGCGTGTCATCATCTTTTCTACTGACATAAAAAAAAAATACAGACGGCACCAACTGCCATTATTTATAACCTCACCTACTAACATTGCAATATGCTAAAAGGCTGTTTTTATAGATGTACATATGCACAGAAGGAGATATTGGTTGCTTGGCAATTGGTAACAGATGTTATTTGCCTTAATGCAACAAGGCCACAGATAGGAAACTGTCAGGATCATGGCCCTGCCGTCACACCGTGGGAGGGGTTTCACCAATATCATCCATACAGACAAACCCCTCCCCCCTGATGATCTAGAGGTAAAGATTTCTCCTGGGAAAGGGTTATCAGCTACTGACTGGCATAAAGCTCAATCCTTGGTTACAGTTCATCTTTAACCTTCTCCTTTCTACACTTGTTGCTGCCACTGACCCTATTAGGCAGATTTTGGCTGTACCTTAGCTTAACTCTGACCATTTCTTTGTCAGAGGTGCCTTTGCTGCAGTTTGCATTGAGGCCCATGGCTGTGCTCAATTTAGGTGTGCTGTGCATTCAGTTTAACTGTTCCGTCATTTTCCTGCACAGAGTGTGGGAAATATTTCAGGCCCAGTGCACACCAAAACCGCTAGCAGATCCGCAATACGCTAGCGGTTTTGGGAGCTGATTTCAGAGCGATTCTAGGCATGTTTAGAGAAGTTTTCTAAACATACCTAGCGGTTTTGGGTGCGTTTTTGTGTAGCAGATTACACACATTGTTACAGTAAAAGCTGTTACTGAACAGCTTCTGTAACAAAAACACCTGGCAAACCGCTCTGTAGTAGCGTTTTTCAGAGCGTTTTGCGTTTTTCCTATACTTTACATTGAGGGCAAAATGCTTCTGCAAACCACAAACGTGCAGCAGGAGGCACGTTTGCGGCTGGGCAAAAACCTCAAACCGCCGGTGTGCACCATCACATTGCAATACGTTAGCCAAGCGTTTTTACAGGCGGATGCGGCTGGCGGATCGCTCCAAAAACCGCTCAGTGTGCACTAGGCCTTAGTCAGGTAACCTTGTGCACTAGATAATCCAAACAGCTAGGTATTTACCTACCCACAGTGCAGGAAATGTTTTAGTGTAAAAAAAAATTCTGTAAACTCCACTCCACACAACTCTTTTTTCTGATGTTCAGAGAGTGGGAAATGCGCTGCTGAGAAAAGAAGTCTAACTGTTCTCTAGGAAACACGTAGCAGGTGATGCTGATGATTAACACATGGAGAATATTTATTCAGTGAATTTTTTTAACATTTTCAATTTGGAATGATTTTCCTATAAAGCAGCGGTGGTGTCAGTGGCAGGAAAAATCTTTTGAAGTCTTGACATCCCCCACCCACCTATCCACCTTGTTGTTTAGTCCTCTGAAGCCTCCACCCCACCTTTGCTGCACAATTGAGAATGGTCCAATGAAAACGTATGGGTCGGTAACACTCAAAGTAAATGTAGCTCTTTATTTCATCAAAAGTTCGGCAGCAGTGTCAGACTGCTGTTTCAGGCTTACAAGCCTTCATCATGTTGCATGGCTGATGCAGTTTGATAAAGGGTAGGAACACACTAGGCAGAATTGCATGTGCGTTTTCCATAGCACTCAGTGGAAAACGCATATGCAATTCTGCCTAGTGTGTTCCTACCCAAAGGGTTTGTAGCCCGAAACAGCAGTCTGTCACTGCAGTTGAACTTTTCATGAAATAAAGAGGTATATTTGCTTTAACCTCCCTGGCGGTACGCAGTTTCTGAGGCTGCGTCCGCGTGAGCTTCAGTCGTTGCTATGGCGATGATCGGACATGACGTCTGACGTCATCGACGTCATGCGCAATCTCGATCCTCCCCATAGCAAAGCCTGGAGCTGATTGGAGAGGCTGCACAATCGCGGGATCCGGGGGAGGTACGTATAACGGCGGCAATCGGGGGCGATCAAAAAAGAGCGGAGGGACTAGGTGGACAATGGTAGCTAGCGAAGTGCTAGCTACAAGGCTTACAACAAGTTTTATTCAAAAAATCCCTCCCAGGGCAGAGAAATCCTCCGAGTGTAGGTCGGGGTTACCGCCAGGAGGGTTAAGTGGTGCTGACCCATACGTTTTCATTGGACTATTGTACCCCAAGGCACACTGGGGTCGTGGCACGCTGTCCACTTTGATATCAGTGCTCCCTACAATCACTGTTTGGTGCAAACGACAATAGACATGTTAAGATGGCCATACACCTGTTGATCTGCCATCAGATAAATGTCTCTGATCGAATCTGATCAGAGAGGGATCAATAAACTTCCCCCCACAGGCGCTCGCAGTGACAATTCAATCAGCTTTTACTGTGCTTGTCTAGTGTCATCTACTAATACGGGTGGAGATGAATATGTGTGGAGGAGATTTCAGGTCATGTGACTCTCAGTTCTGAGTGATGATTGGAGGAATGGCAGAAGAAATGAAGCAGTCTGATAAGAGGATCACTGATAGGAATATTGGTGTCTAAAATGTCACTGACAGGTCACCAGATGTGGGTTTGATCTAATTTGTGTAGCAGAAATACCCTGGTATTCATGGGTATCATAACTCTGGCCCTGTAACATGCATAGTGCAGACACGCAAACATTCATTGCATCAAACCTATCGAAGGCCTAGTGCACACCAGAGCGGTTTGGCAGCGTTTTTCGATCCGCTTGCGACTGCGGATACGCTTGGTCAATGTATCTCAATGGGCTGGTGCACACCAGAGCGGGAGGCGGTTTGCAGAAACGCATACTCCCAGGCTGCTGCAGATTTTGGATTAGGGAGGCGTTTCTGCCTCCAATGTAAAGTATAGGAAAACCACAAACCGCTCTGAAAAACAGCAGTTCAGAGCGGTTTTGCAGGCGTTTTTGTTACAAAAGCTGTTCAGTAACAGCTTTACTGTAACAATATCACAAATCTACTACAACAAAAACGCTTCACAAAACCGCAAAATGCTAGCTGAAACGCTACAGAAAAATAAGAAAAAGCATATCAAATTCTGCTAGCATTTTGCAGGTCTGCTGGCGGTTTTTGGTGTGCACCAGGCCTAAAAGATTAGGATCACATACCCTGAGGCCCTCTCCTGGGACAGATAGCGCATCAAACTAAATTCACAAGGGAGCTAACAAAATATATTAATATCCACTATGCACACACCAGCATACACTGTGGGCATCCTAGCAATGGTCACAGACTGGAGAAAGAGGGAGTGCACTGGATTAAACTCTAGCCACAAGAGTCAGTTACAAAAAAAAATCACATATATCCAAGCCTCAAGCTAGAACATTTAAATAAGTTATTAGGAAGGTGCTAAAGGGGGTGCAGCCAGAAAAATAGCAAAACAAAACAGTTACCCTTTGCACACTCACATGCAAATGTTCAAACAAATGCTTTTGCAGGAGTCAATCATTCAGGCACCACTGCTGTCCTTACAGCTAAGTTCAAACCCAGGTCTTAGTTACAAAAGAATGCATTCCCTTGCGTAGTCACCTACACTGTGTAGAAGTACCCAGGTATTTGTATGTGTCCTCACTGTGGCCCTGTAACATGCAACATTTTAGAGGACATCAGAATGTGTGCTCCTAATTTAGATAGGTTTGATGCAATGAATGTTTACATATCTGCACTATGCATGTTACAGGGCCAGAGTTAGGACACCTACGAATACCTGGGTACTTCTGCGCAGCGTAGGTGACTATGCAAGGAAATGCATTATTTTGAAACTAAGACCCAGCTTTCAATTTATCTGTAGGGATAGCAGGGGTGAATGGATAATTTATTTCTGTGAATGTATTTGTTTGAACATTTGCATGTGAGTTTGCAAATGATTAATTGTTTTGTTTTTGCTATTTTTCTGGCCACACCCTCTTTAGAACCTCCCTAATAACTTATTTAAATGCCCAAGCTTGAGGTGAATGGAGACTTTGCTCTGGATTACACCTTTGAACTCATTAGATCTTTGAACAGGCCAATAGGGGCAAGCATCAGGAGGAAGCCCCTCCCACTGTTTTCCTTAATAGGTTGCTTTTTATAGAACAAAAGACTAGCAATACACACATACAGTACATACACACCAGCCACATGAAGCTACACACATACAAATCCACATACATGGGACACACAAACCTACATAACTGTATGAAGAACATGACCTCATTATCTAGACTTTTTATAGATAGGTGTTTGTATATACTGCTTTTCTTTTTGTAACTGTAGTTTTTGTGAGAATTAATAAAGTTGCATTGTTCATACAAGGAAAGTTTGTGGCGCCTCCTGATTGCTGCACAACCAACCTGTGAGGAGAACTTCCTGTCCTGGCACAACCCCCGACTGCTTCTTATCATTCATTTGTAGAGCCTGATGCTATTTTAAGAGCTAAAATACTCACCTCATGTGAGAACACTATCAGGCTGTGTTCCTACTGTCCATTTTACATCATAAAACAGACAGTGAATGGCTCCTATTTTATAAATTGGAGCCGTTCACACTGGTCACTCTGCTATGGATCTGCGGAATCTGTTGCAGTAAATGTACCACATTCCTGTGCAGTCCGTGATAATCCCGGCCAGGCGGATGCGTTCCCCCATATAGCCTATGGAAGAGTGCATCTTCCCCGGGCTACAGCCACTGAACTCCTGTACACAGCCAGGTGGCCGGCAGAAACATGGGGCTCTCCACTGGGCTGAAAAAGACCTCAGTGATGGGGAGAATTCTCATGGGTTTGTGGTGAACCAATGAAAATTCTCCCTGTCGCTAGGGAGAATTGGTCTATTTCTTCCTATGGAGAGCCTCATGCTCCTGCCGGCCTCCTGGCTGAGTACAGAGGGGCCGAGTGGTGGCGATACACGTGAGTGGCAATTGCTTCAGACGGACGTGGAGCAGACAGTGCAGAGCGGATGCAAAATGGAAAAAAAGTGCATCCGCTTAGTGGATGTGCTTACCGTGTGCAATTTGCATTTGCTGAAGTGGAAACTAAACACTTTACTAGCAGATCCCATTACCAGAATGAAACTTGCTTTTACTTTACTTTCTTCAGCATCCCTTCTTCTAACCATTATAGCTGTCTTATTTAAAAAAAAAAAAAAAATAGTGCCTCCCTTGCAATAAATCCCCTCAAGTCACAAGCTGGAATATCCAGAATGCAGCACAGCCTGAACAATGCCAGCCTGCATGGCATGGGCCTAACAATAGGGGATGCAGCCCCTGCTCTTATGGGGAACTCTGAACACCCCCCCCTGGGCCCGCTCAGGGCCGTTTTGGGGGTCTGGAGGGGTCACAGCATGAGGGGAGAGCTTGGTAGCACTTCGGTGGGGAGGGGGGACAGTCCTCCCCTTCCTCACCTCGGGCTCCCCCCTCTGAGCTCCCCTCCAACGTTGAATAGTTTGTGTATGCAGGCGGCGGGCAGCGGCAGATACATACCTTCCTTGTGTTCCAGCGCGGCTGTTTCTCCCTCTAGTGTCTGACACTACATCCTGTTTATACAGGAAGTCACGTCAAGCTAGAGAGAGGAACATTGGTGGAGCGTAAGGAAGGTATGTATCTGCTGCCGCCTGCATACACAAACTATTCAATGCTAGAGGGGAGTGCAGAGGGGAGAGCCTGAGGTGAGGGACCGTCCCCCCTCTCCGCCGATGTGCTACCAAGCTCTCCCCTCATGCTGCGACCCCTACATACCCCAAAAATGGCCCTGAGGGGGCCCCAGGGGTGGGGGTGGGGGGCCGCTCAGAATTTCTGCAGGGGGGCCTGGTGATTCCTAGTTACGCCCCTGATGCATGGTCTATGATTTGGGGGGGGCTCTGCAAGAAGTGGGCAGAAATGAAGGGCAGGGGTCTCCTCTCTTCTTTTACTGCTCAGGAATAAGTGGGGGTAGATGCTTCAAAGCAACAGCAGGATGGAGTCTCATTAGTCAATTTAACGGGCCAGCAAGAAACCTCAGTAGGAGGTGTGGCTGCTTTTCCCAGAGTTCCCTGTGAGCTCACAATTCTGGTAGTGTGTGGAGAGAAGGAAGCCACGGCATTCTGTTTTGCAGCACTGCTCTCCCTCCCCTACTATCTTTTCTCTCCGCCATGTTGCTCTGTCTTTTTATCTTAAAGGGCACCTAAGGTGAGAGAAATATGGGGGCTGACATATTTATTTCCTTTCATGCCACAGGTGTCGAACTCCAGTCCTGGAGGGCCAAATCCATGCCAGTGTTTAGGATGGACTGAGAAATGTGCTCTACCAGATGAACCGGACCTTTCCTGATTAAGTCCCATCAATTAGTTTGAGCTACTCCAAAAATGTGTGAGCACCTCAACCCTTGAGAACTGGAGTTTGACACCTGTGTTGCCCATTGCCTGGCTATCTTGCTGATCCACTGCAAACTCTAATACTTTTAGCCATAGACCCTGAACAAGCATGCAGATCAGATGTTTCCAACAAACACCTGGCAAGATTAGCAGCATGCTTGTTTCAGGTGTGAGATTCAGACACTACTGCAGCCAAACAGATCAGCAGGGTTAGGTCTCAGGCAACTGGTATTGCTTAATAGTAAAAATAAATGACAGCCTCCATATGTCTTTCACCTTGGGTTCTTTTTAAAGATAGATTGATTTACTTGTTATATTATTCATATTTCTTTGTCCTGCTATTGATCATTCTTTTTCTGGTAGTCTTTGGTGTTAACGGAGTTTGACCACAGAACACTCATTTAGCACATGAAGCAGCCTACCTTCCTGTTTTTGAGTATTTAACCAAACAAGTGCACTGTGAACAGGCTGAGGCCAGCCCTTAGTGACATGCATTGTTTGATATACTTCTATGAAGTGCTGTAGACTATTTGGTGCTTTATAAATAAATAATGTTGCTATTTTCCCTCCAGCAGGGGAATACAATGTCGGGAACAGCTCCGAGGCGCAGGATATGCCACATCCCGGAGGTAATGCTGTCACCCAATATTCTCCAGGAGAAAATGCCACTACTGGAACCACCCATCACATAGTCTATAGTGTCACTGCTTCCTCTAGTGGAGGTGGACCTTATCAGAAGACACCAGCTATCTCTACAGATATCCATGCACCGTATCACAGAGCTGATACAGGAACAGAACCATGTAACCAAGAGGCATCTTCTTGTGATGCATCGTGTAGAGACAATCAGAGATTTCAATGCCTGGAATGCAGCACTTGTTGCAAGTCCCAAGGGGCTCTTGCTAGGCACCGGAAGGCACACTCACACAAGCAGCAGTGGTCATGTTCAGAGTGTGGGAAATGTTTTAGGTGTAAATCGGTACTTGCTTACCATCTAAGAGTTCACACTGGGGAGAAACCCTTTGTATGTTCCAAGTGTGACAAGTGTTTTTCAGAACGAGGCAGCCTAAAAAGACATTTTAGGATTCATACTGGTGAAAAGCCCTTTTGCTGCCAAGAGTGTGGGAAATGTTTCTCTTGTAAAGAAAGTCTCATTGCACACCAGGTAAGTCACACAGGCAAGCGTCCATTCTCCTGTTCAGAGTGCAGCAAAAGTTATGGTCGAAGAAAACATCTTCAACGTCACAAGAGAAGTCATACAGGCGAGCGTCCTTTTTCCTGTTCAGAGTGTGGGAAATGTTTTAGTTTTAAATCAACCCTTCTTAAACACCAGAGAAGCCACACAGGTGAGCGGCCTTTCTCCTGTCTAGAGTGTGGGAAGTGTTTTTCTTCTAAAGTAAGTCTCCTTGCACACCACATAAGTCACACAGGTGAGGAACCGTTCTTCTGTTCAGAGTGTGGCAAAGTTTATAGTCATAAAGCTTTTCTTCTTAAGCACCAGAGAACTCATATAGGTGAGCGTCCTTTTTCCTGTTCAGAGTGTGGGAAATGTTTAAGTGATAAAGCAACCCTTATTTCACACCAGAGAAGTCACACAGGTGAACGGCCTTTTTTCTGTTCAGAGTGTGGGAAATGTTTTTCTTCTAAACGAAGTCTCCGTGCACACCGAAAAAGTCACACACGGGAGCAGCCTTTCTCCTGTACAGAGTGTGGGAAATGCTTCATTCATAAAAGTCACCTTTTTGTACATCAGAGAAGTCACACAGCTTATTGTCCTTCTTCCCATTAAGAGAGCAGGAAACTCACACAGGTGAGCATCCTTTTACCTGTACAGAGTGTGGTAAAGTTTTCAATCATTAAAGAGACCTCCTTGTACACCACAGAAGTCACACAAGCGAGCATTGTTTTTCCTGTAGAGAGTGTGGGAAATGTTTCACTGACAAAAGAAACCTTATTGCACATCAGATAATCCACACAGGTGAGTGTTTACCTATTCACAGTGCAAGAAACATTTCAGCATAAAAATATTTTCCTAATGTTCAGAGAGTGGGAAATGTGTTACTGAGAAAATACTAAACTAATTGCTCAGTTAGAAACAGAGAGGCTGATAAAGAACTGGAGAATTCACATAGGGTGAACTTTTCTTGCATTTGAATAATGATGTTATAAACAAGAGGTGGTGTAAGTACCAAAAAACTGTTTTTTGTTTTTTTTAGTTTTAGGCAGAATCATAAGTTACATTTTAATATCTTTCACAGAGCCCTGACTGTCACATACCCCCCTAGTGGCCGCACCGCACAATACCTTCCAATCGGTTTCAGCACACAGACCATGCAATCTCGTGAACGCAATCAATGAGCTGAAACCGCTGGAATTTTGGCAGCAGACAGACCAGAAGGAGGCGTGTGAACTATAAAACACAAAATACTTGGCTGCTACCATCTCTGTTTAACTGGGAAACAGAAGCCCACTGTGGCTGACTCTAAGACCTGCAGATAAACGATTAATAACACACTCTATTCTGGTTAATAACAACACTTCTCGATAGCGAATCTTCAAAAAGCTACGATTCTTCTGTGTGGCTGAATAGTAGGTGTCGCTGAACAAATAAATGACTTTAGAGTCTTTTATTATAAATGTAATAAAAATAATTAATTTATACAGAAAATCATTAAAATCAACAATTATAGAGACAATAGTAGCGCAGTATAAAAAGGGAAGAGGTAAATGAATACTTAAAGAGACTCTGTAACAAAATTTTCAGCCTTATTTCTTGTATCCTATAAGTTCCTATACTGTTCTAATGTGGTGTGGATTACTGCAGCCTTTTCTAGTTGCACTGTCTCTGTAATATATCTAATCTTCTTTTCTTTGTTAAACCTTGTCGAGCCAGGGAGGAATGTGCTGCCTCTGCTGTGATAGGGATAAGTTATTAACGCCCCCTGCAGGCGCTGTGTGCTTTGTTTACTACTCACAGACAGAGCTCTCTGAGGGGGAAGGTAGCTGTCTGTCTCATGCTGAGAACTGTGAGAATCCCAGACTGGAGTGCAGATAATTATCTATGTAATAAAAACTTGTAGTATACTGTAACATGATATATTCAAACATCTTTTCCTGGTTAGCAGCCATGTTTTTTGTTTGTAAACACTGCCTAAAACTGGCGACTAAAAGCCAGGATTGTGGCAGGGAGCTGCGGAAGCGGCAAAGAGGGGCCCAGGAGAACATAATGAATAGTATAGATTCTCTTTAAGTTCCGGTGAAAATGTCCCTTTGGGAAGTCTGAGCACATGGAAATGTCCTTTGATTCAGTTCCAGGAAATGGCTGCCAGCCACATGGTCCTCTGGCTAGCAGCAGGGTTTCGTAACGATGGAATATGGAGGACTGGGGGAGAAGTCCCTGTAGAGTTTTTTTTGAATGACCCACATTTTTGGGTGGGGTCTCAGGTTCAGCCCAGGGGCAGAAGGTACAGTGCCTCATGCTGAATGTATAGTGCCTAATGCTGAAGGGATAGTACCTCATGCAGAAGGTACAGTGCCTCATGCTGGAGGGATAGCGTTTCATGCTGAAAGATAGTGCCTCCTGCTGAAGGGATAGTGCCTCCTGCTGAAGGGATAGTGCGTCATGCTGAAGGGATAGTGCCTCATGCTGAACGGATAGTGCCTCCTGCTGAACGGATAGTGCCTCCTGCTGAAGGGATGGTGCCTCCTGCTGAAGGGATAGTGCGTCATGCTGAACGGATAGTGCGTCATGCTGAAGGGATAGTGCCTCATGCTGAAGGGATGGTGCCTCATGCTGAAGGGATAGTGCCTCATGCTGAAGGGATGGTGCCTCATGCTGAAGGGATAGTGTCTCATGCTGAAGGGATAGTGCCTCCTGCTGAAGGGATAGTGCGTCATGCTGAACGGATAGTGCCTCCTGCTGAACGGATAGTGCCTCCTGCTGAAGGGATGGTGCCTCCTGCTGAAGGGATAGTGCCTCATGCTGAAGGGATGGTGCCTCATGCTGAAGGGATAGTGTCTCATGCTGAAGGGATAGTGCCTCCTGCTGAAGGGATAGTGCGTCATGCTGAACGGATAGTGCCTCCTGCTGAACGGATGGTGCCTCCTGCTGAAGGGATGGTGCCTCCTGCTGAAGGGATAGTGCCTCATGCTGAAGGGATGGTGCCTCATGCTGAAGGGATAGTGTCTCATGCTGAAGGGATAGTGCCTCCTGCTGAAGGGATAGTGCCTCCTGCTGAAGGGATGGTGCCTCCTGCTGAAGGGATAGTGCGTCATGCTGAAGGGATAGTGCCTCCTGCTGAAGGGATGGTGCCTCCTGCTGAAGGGATGGTGCCTCCTGCTGAAGGGATAGTGCGTCATGCTGAACGGATAGTGCCTCCTGCTGAACGGATAGTGCCTCCTGCTGAAGGGATGGTGCCTCCTGCTGAAGGGATAGTGCGTCATGCTGAAGGGATAGTGCCTCCTGCTGCTATTTAGGAACATAGACATTTCTCTGGATTAAACCTCTGATCTTTAAGATTTTTTAACAGACTGATGTGTGCTAAGTGTTTTATTAAAAAGTTTTCTACAACTAAGAAAAAAGGGAACACACGCCACATCAAGCTGCACACATGATATGAACCCCACATATATAGATGTGACATGGTTATTTTTTTTTCTGTATACTAACTTTCTTTTTGCAACTTTTTGTTTTTAGTGAGAAATAATAATAAACTTGCATTACTTATACAAAGTTGTGTGTTGCCTCCAGATTGCCGTACAACTAACCTCTCACTTTCCTGACAGCAGGTGGTGTAAGGTTAGCACTCTTGCCTCACAGTGCTGGACTGGACACTATCTATGTGGCGTGAGCATATTCTTCCCCAGGGTACCCTCAGCATGTTAAAGAGGTACTCTAGTGAGTGACAAATAGCACAATGTCGTAAATTATTCAGGCCACCCACTTTTATATCTATCACCCTGGTTTCGGGATCAGAAACACTTCCAAAATCCAGGGCCGGTTCTAGCTACAATGGGGCCCTGGGGCAAAAATAACCTGGGGGCCCTCCTAACATCTACCCCCCCCCCCGTATGGTAAGTCTCGTCTGTGTTCTCTGTAGTGTTGCTGCTCTTCACTTCCTGTCAGCCACTAGAGCCCAAACAGAGAAGCAGGAAGTGCAGAGGGGCAACACTAAAGAGAAGACAAATGGACCTGCAACGCCTGGAACTTGGAGTAGGCGAGTGTGTGCCTGTCTGTCACCACTGCCTCCATAACACTTTGGGGGGAGGGGGCGTTGGAAGTGAGATAATTTAGTGATGTGGTGGCAGACATTTAGGGGGCCCTATGGATGCTGGGGCAATTGCCCCCTTTGCCCATATGGTAGCGCCGGCCCTGCCAAGATCTATACATTGCTGTATGTTGGTATATAGCCCCACCCTCTCAGTGATGTCACAGCCTAGGCTGTTAATTCTTCTCCCAGAGTATTCTGGGAGACCAGGTGTATTTTCTGCTCACTTTGGAACAAACACAAACAAACATTCCGCAGTGATGCACCTGCCAGTAGTAAGAAATGTCACCTGTGATTAATTTCAGAATGTAAATTAGGGTGAGGAGAGATTTGGGCAAACACCGATTAGATAATGTATAAAGTGTATAAAGTAATGTTGTGACCAAAAACAATAAGCAATTTTATTCATTACATTAATTTCAATCCAGTTCCACCTTTATTTATCCCCCGAAATAAGTGGCTAACCCTAGGCCAGTGATGGCTAACCTTGGCACTCCAGCTGTTGTGGAACTACAAGTCCCATGAGGCATTGCAATACTCTGACAGCTCTAAGCATAACTCGGGGAGGCAGAAGCATGATGGGATTTGTAGTTTTGTCACAGCTGGAGTACCAAGGTTAGCCATTACTGCCCTAGGCTATGGCAGGAGTGTCAGGTATGTCTGAGGGCATATATGACTGGGATAGACTACTGAGCACAACTTAAAGGGAACCTGAAGTGAGAGGGATATGGAGGCTGCCATCTGTATTTCCTTTTAAACAATGTCAGTTGCCTGGCAGTCCTGCTGATCACTTTGGCTGCTGTAGTGTCTGAATCACACCTCTGAAACAAGCATGTGCGTAATCAGATTTTTGTGAGAAACATCTGATCTGCATGCTTGTTCAGTGTCTATGGCTAATAAAGGAGGATCATAGGATCAGCAGGACAGCCAGGCAACTGGTATTGTTTAAAAAGAAATAAATATGTCAGCCTCCATATCCATCTCCATTCCCTTCAAAGTTTGGGTTCCCAGCAGAGGATTATAGTTGGACAGTCAATATATTGTTATTAATTCTGCTGCACTCTCTCAAATACTTATCTGTATGTTTTTGGGATGTGGGCAGAAACCTGGGTGCCCAGAGGAAACCCACACACACAAGAGGAGAACATACAAACTGATGTTGACCTGGCTGGGATTCGAACCGGGGACCCAGCGCTGCAAGGCGAGAGCGCTAACCACTATATCACCAGTCCGTGCGGCACATCAGAATATTCCTAACCGCTGTGCTTCCGCTGTCACTCTGATATCCGGTGGCCCACTCACAGCGTCCTACTCACTGGCTCCGTGTAGCTGCTCAGCAGACCTGTTAGTTGCACTTCCTCCCGGCCGGTGGGCGTGATGACGTTGGATCCACTGTCTCAGCAGGGATCGATTACAGACCTTAAAGAACAACTGAAGTGAGAAGGATATGGAGGCTGCCATATTTATTTCTTTTTAAGCAATACCAGTTACCTGGCTATTCTGCTGATCCTCTAATACTATTAGCCATAGACCCTGAACAAGCATGCAGCAGATCAGGTGTTTTTGACATTATTGTCAGATCTGACAAGATTAGCTGCATGCTTGTTTCTTGTGTGATTCAGCCACTACTTCAGCCAAATAGATCAGCAGGGCTGGCAGGCAACTGGTATTGTTTAAAAGGAAAGCAATATGTCAGCCTTCATATTTGTTTCACTTCAGTTGTTTTTTTGTTTTTTCAGTTTTTTATTTTATTTTGTGGTTACAATTTATAGCTTGTAAACTGTTATGGGACTTGACCTTCTATAATATGTTCCCAAATAACCATTTTTCTCTAGAAGCTTTCCAGAGGCGCCAATAGAATAAAAGTCACTTAAACGAGCTTAAAACCGATGGGGCAGTGGTGGGCATATCCCATCAAAAAGGAGCATACAGCTTAACAGCATCAAAACCACACAGAGGCGCTCAGTGTGGTTTTGATGCTGTTAAGCTGTATGCTCCTTTTTGATTGGCCTGATGAAGCGGGATTGCGCCCGTGAAACGCGTTGCCTATTTTTACTGTGGAGTATAAATAAAATTGTTGTTTGACTGTTGATGCCACAGTCCTTCCTTTGTTTGCTTTGTCTGCATGGATGGGATAGGCCCACCACTGCCCCATCGGTTTTAAGCTCGTTTAAGTGACTTTTATTCTATTGGCGCCTCTGGAAAGCTTCTACATATTGCTAAGTCCACCCTTGGTGGAGGGTTGTACCCATCTTCTTCCCATCTACAGAGAGCGACTTTTAATCCTGAGTGGGGTCAGGTTAATCTCCCCACCTACCTTCACAGTGGTTGCCTAATGGTAACCCTGGTTTGTGAGTATTAAATTGTTATATTACTCATTATTAATTATCATCTATACAATATCACACTTTTGGGCTCTTGGTGTCCCCCCTCCTTTTATTTTTCTCTAGAAATACAGTAGAATCCCTTGCTAGTAAACTCAAAGAGACCAGGTCAAATAGTTTACTATATTAGAAGTTTACTATATCAGGATTTGTCATGCATTGTATATTTATAGAGATGCATGGTCGGGACCTGGGGGCCCGGTTTACTATAGCCAGAGGTGTACCATAACGAGATTCTACTGTATTTCAAACATTCTTAGTGCTCATTTACACAGGGGATCGCAAAACGCTAGCAAAGTCGCTAGCTTTTTGCAACTGATTTTTTCAGGATTAACCCTTTTTCCATAGGACATTTTGAGCGATTGTGATTCACATTTTTTACATTTTAATCACGATCGGAAAAAAAAGCATGGCAGGCACTGTGGTTGCGTTTACTGTGAATAACCAGTGATTGCTGCAATGAGATCACTGCCATATACTTTTAATGGCACTAGCGTTTTTAAAATCCATAGTGATTGCTGGCAATTCGTCTGTCAGCGGTAAACACTTTAAAATCGCCCGAGTGTGAGTGGTCACCCTAAATGTATCTGATCACTACCCTTTTGTAAAATGTCAGGAATACAGGAATAAGATTTCAAAAATCACGCATGCGAACAACCACTTTATATTTAGGTGCAAAAACAGCCCACACATTTAGACAAACTTCATGTGCAAATACATCTTTATTAATTACTATTAGATATACAGCACACGCCCATTCAGTTGTAGGGGCAGTGTATTGGTATGTGCCATCATGTGCTTGCATCATGTGCCTACAGCCCTTATTCAATTCACTTTTTTTCTCCTACGTTTCCTCCTAGGAGGTAATTTTACATTTTGTGTTTAAAATAAGTTTTTAGCACCAAAAGCTACCATCATTTTCAGACTATAAGACCTGGGTGCCAGGTTTAGAGGGCAAAAACCAAGGGAAAAAAAACATACCATACCTGGTACTTCCATAGTCCAAGGGTGTCTTATGGGGGGGGGGGGGAAGGTGGATGGAGGACACAGAGACACCGGAGGACACGGGGAGGTGGAGGACACAGAGACACCGGAGGACAGGGGGAGGAAAACTCAGGGGAATGGAGGACACAGGGGGACAGCGAGCTGGGGGACAGAGGAGTGTTTCCTTGCTTGCAGATGGCTTCAAAGGCATTTTATTGATAAGGTGTGAAGAAATGACCCAGGAGAAGGCTTAGGAGAAAAAGTGAATTGAATAAGGATCTTAGGGGTATATTCACTAAACTGCGGTAAGCAGTATTCCGTGTGTAAAGTTTTACGGCACAATCAGTAGAGCAGAATGCAATATTTTACATGCAATGCATTACGCTCTACTCATCGTGTGTAAGAGTTTACGCACGTTATTCTGCTTATCGCAGTCTAGTGCATATGTCCCCTAGTGTCATAAGCCTCCTGTGAACAGCGTCCGTGGCCTCACTGAGGAGCTGATGCACTAACCTCTTGAGACCAGACTCCACCCCTACAATCTGTTAAGAACACAGCTGCCACTGCCAGGCTAATTCACTCCATCCGCCACTCCTCTTCAGCTGCCCCTCTTCACAAGTCCCTTCACTGGCTTCCTGTCTTTCTCAGAATTACATTTTATCTGCTCTGCCTGGCCTACAAATCCATTTATCATACCGCCCCTTCATACATCTCAGATCTTGTCCAGAGATACTCCCCAACCAGCTCTCTCCTCATCCCCCAACACTCTACAGATGTCCTCTCCTCGCATCACTTGCTCACAAGGCTCCAGGACTTCTCCAGCCCCTACTCTATGGAGCACCCTTCCCCCATTAGGCTCACCCCCACCTTCAACTCTTTCCTGCAGGCCTTTAAGACCCATTTGTTCACCATTGCTTACCCCAATGTTCATAGCTCTGATCCCCTCCATTGGACTTATAACTCCCCCCCCCCTTTCCATGTGTCCCTCCCTCTCCCCCCTTATATTGTAAGCCTATTTGGCAGGACTCTCCTCCCCATGTGCTCTTCTCCACCCCCTTATGGACTCAGTGACTCGTCTGCTATGTTTATTCTTAGATTGTTACATCACTATTCTGTGTACCATTGTTGAACGCTATAATGCCCTTGTGTAACATTCTTTAAAACGAACCTGAGGTGTGAGACCTATGGAAGCTGCCATATTTATTTACCTTTAATCAATACCAGTTGCCTGGCAATTCTGTCGATATTTCTGGTCAGTGGGGTCTGAATCACACACCTGAAACAAGCATGCAGCTAATCTTGTCAGATTTGTCATAGATATATGATCTAATTCATGCTTGTTCAGGGTCTATGGCTTAAAGTATTAGAGGCAGAGGATCAGTAGGACAGCCAGGCAATGTGCATTATTTAAAACGAAATAAACATGTCAGCCTCTATAGCTACATCTCACCTCGATTCTCTTTAATGTTGTGAGGTCTCCCTTATCTATTGTACAGTGCTGTGTAATATGTTAGATCTTTATAAATAAAGTTTCATATTAAGCTGTTGGGGTCCTATATGGCCTATAGCCGTTTCTTACCGTTTCACTCCTGGAGTTGTGGGGTCCGGAGTGAATGAACCCCCAAACTTTCCAACAAAGAAAAATGTGCAATTGAATGGAACATAATTGAGTCTCCCCTGGTCCGATAAAATGATCATATTGAATGGTCGATCGGACAGGAAAATCAAGTCATGTATAGACATCTTTTATCAAGGCAGTTTCCAGAAAAAAAAATATAAACAGTTCCGAGGCACTACTGCTACCAATCTGACTAACAGGCAGAGCGCACACTTCTTGGGACGATCATGCATTTTTCCCACATATGAAACCGCATTACAACGTAAATCAATAGAATGCAATGGGATGACTCACCCTGTAATGCGCTTTTTGCATGCAGGAAAAAACAAACAGCCTGCAGCTTAAAAATTGTTCCCTGCATGCCATTTCCCGCTTACTTCATTCAGCTGCCGTGGGTTACATACATTCGTACATGCATGAGAACGAAAAATCCACCACGGGAAAACGGTGTTCAGTTGAAAGGGTAATCCCTGTCTCAGATCTGTACCCCTCCCTGCCACCCCCAGGCAAAACTGTCACAGAGGTTACAATAAAGAAAGCACTTTGGGGAAAATGGGGGTCTCTTAATTTATAGTTAGAACAGAGATTCAGCAAAATGTTTTTTATTTAAACATTTTTTTCATTAGGAAAAGAAACAATGGTGCAGAAAAAAGGACATACAACAATATAAAAAGTACAAGGTAACATATATAAAAGTAAGCATCTGCCCTGGTTATAGCATAGAGCAGCTTCTGGATTACTTGCAGTTATATCCAGTCTGGAGGTGCAGAGTCACTGAGCTCTCATAGATCTCTATGTAATCCTTTAGAGTGTGATGGTAATCAGAGATCTTCTTTACACTGCCGCACAATACCGTCTTCTATTCCTGGCAGCAGGAAGGTGTAAAACATTTCCACCCAATCACAGGTAAGTCAGATGGACTGAAGAATGGGATAGAGGTCTATGAGGTCTAGCGAACACACACTGGAACGTGGCCATACACTTATCAATGTTTCCAGTCAATATCCAGCAGATTCATTTATTCAGCCAGAAACTGAAACCTAATCAATCTATTTCAGTCTGAAATCAATGGAATCAGTTAACTGAGCAAGTGGGAAGATATGGATTGATCGGCAGTGGGTTGGGAGCGTGGCGTTGATGGCGTTCGATTAAGGGACGACTGATATGTAGACAGCAGAGCTTACATTCACCTATCCACTGATGCGTCAACGGGCGCTCCTCACTGTCTCTTCTCTCCTGGAGCATGCCTGTGTCACGTGAGAAAATGCTAGAGGCCTCTAGTGGTACATAAGGTGCCTCTAGTGTTTTCAACCTCTAGTGTTTATCTCGTGACACAGGTGATCCAAGAGAGAAGAGACAATAAGGAGTGCCTAGCTAGATCATTTATAAGATAAATTATCATTAGGGCTAAGGTGGCAGCACACGGGCACATGGCCAGCAGATTCCACCATCAGATAGATCCCTCTCCGATTGAAATCTGATCAGAGAGGGATCTCTTACTGCCAGACACTGGAAGAAGCCCAGTGATGTACCGTGTTAGCCATACAGGAATCAGTCTGATGAAGGCTTCATAGCCGAAAGCTTACTGCTTTTCTTGTACGTTAGCTAACAAATGGTATCATCATCCTGAATCAAAACTTCTTGCCACATACGGCAAACAGATTTTTAAAACATTTCACCTCAAAATCTGTTAAAAATCTATGTCGTGCAGCGCACGGCCCCCCAGGCCTCCCCCATCTGTGCTCCTCAGGGAGTTGGTCTGTCAGTCATCCTGAAATCTACCAACACTACCACCTCGCACCTGACTGCCTTCCCTTTTGAGCATGATTTTTCCATCCCTGAAATAATCTAAATTACGATCAGGCAGCCACGCCTGCGGCATTGATCTCCAGCATAACTTCTCATAATGATCAAATCTGCCAAAGGAAAACTGACAAGTGTATGGGCACGTTAAGAGTCACAGGTCCTACAGAAGATCTACCAGTGTCAGACTGGGAGGTGGGAAAGTTGAGGAAATCCACCTGCTGGGCAAGCAGCAGCAACCCTGTGTTATCACTCCCAATAGAAACCTACAACACCTGTAAGTAGCAACACCTGATTGCTGCTGCTTGGCTAGCAAGTGGATTTCACCAGCTTTACCACCTCCCAGTCAGACGCTGAGATCTACTGTCCTTCTCTCAGCTTCCAGCAGTTGTAGCATATTCCTGCTTGGATGTCTGTTGTCACTTGTATAGTCCGCGTGTCAGAGGATTCATGAGATAGAGCTCTATAATGGTGGAAACAGAGCCGAGAGGTATGACCGGATTCTCCAAAACAACAACAAGCCGACATCATTACCCAACAGACTCCATCTAAAACTGAAATTTCACTTCTCCCAAAATATAATCTGTCTTCTTACAACAGAAGGTATTTTTGATAATTCACATTTATGCAAATGATCTTTATGCCCCTGAATCCAGGCTCAGAAAAGCTAGTGAATAGCAAGCCTGGATTTACAGCCTTGATAACGTCCATGCCAGGGCTCCCCAGGGCTCGGGAACTGCCACCAGAGGGCAGTATTAGGAGCTAAGTCACAGTATGTAATCCCGGCGGAATCGAGCAAAACTTGGTGATTGTGGGGAGGGCGTGACCGGACATTCCTGATGCACACACGGAACGACAAGTGTACTTTGCAACGCACATGCTCTTTTATATGATCTTTAGCCGGATAGACATATATGAAAGCTGGGTGCTTTTATAGTTGTTTTTAAAGAGGATAAATGGTTTTTAAACTGTATCACGCTATTAGGGCCCATTTTTGCAGGACTTGGGGTAATCCTGCGTCCTGCTGAGAGAGAGGCATGCTGCTAGCCATTTACACCAGACGGCTATACAGCATATGCACTTCATGACAGTTTTATCTGTCCATTCATCTGTGTGGGGTGTGATGGAAGCTTCTCTGGACTACACATGCTATGCCAGATTGGAAGATTCATTCAGCGACCAGAACATCTGTTGTTTTTACTTTAACACTACAGCTTATACATTTTACAGAGCAGTATCAATCCCTGCCATCCACTGATGATGACCAAAAAGTCTGAAACAGTCTGTCTGCATGTCGGTTTGATGTGACTCTGTAAATTGTATTACCTATAGGCTTTTTATGCACCAATGGTTCTGGATGTAAGCATGGCTTCAGGGGCATAGAAATCATTTGTATATTCAGGAATGATGCATCATGGGAAACCACAGTTGCTCACTTAAAGCAAAATTATTGCAAATACTTTGGGGTTGATTCACTATAACAAATAGCACGCCTTATCAGAGTTAACATGCCTTATCAGAGTTAGTGTGTCTTATCAGAGTTAACATGCCTTATCAGAGTAGCATAGTGAGCGCTATGAACGTATGCCTGCTAATCGGCAATGACGAGAGCTCCACTCGTCCTGCCCTGAGCCCCTGAGGGTCCAATCACTTTAAAGGACATTATTCCTGCACTTTGATTGGCCCAATAGGCTGCCTGTCAAGTTTCCTGTCAAGTGACAGGCAGCCTATTGTGCTCACTATGCTACTCTGATAAGGCGTGCTAACTCTGATAAGGCATGTTTACTCTGATAAGGCACACTATTTGTTATAGTGAATCAACCCCTTTCTGTTTTAAGAAGGCAAATCACACTGAGCTTTGCTTTTTAGTAGGAGGGCTTTTTGGTCTCTTATAGCTCCTATACTTTGCAGGTGGTTCTGGGTCACCGTGAGCTCTCTGGCTGTTCTGTAATTCTCCCAGACTGACCCTTTTGACTCCTCAACTCCATCATTAAATTATTTTAAACATGAAACGTCTACCTAAGAGAATTCACCACATACGATTTCATCAGATTCAGTAGCTGTGTCTTCTGGTGTGCTCTTAGATGAAAAGTTCTGTGCAGAGCTATTCCCACACTCTGAACTGGAAAAAGGCTGCTCACCTGTGTGATTTTTCTGGTGTTTCTGAAGGCTTGCTTTATAAGAGAAACATTTCCCACACTCTAAACATGGAAAAGGACTCTGGCCAGTGTGAATTTTCAGGTGTTGAAGGAGGTTTGCTCTGCCAGCAAAACATTTTCCACACTCTGAGCAGGAAAATGGTCGCTCACCCGTGTGAATCCTTTGGTGGGTAAGAAGATATCCTTTCTGACAAAAACATTTCCCACAGTATGTGCAAGAAAAGGGACGCTCCCCTGTGTGAGTTCTTTGGTGACACAGAAGGCTTGCTTTCTGACTGAAGCATTTCCCACACTCTGTACAGGCATAAGGACGTTCATTTGTGTGAGTTTTCTGGTGTCTAAGTAGATCTCTTTTCATGCCGAAACATTTTAAGCACTCTGAACAGGCATAAGGACGCTCCCCTGTGTGAGTTCTTTGGTGACTAAGAAGGTATGCCTTTTGATTAAAACATTTCCCACACTCTGAACAAGAAAAAGGGCGCTCACCAGTGTGGATTCTCTGATGTCTAACAAGTGTTCCTTTGTAACTGAAACTTTTCCCACACTCTGAACATGACCATTCCGACTCATGTGACTGTGTCTTCTGCTGAACAGCCAGAGATGCTTCAGATTTATTGCATTCAGGATATGCTGATCGCTGATATTCTGTATCTCGCCCCTCTGCAGGAGGGAAAATGTAACGGTTACATTTTCTGTATTCAGAAGTGATGTGCGTTGGTCTAGTAATCAACAGTGTTACAGAGCTGTATCATAGAAGTGGACAACCAAACCAGCTAAGGAGCATTGTACGGTGATGTGATTCTTATGTCATCCAATGTCATGGAGCTTTCATATGGTGTACAGTATCTCCTCCTCATTTGTTGGTGCTATGATGTTAAACTGAGGAATGGAGATAGGCCTTTCATATATTGTACAGTATCTCCTCCTCATTTGTTGCTACTATGTGGTTATACTGAGGAATGGAGATGGGCCTTTCATATGGTGTACAGCATCTCCTCCTCATTTGTTGGTACTATGATGTTATACTGAGGAATGGAGATGGGACTTTCATATGGTGTACAGTATCTCCTCCTCATTTGTTGGTACTATGATGTTATACTGAGGAATGGAGATGGACCTTTCATATGGTGTACAGTATCTCCTCCTCATTTGTTGGTACTATGATGTTATACTGAGGAATGGAGATGGACCTTTCATATGGTGTACAGTATCTCCTCCTCATTTGTTGGTACTATGATGTTATACTGAGGAATAGAGATCGGCCTTTCATATGGTGTACAGTATCTCCTCCTCATTTGTTGGTACTATGATGTTATACTGAGGAATGGAGATGGGTCTCTCATATGGTGTACAGTATCTCCTCCTCATTTGTTGGCACTATGATGTTATACTGAGGAATGGAGATGGACCTTTCATATGGTGTACAGTATCTCCTCCTCATTTGTTGGTGCTATGATGTTATACTGAGGAATGGAGATGGGCCTTTCATATGGTGTACAGTATCCCCTCCTCATTTGTTGGTACTATGATGTTATACTGAGGAATGGAGATGGGCCTTTCAAATGGTGTACAGTATCTCCTCCTCATTTGTTGGTACTATGATGTTATACTGAGAAATGGAGATGGGCCTTTCATATGGTGTACAGTATCCCCTCCTCATTTGTTGGTACTATGATGTTATACTGAGGAATGGAGATGGACCTTTCATATGGTGTACAGCATCTCCTCCTCATTTGTTGGTACTATGATGTTATACTGAGGAATGGAGATGGACCTTTCATATGGCGTAAAGGATCTCCTCCTCATTTGTTGGTGCTATGATGTTATACTGAGGAATGGAGATGGGCCTTTCATATGGTGTACAGTATCTCCTCCTCATTTGTTGGTACTATAATGTTATACTGAGGAATGGAGACGGGCCTTTCATATGGTGTACAGTATCTCCTCCTCATTTGTTGGCACTATGATGTTATACTGAGGAATGGAGATGGGCCTTTCATATGGTGTACAGTATCTCCTCCTCATTTGTTGGTACTGTGATGTTATACTGAGGAATAGAGATGGGCCTTTCATATGGTGTACAGTATCTCCTCCTCATTTGTTGGTACTATGATGTTATACTGAGGAATTGAGATGGGCCTTTCATATGGTGTACAGTATCTCCTCCTCATTTGTTGGTACTATGATGTTATACTGAGGAATGGAGATGGGCCTTTCATATGGTGTACAGTATCTCCTCCTCATTTGTTGGTACTGTGATGTTATACTGAGGAATAGAGATGGGCATTTCATATGGTGTACAGTATCTCCTCCTCATTTGTTGGTACTTTGATGTTATACTGAGGAATGGAGATGTGCCTTTCATATGGTGTACAGTATCTCCTCCTCATTTGTTGGTACTATGATGTTATACAGGCAAATAATGTCAAAATGTTTTCAGAATCGAAAATACTACATATATATATAATATGAAAATAAAGATATAAAAACAGATTTACCCCAGCTGCTTAGCTCCTCTTCTTCCTCCTCTGTAGACTGCTGTTCACCTTTCACATATGTTTCTTCTACTTCCACTTTAATTATCCTTATCATGTCACTCTCCTCCATAGACTGTTGATCTCCCCACACACATATCTCTTCTTCTTCCTCTTTAATTGTTCTCACAATGTCACCCTCTGCCATAGACTGTTGATTTCCCCACACGTTTGTTTCTTCTTGTTCCTCTTTAATTTTCTTCAGCATGTCACCCTTCATACTAGTCCTCTGATCATCCCTCACATATGTCTCTTCTTTCTCAGGCTTCATGTATCCCAGTTCTACTGCCTAAATACACAAAATAGTAAAGTTGAAAATAAGATCTTCAAGTTGAAAAAAAACAACATAGGCCCCGATTCATAAAAAGCAGTGCGATAAAAAAAATCTTGTCGGGAAAATACCGCACTCGGTACTTTCCCGGTCTGTGTGCTAATTCATAAAGATTTCCCCAGCTGCCGTTGGAGGTTGGTAAATTACCGCAGCCCATTGAGCGGTAGAGTAGAGCAGTGTGGCGATTCTCTCTTTTGCCCTGCACAAATGACTCGCACAGACGGCTCTCTGCACAAATTACTCAAACAGATGACTCGCACAGACTTTTCCTGCCTGCAAAAATGACTCGCACAGATGACTCAGACAGATGACTCGCACAGACTTTCCCTGACTGCACAAATGACTCGCACAAATGATTCACACAGATGGCTCTCTGGCTCTCTGCACAGATGACTCAAACAGACTTTGGCTCCTTGCACTTTGCATTCACCAGAGGTGTCGGTAACTTGTTAACGCCTCACTAGAGGTGTCGGTAACTACGGTCAGGCTTACCGCTTGTTGAAGGCTTTATGAATTGGCATTTGCTGACAATTTACTGACATGTGTTGGCGGTAACTACAGCCAAGTCGGTAATTTATCTCCCTGGTCGGTAATGTCAGCTTCTCATGCAGTAACAGCCTTTATGAATTGACACTGTGCTAAGTGCTCGGTAAAGTCTGCTGTTTTCAGCATTACTGCATGAGGTAATGCTTTATAAATCGAGGCGATAGACCTCAATTCACTAAGCAGTTATGACTAGTCTACAGATGGTTTTAAGACCTGGTCAAACATTCAGTAATTACACAATTCACAAAGGCAAACTAGGAGTAACCACACCCACTTTTTCTGACAGAGATTAGACCAGCTGATTTCTTGTTGGTAAAGTCATTCTGTGAGGTATTTTAGATGTGAGGGTGGAACCTTTTGAATTAATTATGCAGGGGTTGAATTGTATGCAGAGGAGAGATCATCAGAGGGGAAGGATGACAGTCATAGCTACTCGTTTGTGAATTGCATCTTTTGATCATTTTCCCTGCTTTATCCACCTAATTACCAAATGGTTTAGACCAGGTCTAAAAACATTTGGTAATAGTGAATTCTGCTTTGATGCAACTGACCAAACCATCAGTAGACTAAAGACCATCAGTAGACTAGTCTACATTGCTTAGTGAATTGAGGCCATAGTCTCATATGATCTGAAATTACTTTACAGGTCTTGACCCTCAGCTTTACCTACCTGATTATCATGCGCATAGTTGTGGTCTCCCTGTGGACAATCCTGGGAATAAGGAGGACCTGTACATCTCTCTGCTGGATTTCTGTTATTAGATCCATCTGTAGGAAACACACACACCTGCTGAATACATTGTCTCTGTGTCTATCAGATGATGGGGGGAACTAGATGGACCCTCCACACTGCTCTCTGCTTTACAAGAAATGAAAGTCTGCTCTTACCTGGTAATGTGAGGGGCAGCTGACTCTTCATCCTATTGGCCTTGTAGAGGTCATTGTGTCCTACATACTGCCCTTTTTCCAACATGCCATCTTCTTGTTTCCCATCACTAAAGGTCTTCTGCTTTTCCATCACAATGTTCTCCTGATCCTTTTAGATGCTCCCCCTGCAATGCAGAGTATTTTGCACACAACACAAGGAGTCATTTGTAAGAAAGTACAATATAATACATAATAAATTAACAATCTTCTGATCCTTAGGGAACTTCCTTAATAAATATAAAATAATTCAGTACAATTGTTCCATGTTTAGGCAGTCATACATAGGTTCAATAGTTGCCCAATCCAGGATGTTATTGGTCACTTCTTATAGTGTTTGACTGAGAGGGGTGGACAGTAGATTGTAAGCTCCTGTGGTGCAGAGATGATGGGAAGAGATCAGTGATCTCTGCACAGTGCTGTGGAATATGTCAGAGCTATACAAATGTATAATAATAATAATAGTGTGTGAGTGTGGTGGGGACATTAGAGTGTAAGCTCCTCTGGTGCAGAGATGATGGAAATTGATCAGTGATCTCTGTGCAGCGCTGTGGAATATGTCAGAGCTACACAAATATATAATAATAATAATAATAGTGTGTGACTATAGTGAGGACATTAGTGTTTAAGCTCCTGTGGTGCAGAGATGATGGGAAGGGATCAGTGATCTCAGTGCTGTGGAATATATCAGAGCTATATAAATGTATAATATAATAGTGTGTGACTGTGGTGAGGACATTAGAGTGTAAGCTCCTGTGGTGCAGAGACTGATTGATATGGATCAGTGATCTCTGTACAACACTGTGAAATACGTCAGAGCTATCCTATATCTTAACTGCCCTGTTGCTGCGTCCTCCAGTGTCCCTGTGTCCGTGCATTGTATCTGGTGTGCGTGCGCGGTGCACAGACAGACTTTAAACAGCAAGGAGGATGGGTGCAGGACATGTGTGAGTTTGTGCGGCCATGTGCTTGCGGATCGCGGCTGTGTGCATGTAGCGGGGGAGGGGAGAGTAGTCGCGGCTGAGGCCTACAGCCCGTTTTTAAACTGGTGGGCCTTTTAACTAGTATATGTATAATATAATAGTGTGTGGCTGAGTTGAAGAAATTATTATTATTATTATTATTTATTTATTTATTTATAAAGAGCCAACATATTCCATGGCGCTGTACAATGTAAGAAAACAAACAAGGGATACATAATGATACAGACAATGATATACATCAAATATGAACACTGATACAAAATACAGTACTGCTGATTACAACAGCAAATTTAACATGATGACTAAAATGTATAAATGTCTAACAGAGTGCAAGCAATTAAATTAATAACATTCCATGACACAAAAGGGTGAGAGCCCTGCCCATGCGAGCTTACAATCTAAAGGAATGGGGTGGAAACAAGAGGTGGGGGCAGTATACAGTATATGTACAGGCAGTGCGTAATTAGGTTATTTAGTGGGTGCATGGCCTATGCTAGAAAATATGCTTGTCGGAAAAGGTGGGTTTTGAGAGAGCGTTTAAAGATTTCATTGGTGGGAGAGTGGCGGATGTGCTGTGGAAGGGCATTCCAGAAGAGGGGTGAGGCACGTGAGAAGTCTTGTACACCTGAATGTGTGGAGGTAATTGTAGAAGAGGATAAAAGAAGCTCGTGCGCAGATCTGAGATTGCGGTTGGGTTGGTATCTGGAGACTAGTGAGAAGATGTACAGAGGAGAGAGATTGTGTAGAGCTTTGTAGGTTAGGGTTAAGAGTTTGAACTGAATCCTCTGGTTAATTGGTAGCCAGTGAAGAGCTTGACAGAGAGGATCAGCAGACGAAGAGCGAGAGGAGAGATGAATGAGTCGAGCAGCAGAGTTCAGTACAGAATTGAGCGGTGCTAGTCGGTTAGTTGGAAGTCCACCAAGCAATATATTGCAATTGTCCAATCGAGATATAATAAGAGCATGTACTAACATTTTGGTTGTGTCATGAGAGAGAAAAGGTTGGATACGTGCTATGTTTTTGAGTTGGAGATGACAGAAGCTGGTTAGGGAGTTATTGTGAGGAATAAATGAGAGAGGAGAATCAAATATTTATATTAAGTTTTACGAAGCGAGAGGACATGAAAGAGGATATAGTGGACAGGCAGAAGGCAACCCGTGTTAGGAGGGAGTTAAGGTCTGGGGCCGAGAGGTACAGTTGTCTATCATCGGCATTAGAGTGTAAGCCTCTCTGGTGCGGAGGTTGATGGGTATGAATCGGTGATCTTTTTACAGCACTGAGGAATATGTCAGCGCTATATAAATGTATTATACAATAGTGTGCGGGTGTGGTGAGGGCATTAGAGTGTAAGCTCCTCTGGCACAGAGACTGATGGGAAGGGATATGTGATCTCTTTGTACATGGCAGACTCTGAAGTAAATGAAAGAGGGGAATTATTGGATGTAAATATAAAATGATTACCTTTTCTGCTACCAATTCCAGCAATTGTTATTCTCTACTTCCTCCCAACTCTCCTGTAACGCTGAACTTCCTGTTGTGCGTTCCACTCTTTCCTATGTATGCTCCACTGGTTATGTGCAAGCACCACCCTGTGGGCAATAGAAGCACTGCAGTGATCATAATCAGAAGATACTGTAATTGGGCTAGAATGTTCACGTTAAAAACAGTTGCTCAGAGAACAAAGAAATATAAACAAACAATAAAAAAGAAGTAAAGCTACATAAAAAGATTATTATGTGCAATTATGTGGTAGACTGTTCTGTACTGTATGCCAGCATTAATGTTAGTAATGGTGGGAATTGTGCATACCTTCCAACCTTTTGAGATGAGAAATAGGGACACTTAAGCCACGCCCTGTCACGCCCCTGATCACGCCCCCGTCACACCCCCTAATCACGCATTCCATAAAGATTTCATAAGAAAAATATGTTGTTTTATAATTCAAATAAACCTGGTCCTTTCTATCCTGGAGCATTTTCCTTCATATCAATATTTGAAAATAAGAAATTTATCAATTTAAAAGATGGGGATAAAGTTTAGAGGCAATTAAACACATTTTTCAGTAGAGAAATAGAAATATTTACATCGAAAGAGGGACAATGTCCTGAAAGAGGGACACATGAGGAGGAAAGAGGGACAGTTGGGAGGTATGATTGTGCAGTTCATCATGTTATAGTTGTGGCAGCTCTCTGTATCTCTGTATGTCACTCCAGAGGGAAGGGGATGGGATATGGAGCAGGCAGGAGAGAAGGGTCAGTGGCCAATTTGTTGACTCCTCTTTCAGAGTCAGAATAATTTTCATTTTCACATTAAACTGCCGTTCAGGAAGATGGCGGATTAATTGGCAGCCATGGCCACGGGATTCTGGCTTTTTCTTGTTTTTCTTTCCTTTTCCCTACATATACACCTTGTTCTCCCCCCTGAAGGTGTGCAGTGTGGTCCGCTGTAGCCTGAGACGCTGGTGCGGATGGTGGGGAGTCCAGGACCTGGAGTTTTTTCTGCCTTTCCTGGCTCAGTTGTCTGCACAGGTACAGGCTGTGTGGAGTCCACCGCTGCTGCCCAGGAGATCAGGGCCCCACTGAGGTCAGAAGGCACCGCGTCACACCTTTGGCCTTGCTGGATGCCAGCTCTATCCATCGGCTGCTGCTGCTTCACCAGGGGGACTTTTGGATCAGCCCCTTCATTATGCCAGCTGCTAATGCGGAAGGACCGCTGCAGCCGGATGCTACTGTGACAGCCAGATTATATTGACCAGCCGTGCTGAATGCTGCCCTGGAGTCAGGATCCACCACAGAAATCAACACTACTCAACCTTTTGAACTGGAACACCTTGGCCAGCACTGCCAGATACCAGATGTCAGCAATCGGGATCCCCAGCGGCATCGGCCATCACCAAGGGTTTCTTTCATGAAGAACTGAGTCTTCACTGCTGAACCCTCGCCTCCCTGTGTCCCCGTCCCATGTCTCCTTAGCGATAATAGAGGATGCAAATTGCGACTGGTAGCGCCGTAGTATGGCAGCCTCGGCTCTTGGCTTTCAGACATTATCCCCCCCATCCTTCCAGACCAGAACCTGTATGAGCCAAAACCAATTCTGGGTACAACTCCCCCTTTGTACTTGGCAAAATAAATGATTCTGATTTGGTCAAATATGTTTGCCCTTGCAAGGAACTTGATTGGCAGTTACTGAACAGATACAGACAATACTATACAAGGACAGACAGTATATATATTACAAGTCAAGGAGGACACTATAGGAGTTAACATATTGGAAAACAGCATGAGAAATTTCATTTTCCAGTTCCAGCTCTGTGCTGTAATGCCTTTAAGTCCCGTCTGTTTCAGAATTGCCGTTTGTGCTGGATGGATTAGCGTGGTTCTGCATTAAAGAGGCCCTGTAGTGACATATAGTAGGATGCAGTACATTATTCAGGATAGCCACTTTTACAGCAATTTTCCTGGTTTGAGCATCAGAAACACTTCCTCCAGCTATATACAGTATTGCTGTATATTGACTGTAGCCATGCTATCCCAGTGATGTTTAGTCTAGGCTGTTTACAAATGCGGAATTCTCTCCCCCACCCCAGAACATTGAGACCAGGTATATTTTGTACTGGGTTCGGAACTCTCAGTATACAAAACATTCTGCACAGCTGCACCTGACAGGACAAAATATGTCGCCGCCTGTGATCAATTTTAGAATGTAAATCAGAGTTAGGAAAGGTTTTACAATGAACAAACTTTAACTTAACCATTAATAAATACATATTGTGAAAACATAATCAGTTTTATTGTATCACACAAATCCACTGCGCGCTACCAAATCTGTAAAGACAATCTCACATAGTGTAATCTGTATAAAACACTCAGATATCCACTACAATTCCCATCAATCGTGTGGCTAGTGATCAAGTGACCAATCGTGATTCCCACCACCTCTAATAACAAAGCGGTTCACCAGATGTTTACCACCAATTTACAGGTGGAATTCAGGCTCAAATATGTGGTACTCCAGGCTCATCAGTAATCCACATCCATATCCATAATATGATAAAATTCGGCGTTTATTCCTCAATAAAACACATTAAAATATTCATAGCGTAATATGTTTGTTAAAATGAAATCACACTGCGCCTCTCGCGCCCGAATCCACTTACAAGCTCCAAGAAGGATGTTTAAGCATTTCACAGCGGCAAAGCTGTTAGGTCTGTAGTGTCAACTACGAGGTCCGTCCGCGGCGTCCCGCTTGATCGATCCCCACGACCACCAACCTGCCCGGATTTCCGTGCTGTGCGTCAGGCGTACTGGCTCCGCCCTACGCGTTTCGTCATACGACTCATCAGGGCCCCTGATGAGTCGTATGACGAAACGCGTAGGGCGGAGCCAGTACGCCTGACGCACAGCACGGAAATCCGGGCAGGTTGGCGGTCGTGGGGATCGATCAAGCGGGACGCCGCGGACGGACCTCGTAGTTGACACTACAGACCTAACAGCTGTGCCGCTGTGAAATGCTTAAACATCCTTCTTGGAGCTTGTAAGTGGATTCGGGCGCGAGAGGCGCAGTGTGATTTCATTTTAACAAACATATTACGCTATGAATATTTTAATGTGTTTTATTGAGGAATAAACGCCGAATTTTATCATATTATGGATATGGATGTGGATTACTGATGAGCCTGGAGTACCACATATTTGAGCCTGAATTCCACCTGTAAATTGGTGGTAAACATCTGGTGAGCCGCTTTGTTATTAGAGGTGGTGGGAATCACGATTGGTCACTTGATCACTAGCCACACGATTGATGGGAATTGTAGTGGATATCTGAGTGTTTTATACAGATTACACTATGTGAGATTGTCTTTACAGATTTGGTAGCGCGCAGTGGATTTGTGTGATACAAGACTTCTCAAACAGGATTCAACACAGCGCACTCCATTTGCTCTTTGGAACTTTGACAAACTTTTTGCAGCTGAGCCTGCGGTTATTAGGCAAAATATTGCTGAAGGTTTTGTATACAGGTGGTAGTGTGTGTTTAAACTGATTGGGGGGGCGCAGCATTAATCGTTCTAAATTGATAATCAGTTTTATTCATTACATTATTTTAAGTACAGTTCCTCTTTAAGCAGAGTTACCACTTGGGGGAAGATACTGTTCCTGTGCCTGGAAGTTTTTGTTACAACTGACTGGTATCTCACACAGAAGGCAGGATTTGGGAGATGAAGTGGGCAGAGTGAGAGGGGTCAGAGGTATTTTTGGCCGCTGTCTTTCTGCACCTGCTAGTGTACAGGTGCTGCAGGGAAGGTAAACTGTAGCCATTTATTCTTCCTGCTGATTGGATGATGCACTGCAGTCTCACCTTCTCCCATATGGAGCATGAGCCAAACCAGTTACTGATGATGTAACGGTGGATTGGATGACTGCAATATAAAACTGCACCATTGCTTTTTGTCATATGCCAAACTTTTTTAGCTGCCATAGGTGGTACATGCTCTGTTGGGCTTTCTTGATGATGGCAGCAGTGTTGTTTTCCCATTTTAGGTTGTTGGTGATTACGGACCCAAGGAATATGAATGGAGGTAGGGACTGGGAAGGGGGGGGGGGGGTCTTCTGAAATAAGAACATTAAAGTGTACCTGAGTTGAAAGGGTGCAAAAGCTTCATACATACCTGGGGCTTCCTCCAGCCATGCAGATTGCTCCCTCATCGACGTACTCCGCCTCCTGGATGCTCCAGTAAATGCCCCACCCCCCTCACCACCAGTTGGGGGCAGTTGATGCAAGTGCAGTCTGTCTGCACGCGTGCTCCCATGGCAGGGAGCGTTCTGTGCCTACACAGTAGTACAGATCGCTCCTGCTAACAGGAGCATGGCAAGGCACACGCACACAGTCCGCCCCAACTGGCAGAATTAACGGGGAGCATCCAGGAGGCGAGGATGGCGGCGAGGGAGCAATCGCTTGGAGGGGGCTGGAGGAAGCCCTTAGGTATGTATAAAGATTTTACACTTCAAGTTCCAAGTTCAGGTACACTTTAAGCTCCAAGTTTTTGCTGCTGCACCAGGTAGAAAGCTGCCCCACTACATGTCTGTACACAGACTCTTTTTGCATCAGCTGTTGTAGAGCTCCAGTAGGGAGAGGAGGTTCCAGCCAGTGATTCTGTCTGCTGATTGGATGAACTGCAGTCACTGAAGATGTGAGGACTGATTTTATAGAGCTAGACCAGTCTTTCTCAACCAGGGTTCCCTGAAACCCCCGGTGTTCCTTAAGGACATTGCAGGGGTTCCCTGGCATTTTTCCTCTTCAAGGTGACTTACCTCAGTTTGCAGGTTAAGAAAGATTCAAAATGACTGATCCCTAGCGTCTCAGTGTCCTCTTCATTGGTTTTCTACCCATTATGAAATCTATCTTCCTTACATCTTCATCACTGCTGCAATGGCCTTGTGACTATTGTGACACATTACACTAATGATGAATAAGCACGTGGGATGCCAGAACTAAAGATGTGTGTACAGCACTGGGCAACGATAATAGGGAGGGCAATAATGGAGGGCATAAAATGGGTGCCCTATAAAGGAGAATCATGGAATGGGGACTAATAAAAAGTGTTTAGCCTCACTTACTTTTAATGACCAATCCTACTATAAATTAAATCCCCCCTCCCCCACTCCATTATGCAGGGGTTCCCTGAGAGCCGAAAATAATTTCAAGGGTTCCTCCAAGGTAAAAAGTTGGAGAAAGGCTAGACCATTCATTTCTGTGATTGGCTGGATTGTTTCAGCCTCCTCAGGTGGTTCCTTCTCGAGGCCTGCATCAGGTCGGGTACCCGCGGGTTACCCAAAATGCGGGTTGGGTTCGGGTAACCGTTTTGATTTTAATTGGGTTGCGGGTCAGGTGCGGGTAGCGGGTGGGGTCGGATTCCGGGTACCAGATTCACCAGAAAGCGAGTTGCGGCTCTGGAGTGGGTAGTGGGTCTGTGGGTGCGGGTACCAGATTTACCAGAAAGCGGGTTGGGGGTCGGGTGCGGGTAGCAAAGCTGCAGGTGCAGGTCAGGTGCGGGTCTGAAAAATTAGACCCGCGCAGGGCAATAAGTCGGGTACCCACAGGTTACCCAAAATGCGGGTTGGGTTCGGGTACTAGTTTTGATTTAACCGGGTTGCGGGTCCGGTGCAGGTAGCGGGTCTATGGGTGCGAGTACCAGATTCACTAGAAAGTGGGTTGCAGGTCGGGTGTGGGTAGCGTGGGTGCGGGTCTGAAAAATTAGACCTGCGCAGGCCTCTAGTTCCTTCTCTGCTGGATCTTCTTGGTGATGAAGTCAGTGTTGGCCTCACATTTTACATCCTGAGAGATTATGGACCCCAGAAATATGAATGACTCTTCCTGGGTAAAAGCTGGTCCATATATGATACAATAGGAGAGCGTACCTATGTGTATGCCATATACTGTATTAGTGACCTCTCGAGGCACATAAATAAATATTCCTTACTCGTCTATCCTTCAGAACCATCACTACCCATAGGTGTTCCCCGGCACCACAAAGCATAACCTAATTGTCATCTCCCTCTCTCCTTATAGGTGTTCCCCTGCACCACATGGTCTGACCTAACTGTCATGTTCCTTTGGTTGTGAGGTAGAAGCAGTACACCTGGACCACAGCTTCTGTGGGTGAAATCTCTATCAAAACACGTATTTGCCTTTTACTTGCGTTATGCTGTGCAATTCAGTCTTCTTCCTTTAAAGGATCCTCATACCAAAGTAATACTGAGTTTATTAGCAGAAACCTGTTGTAGAGGTACTGCTTCTCCCTCACAACCACGACTTTGTAGGTTCAGTTCTGGCTTGCTCTAAATTATTTAGCTGACTACTGATGGCATACAGGCATTCCCCCCCCCCCCCCCCCCCCCATGGAGTCACATCTGACTGTGGCTGTGGTCAAACGCAAAATGTTGCGGTTCTGTGCCACCAGGTGACGTCACCACATGTCAAGCACTGACATGCGTGGTGTTACAAACGCTGCCATTCAGATGCATGTTAATTGCATCCAAATGGTGTTTATGGGTGGCAGATGAGATGCTGAACTGCCCGACAAGAGTGAAATTCCGACTCCGGGCTGAAAGAGGCCTTAGTCAGAATAAAGAAAACAAAAATCACGTGCCAGATAGGTAAAAACTATCTACACTGCTAAACTCTGCCACAAATACAAATCAATATATATATATATATATATATATATATATATATATATACAGGGCTGTGGAGTCGGTCCAAAAATCCACCGATTCCGACTCCTCAGTTTAGGATTCCACCGACTCCGACTCCACGACTCCGACTCCTCTAATTTGCATATTACAATTTTGTTGATTAAAAGTATGTAACATGAAATTCGTCTCTTAACTGCCAACGCTTAGGAATTTTACAAGACAACTGAAGTGAGAAGGATATGTAGACTACTATATTTATTCCCTTTAGACTAAAACTAGTCCTTGGTAAGAGTACTTGTAAAAGGTACAAACCGGAGCAAAGAACATCTATCAGGCCCTAGGCAATGTAAGTGTGGGTACATGTAAGAGTGATGTACAGGTACTCTGCAGGGGAATGAGGAGATTGTAAACAGACAACACCTCTGTGTTCAATGTGCACAGCATTCTCAGTGGATTCCCTGCAGCTCTGTGGGGAGTGCATATGTAGAGTATAGTACTACTGTGTAACAAAGTAAACCTGAGACAGATGAAATTAAAGTTGTATACATACCTGGGGCTTCCTCCAGCCGCCTTCAGGATAATCAGTCCCTCGTTGTCCTCCTCCACCACCTGGATCTTCTGCTATGAGTCCAGGTACTTGAGCCAGTGAGGCGTAGTGCGCATGCACACACTCCGCCGCCAGGAGCATACTACACCTGTGCAGCACTATTGCGCAGGTACAGAATGTTCCTGGCTGTGGGAGCGGCATGCGGCCGGACAGCGCTGACTGGCTGAATTACCAGGACTCATAGCAGAAGATCCGGTTGGTGGAAGACAGTGAGGGACTGATTAGCCTGAAGGGGGCTGGAGGAAGCCCCAGGTATGTATAAAACTTTACTTTTCATCCGTCTCAGTTTCCCTTTAATTTGTAGTCACCAAACCAAATTTTAATAACATATCAAATTATTTGATTTCATCAAAGGGAATGCATACATTTGCATAAATCAGCATCAATGCAGAATTATTTCCATCTCGTTGACCATCTCTATTAGTGACACAGCTACACATCAGGCTTTATTCTTACAGCATAGATGTTATTTAGTATATATAAGAGATTCCTGTGTACACATCATATATACAGTCACAATCAGATATGTATATCTGACTTTAAAAATACGGGGACTGCTTTATTGAAGCAGCACAAGTAACTAATTTTGATTGGTTTATTTCATTTTTTGTAGACTAAGCACAGCTATTACTGTATATATACTGTATATATACATTATTTTTAATGACTTTTATCTGAGAAATAGAACATTTTATCATATTTTCTATTTTAATTACAGTTACAAATTCATTAGGAGTCGGAGTCGGTGCATTTTTCCCCGACTCCGACTCCAGGCACCCAAAATTGCCCGACTCCACGACTATATATATATATATGACTCCACGACTATATATATATATGAGTGGGTTGCAAAAGTATTCAGCCCCCTTGAAGTTTTCCACATTTTGTCACATTACTGCCACAAACATGAATCAATTGTATTGGAATTCCACATGAAAGACCAATACAAAGTGATGTACACGAGAGAAGTGGAACAAAACTCATACATGATTCCTAACATTTTTTACAAATAAATAACTGCAAAGTGGTGTGTGCATAATTTTTCGACCCCCTTTGATCTGAGTGCAGTCAGTTGCCTATAGACATTGCCTGATGAGTGCTAATGACTAAATAGAGTGCACCTGTTTGTAATCTAATGTCAGTACAAATGCAGCTGCTCTGTGAGGGCCTCAGAGGTTGTCTAAGAGAATATTGGGAGCAGCAACAACATGAAGTCCAAAGAACACACAAGACAGGTCAAGGATCAAGTTATTGAGAAATTTAAAGCAGGCTTAGGCTACAAAAAGATTTCCAAAGCCTTGAACATCCCACGGAGCCCTGTTCAAGCGATCATTCAGAAATGAAAGGAGTATGGCACAACTGTAAACCTACCAAGACAAGGCCATTCACCTAAACTTACAGGCCGAACAAGGAGAGCGCTGATCAGAAATGCAGTCAAGAGGCCCATGGTGAATCTGGATGAGCTGCAGGGATCTACAGCTCAGGTGGGAGACTCTGTCCATAGGACAACTATTAGTCATGCACTGTACAAAGTTGGCCTTTATGGAAGAGTGGCAAGAAGAAAGGCATTGTTAACAGAAAGCATAAGAAGTCCCGTTTGCAGTTTGCCACAAGCCATGTGGGGGACACCACAACCATGTGGAAAAAGGTGCTCTGGTCAGATGAGACCAAAATGAAACTTTTTGGCCAAAATGCAAAACGCTATGTGTGGCGGAAAACTAACACTGCACATCACTCTGAACACACCATCCCCACTGTCAAATATGGTGGTAGCAGCATCATGCTCGGAGAAAAGACTTGAGACTGGGGCGGAGGTTCACCTTCCAGCAGGACAATGACCCTAAACATAAAGCCAGGGCAACAATGGAATGGTTTAAAACAAAGCATATCTATGTGTTAGAATGGCCCAGTCAAAGTCCAGATCTAAATCCAATCGAGAATCTGTGGCAAGATCTAAAAACTGCTGTTCACAAACGCTGTCCATCTAATCTGACTGAGCTGGAGCTCTTTTGCAAAGAATGGGCAAGGATTTCAGTCTCTAGATGTGCAAAGCTGGTAGAGACATACCCAAAAAGACTGGCAGCTGTAATTGCAGCAAAAGGTGGTTCTACAAAGTATTGACTCATGGGGCCGAATAATTACGCACACCCCACTTTGCAATTATTTATTTCTAAAACATGTTTGGAATCATGCATGATTTTCGATCCACTTCTCACATGTACACCACTTTGTATTGGTCTTTCACGTGGAATTCCAATAAAATTGATGCATGTTTGTGGCAGTAATGTGACAAAATGTGGAAAACTTTAAGGGGGCCGAAAACTTTTGCAAGCCACTGTATATACAGGATCTTCTCAAAAAATTAGCATATTGTGATAAAGTTCATTTTGAGAGAGAGAGAGAGAGAGAGAGAGAGAGAGAGATCCGATTTCTTTTTGTTGAGAAAACAAATTTATTTAATATTTACAAAAATAACAGTCATTATTATAGTGACTCAGGATGTTGAAATCAATAATCGTACAGGAATACAGACTCACACACAGAATGATGGATTCCTTATCTATCTTCACACAAAACATCAGAAGTAATATCTCTGAGACATTCTCTCCCCAGGCCAGGCATGGGGTTTTGTAGGCCTTATACTTTCTGTGGCACCATCATGGTAGTAGTCTGCTTATTGCCTCTGAGAGAACTCTGAAGTCTGAATTGCACTAGCAAATTTTGCAGGAAAATGTGCATCTATCTGTGAACTGAAGTTCAAGGTAGACTGGGTCACCGGCAACTCTAAGCACACAAGTCGGTCAGTCAAAGTCCTGACATTAATCCCAAAGACATGTTGTGAGAGTCCCATACATTTCAGTACTGTCCTGACCATAAAGTGCATATGACCTACACAATCTTTGACTTGGGGACCCCTAAGGCTCTCACAGCCCCGGGCACTAGCCTAGCTACCCCCACGGAAGCCTTGGCCCTAAAACGATCAAAAGCAGGCAATTCATGTGAGGAAGACAACCAACATATCTCAATTTAAGCTGTCCTGTGAAGAGGAACAAGTTAAAAATTCTCCAAACTGAAGTATAGCGCTGAACAACACTTGTAGAGCTGTTTCTGACCAAGTTACATATCTTTGTAAAGTAGTATTGCCAATGCATCCCTTTAATTACTGACATATGAATTTTACAGGTCTTGTGGCTAGGTAGATGCTATTAAGGCACTGATTATGTGCAAGTAGTCCCAAAACCTGTATAACTTAAATGTGCCAGTATTTAGAGGGATGATTTGGCAACCCTGTCATAGAGTTAGGTAGCTTGCCGATAGCTGTGTAAAGACAATGCAGATCAACATATTTCAGACACTTTGATAGCCAACAATCCTGTGGCATTGCAGGAGGAGACAGCACAAAAAGAACCTCACCAATGTGAAAATGCCCATTTGTAGTCCAAGAAGAAGGCTGGAGATGGGAGAAGATACGGCAGGCTGAAGAGCTGTACAATATGAATTGTGGTGAGAGTTTCCTGGCTGTATAGTGATCTCCTGCACCAGTCTGGGGGAGGAGCCAACATTAGTTAGGGCCAGTATACTTCCAAGAGCCATAACAATTCTGCAGAGGCCTCTGACTACCTGCATAAGCGGACAGCACTCTCGCCTTGCAGCGCTAGGTACCTGGGTTGAATCCCAGCCAGGGCACTATCTGCATGAAGCTTGTATGTCCTCCCCATGTCTGCATGGGTTTCCTCTGGGTATTTCAGGTTCCTCCCACATCCCCCAAAAAACATACAGATAAGCAGAGCCGGGACAAGGTCGCCCAGCACCCAAGGCTGAGACACCAAAGTGCGCCCCTCCATCCCTCCCACTGCAGCTGTCATACACTGATTGCTATTAGACTAAGAGGTGCCCCAGGACCCCAACACCTTAATCTCTAGTTATCTGGCTTGCAGTCACTGCTATGTATCCACTTTTCTTATTTCTCTCTGCTTCAAACACAATAGGGGAATGATAGCTGAGTGAATTGTGCACCCCCTCCTACACTGCGCCCTGAGGCTGGAGCCTCTCTCGCCTCTGCCTCGGCCTGGCCCTGCAGATAAGTTCAGAATCAAAAATCCCTTATGTGCAGAGTACGATGGTTGTTGTACCCGGAATTGATTGCGGTACATATGGCATTGGCAACAGAACAAGCAAGACAATGGCACAACAGAGTCAGGACAGCAATGCAATAGCAACAGAAGTAGGCAGACTAATACATGTAGGTAGTCATGCTCAGCGTTTGAGTGGAGCATGACTGGGCAGGCAATAAAACATCATAGGAGAACTCAGGAGAGTGCTGCTGGAAAGAGTGCTGTGCTTGGAGGGGCGGGGCGAGTACAGGAGGGAATTTACTGTCCAGTTGGTGGGGTTCCGCAAAGAGGCGGGCCTGGCAGGGGAGGGCTGAGGTTCAGCCGGTGAAGCCTGAGGAAAGAAAGTGCTCCTGCATGTGGCGGTTCTACAGGGGATGGCCCTATAGCGGTGGCCCGATGAGAGGAGCTCAAAGAACCAGTTGCCCGGGTGGGAGGGTCTCGTGAGAACTTTGTAGCTCATTCTGGTTGAATGGATGAGGTCGAGAGGTGGCAGGTTGATCCAATGACTCTTTCCGCAGTGAAACTAAAATTGGCCTTAGACTATGATGGACATATGACTATGGTAGGGATTAGATCAGGGGTCCCCAAACTTTTTCAGTCAAGGGCCGGGACAACATACTTAAGACTGCTGGGTGGGGCCAGAGTATACATGAAATGATGTAGAAAACATTACATTGAGCCTAGGTAGTGTAAACTATTACCTCTTAATGTTGCTTGCAAATTTTCATTAACCACATAAGGACCGGCCCCTTTTTGATTGATCTGTGCTGCGTGGGCTCTTCAGCCCGCAGCACAGATCAGGTTTTAGGCAGGGCGATCAGACTTCCCCCCTTTTTTCCCCACTAGGGGGATGTCCTGCTGGTGGGGTCTGATCGCCGCCACTGCCTTGTACCTTGCGGGGGGGCTCCTCAAAGCCCTCCTCCGCATCGCTATTCCGCCCTCCCTCTCCTCCTTCCCATGGGCGGTACAGGACGGCAGATCTCCTTTACGGCGCTGCTGTCACAGCAACACCGTACGCTGTAAACACCGGGGATTTCCTCCCCGGGTGTTTTCATTTAACCTGCGAGCCAGCTGTTCACGGAGACACCCTCCGTGAACTGACATAGAACGTCCGCACGAATGAGCGGCCGTTTCCATGGAAATCCACTTGCGACCAGCCGCCGCCTATTGGCGTTAGGAGGTCATTAAGTGGTTAAAGTCATTTTCACATCGAAAATGCGGTTTTTAATTTTGAGAAATTTTCACGAAAAATAGGCTTGCATTTTTGCGGTTTCCGCAAAAACAGTCAATATTTTTACTGCAAAAAAAAAAAATCAATATTTCTACTTCAACATAGAAAAATAATATTTTTACCATAACAATTTTTACCGCAAAACGCAAAAAAACCCCGATATTTTTGCGGTGAAAATTTACTTTACGTGTGAAAAATAGCAGTACACGTTTTCGCTGGAATTTTCACTCAAAAATCAAATTTAAAATTATTTCCGTGAAAATTAATGCAGAAGAATAATGCCATTTCCGCTCATCACTGAGGCATCCTGTCTGCACTTGCTGTCTTGCAGGACATACTATCTGCACTTGCTGTCTTGCAGGGCATCCTGTCTGCACTTGCTGTCTTGCAGGGCATACTATCTGCACTTGCTGTGTGGATGGGTGGTGCCAGCACTGCTATTCTATATGCAGGCTGCCAATATTTAAAGATGTCATGGACCACATCAGACAGGATGCCCTGCAAGACAGCAAGTGCAGATAGTATGCTGTGTTGGAGGGCATACTATCTGCACATGCTGTGTTGGAAAGCATACTATCTGCACATGCTGTGTTGGAGGGAGTGCTATCTGCACATGCTGTGGTGGAGTGCATAGTATCTGCACATGCTGTGTTGGAGGGAATATTATCTGCACATGCTGTGGTGGAGTGCATACAATCTGCACATACTGTGGTGGAAAGCATACTATCTGCACATGCTGTGTTGGAGGGAATACTATCTGCACATGCTGTGGTGGAGTGCATACTATCTGCACATGCTGTGTTGATGGCATACTATCTGCACACACTGTGTTGGGGGCATGACATTTGCTCTGGTTAAATGTGAGACATGAGGGCTGCTCATGTTTATAGGCGCTGTCTACAATACCTAGGCTCAATGTTATGTTTCTCTACATCATTTCATGTATACTCCGGCCCCCCAGCAGTCTGAAGTATGTTGTACAGGCCCTTGACCGAAAACATTTGTGCACCCCTGTATAGTAGTCTAGGGCCAACTTTAGGGGGAAGGCAATAAACTTGCCTGTATGTTTTTGGGATTTGGGAGGAAACCAGAGTGCCCGGAGAAAACTCATGCAGACACAGGGAGAACATACAAACTCCATGCAGATAGTGCCCTGGCTGAGATTTGAATTGGGGACTCAGCACTGCAAGACGAGAGCGCTAACCACTACTCCACCATGCTGCTCATTACTCCACCATGCTGAAATCCTATCAGCGGCTGTGAGTTCTCAGGTGCACAGTTAAAAAGTTTTTCTTTGTAAAACATTTCCCACACTCTGAACAGAGGAAAGGAATCTTGTTTGTGTGAATTTTCTTGTGTCTATTGAGGTCTCCCGAGTGATGAAAACTTTTCCCGCAATCCGCACAGGTAAAATGCCGCTCGCCTGTGTGACTTCTCTGGTGCCTAATGAGGTCTCCTTTGTGGTAGAAACCTTTCCCACACTCTGAACATGAGAAAGGACGCTCGCCTGTGTGAATTCTCTGGTGAATACGAAGGGTTGATCTCAGGGTGAAACATTTCCCACAATCCGGACAGGAAATAGGACACTCACGCTCGCCTGTGTGAACTCTCATGTGTCTCTTAAGATCAACTGCATGCCGAAAACATTTCCTGCACTCTGAACAGGTTAAGTGCCGCACGCCTGTGTGGCTTCTCTGGTGTTTGATAAGGTCTCCTTTCTGGTAGAAGGCTTTCCCACACTCTGAGCATGAAAAAGGACGCTCGCCTGTGTGAATTCTCAGGTGAATACGAAGGGTTGCTTTCCGAGTGAAGCATTTCCCACACTCTGAACAGGATATTGGACTGTGGCTTGTGTGACTTCTCAAGTGCTTCAGATAGAATCGTTCGTACATATATGTTTTCCCACAGTCCGCGCAAGAAAATGACTTCTCTACAGTGTGGCGCTTAAGATGGCGTTTGAGACTTCCCTTATCACAGAAACATCTGTTACATTTGGAACACAGAAAGCTCTGCTTAACTGTGTGACTGCTGGTATTTGGTACAAGGCTAGGTGGAGCGTGACGTGACGTAGCACAAGGAGGTCCCTCCAGATCAGATGGCTCTGTTGCTGTATCAGCTCGATAAAACGGTAGATAGATATTTGAGGCGAGAGCTAGGAATTTTGCACAAAACTCCTCACCACTAGAGGGAGCCGTTCCGATATCTGCACTGTAACCATCGTGATGGGCGTTTCCAGTAATGGGAAAACATTGTATGACACCATTGTCTTCTGCAGTATAATCCGGATGTGGGATAAGATGGCCCTCTGAGGGGTTCCTGACATGGTGTCCCCCTGCTGGAGAGAAAATGTTACTGACACATGCTATTATTGTTTCATGTTCTGTAGTCAGGAGTCACGCATAGTATGGGAGCTTACCAGAGAACTGCCACAACTAAACCAGCTGTGAGGAAGAGTGTACAACAATAAAGAGGCACTGTAGTGGCATATAACAGAATGTAGTAAATGATTAACCACTTCACATCCAGATCTTGTTTCCCCCTTATGGACCAGAGCAGCTTTGACATTTTAGCTATAGTCTATTTAATCAGCAATAACGTTATCCCTACTTATGACACCTAAATAATACATTTTTTTTTTCAAGACTAACTAGGCTTTCATTATATTCTTTTTTTTCCCTCAAACAATTTTGTTTTCTATGCATTTTAAAGGGAAAAGGAAAAAAATAGAAAAAACACATTATTTCTCAGTTTTACCAATTGCAGTTTAAAAATAAAAAACACTATTGTAGATAAAAACGCAAGTTTTGTTTGGCTGTTTGTACTGTTTATCACAAAACTTAAATTACGTTCCTGTTACAATTTATGGTGAAGATATTTGATTCTGAAATAATGCTACAGCATGTATTTTTCACTATGAACTGAGAAAATAAAAGTAATCTCATTTGGCTCAGGGAACATGTATTCCCATTCACCAATTAGTGCTGCATCAGATAGTGCCGGAGGTGTGCACAGAAGCAAGCCCAATCCTGCACAGCACTGCTTCAGCTTCAAGACGTATATCTACGCCCCCATGGCTTAGATGAAGTCACAGAGGACGTAAATATACTGTAGTGGTGGAAAAAGTGGTTAAAGAGAATCTGTACTCTAATATTCTTACACTAAAAAGCATACCATTCTATTCCTTATTTTCTCCTGTGCCCCTCTGTGCTGTTTCTGCCACTCTCTGCTGCAATCCTGGCTTGTAATTAACAGTTTTAGGCAATGTTTACAAACAAACTAACCAGCTTCTAATAGGCTCAGCTAAGCATAGTGTGTGAGTATGCAGGGGGCCAGCAGAGGGTGTGTATCGCTTCTACCAATCACAAGCAGCCCTGCACATTCCACACAATCAAAGCCTTAGCCCGACAAACAGGACAGAGGAAAGATACATTGATTTATTACAGAGACAGTGTAATTAGGAAGAGCTGCAGTAAGCCCCAGCACATTAGAACAGGCATAGGAACTCATAGGATAGAAGAACTAAGGCTGAAAAAATTGTTACAGAGTCTCTTTAAAGGACTCACAAGGTGACCAAAAAATATTTTTTACTTGCTTGGTGCTTCTTCAAGCCACTAGCAGTCATTTGGGTCCCTCATTGCATCTTCAGTCTTCTCCCATATCCCTCTCCCGCATGCGTAGAAGACGCCAACCCATCCTGGGGTCGGCGATTTTCCAAAGCTGCTAGTGGAGACAGGAGAAGACCAAAGATGAGGTGAGGGACTCAAATAACTTCTAGGGGCTGGAAGAAGCCCTAGGTAAGTAAAACTACATTTTTTTAGGCCAACTCGTGAGTTCTTGAAGGATACCCACTTTTATGTTATTAATCCTGGTTTCAGCATCAGAAACACTTTCTGTATCTATATATTGCTGTATATTGGTATAAAACCCCATCCTCCCAGTGATGTTTAGCCTAGGGCTGTTTACCTATGTGGAGAGCATTCCGGGCCCATATGCAATTCCTTCTCTCTCCTCAGTTTTCTCCTAGGCGATATTTTCAAACTTGTCAAGTAAAATGCCCTTTAAACACCCAGCAAGCAAGAAAATGCTCAAAATAATTTTGATAGTACTTTTCGAACTACTTTTTTGGTACTTTTTTCAAATGCAAAATGCTGAAAGGTTATTTTAAATAGAAGATGAAAAACAGTCTACAAGGAGAAAAAGTTAATTGCATATAGGCCCAGGTGTCATTTCTACTAGCTTCGGAACACTGAGAAGACAAACATTCCGCAGAGATGCCCCTGCAAGCACTAAAGACGTCACCATCCGTGATACATTTCAGAAGCCTTAGACCCTGAACAAGCACACAGATTTGGGGATCAGACTGAAGTCTGACTAGATTAGCCACATGCTTGTTTCAGGTGTAAGCCTCTGCATCCCTCTCACTTCAGGTTCCCTTTAAAGGGAGATTTAAAGGGAACCTTAACTGAGAGGGATATGGATGTTTCCTTTTAAACAATACCAGTTGCCTGGCAGTCCTACTGAGCTATGTGGCTGCAGTAGTGGCTGAATCACACCTGAAACAAGCATGCAGCTAATCCAGTCTGACTTCATTCAGAGCACCTGATCTGCATGCTTGTTGAGGGGCTGTGGCTAAAAGTATTAGAGACGCAGGGTCAGCAGGAGAGTCGGACAACAGGTATTATTTTAAAAAGACAAACCCATATCCTTAACAGATGTGCAATCTTGCGCTGCTGAGACGGTGATCACAGGTGGCCGGGTGGAAGTCACACTTTTAGCTGCTCCTTTGTAGCCCGGCTGTCAAAGAGGCTTAGTCAAAAGAAACAAAAATAGAGAAGGAGGAGCGCTCCATAGTGTAACAACGTTTTATTGGAATCAATTGCGCAAATAAAATTTCACTTACTAGAAATAGGTTGAGTAAAAACATATAAAATCTTTAAAATCCTTCCACCTGATCCCCTCAACTCCGATGGCCACGGCAGTGTGAGGTGCACCTACCAAGGAAGGATTTTAAAGATTTTATATGTTTTTACTCAACCTATTTCTAGTAAGTGAAATTTTATTTGCGCAATTGATTCCAATAAAACGTTGTTACACTATGGAGCGCTCCTCCTTCTCTATTTTTGTTTCTTTAAACCCATATCCTTCTCAGTTTAGGTTCCCTTTAAGCAAAAAAAAAAAAAAAAGTTTAAGTTACCTGGGGTTTCTTGCAGCCCCCTGGAGCGCGACCAGGGTGCACGCGGCTCATCGCCGTGCATGCACAGAAGCCGGCAACTCGCATAGACGGCCCAGTTTTCCAGGGATCGGCGCTGCTGACTGGAGGACCACAGAAGCATGTCGTGGGCACAGATTAACTCCAAAGGGCTGCAAGAAGCCCCAGGTAAGTTAAACTGTTTTTTTTTCCTTAAGATTTCCTTTAAAGGACAACTTAAGTGAGAGTGATATGGAGGCTGCCATATTTATTTCCTTTTAAGCAATCCCAGTTGCCTGGCTATCCTGCTGATCCTGGCTTCCAATTTGATTGAGAATCAGCTTCAAGATCCTATGTTTGGCAAACAAAGCTATACACATGTCCTGCCCGATCTACATCTCTGACCTGGTCAGCAGATACACACCTGGCCGCCCACTTCACTCCCCCAACAACCTCCTCCTAACCACCCCACACATCTCACACTCCCATGGACGACTACAGGACTTCACTAGAGCTGCCCCCATCCTGTGGAACTCTCTCCCACTGCCCATCAGGCTTGCCCCCTCCTTCAACACCTTCAAAAAAGCAGCCAATACTCACTTCTTCAAGGAGGCCTACCTCACCTCGCCGCTGCCCTATCTCTCTCTGCTGAGAACTTCTTGATACAACCCCCCCCCCCTCTCCTTTTGTGTCACCACCCCCTCCCTCTAGATTGTAAGCCTTTGGCAGGGCCCTCTCCCCTTATGTATCATACTTGATTGTACATCCGACCCAGAATATGTAAACCTGTATTATTAGCACTACCACTCCAGTGTATGCTCTGGCATTATACCACCTGTATTGTATATCTTAATGCTTTTTATTACCTGTATTGTTGTATCTATTGTCTATTACCTGTATTGCGCTGTCGGTCACCCCTGTTGTCATTGTCTGTAATCCTATGTTTTACAGACCTGGAATAGTTGAGATTTACAATGCACAGGCACCGGGGGAGGGGGGAGGGGTTTACATCTACATTTGGGGGTTGGGGCAGCAGCCGGGGTTCCCCCAAGTTTGTCCGTCATCGCAATATAGCACATCGTTACTGCTGCACACACGATTGATTACGCTTGCTCAAGATTTTACAGCATGCTTGATCAATACATTTGACCAATTTTGGACCCAAATCAGTCAAATTGTTGATCAGGCATGCTTGTTGCGGCAGTTATTGTCATCCGTTTCGATAAAATAATCGAATCGGAAGGTCAATCAGGTCGCAAAATTAGTTGATGTATGGCCAGCTTAATACTGCTAGACAGCCACCTCATTCCACTACTTTCCTGCCATCAGAACTAGAGGGGTCCAAGGAGCAGATGTGGTTGACAAGACCTCTGTCCACTTACCAGAGCTGTGATTGAAAATAACTGGGGCAGAGGGACATCATTGGACAAGGAACCTCCACACACGTCAGTACCATGTATAGGACCAGGCAAATGGGAACCATGAAGACTGGGGATGGGGGAAGCTTTCTGGAGAACGGGAGTATCAGCTATTGTAATCACCAGTATATTTTGTCCCAGAGCCTGGAAATAGGCTTTGAATGAAACAAGGAACTTCTTTAACCACTTGCCGACCGCGCACTCACAACGCGCGTCGGCAAAGTGGCAGCTGCAGGACCTGATTAATCAGGAAACAGCCGCTCGCGCGAGCGGCTGCTTCCTGTCAATTCACGGCGGGGGGCTCCGTGAATAGCCTGCAGGCCACCGATCGCGGATCGCAGGCTAAATGTAAACACAAGCGGAAATAATCAGCTTTGTTTACATTTGTACAACGCTGCTAACAGTAGCAGCGTTGTATTAGATCAGCGATCCCCGGCCAATCAGTGGCCGGGGATCGCTGTCACATGACAGGCAGGAGCCTGTTAGAGGCTTCACAGGACAGATCCGTTCCTGTGCAGCCTCCGATCTCCGGGGAAGGGAGGGAGGAGAGGGGGAATCCTGCGGTGGAGAGGGTTTTGAGGTGCCCCCCCCCCGCCAGTCACACACAGGCAGGAGCGATCAGACCCCCCCAGCACATCATCCCCCTAGTGGGGAAAAAAGGGGGGCGATCTGGTCGCTCTGCCTGGTGTTTGATCTGTGCTGGGGGCTGTAGAGCCCACCCAGCACAGATCAGTGAAATCAGCGCTGGTCATTAAGGGGGGGGGGGGGGTAAAGGCTGGGTCATCAAGTGGTTAATAATTACCTGTGATGGTATCTGCAGGACATTCTTCCTGGTCTTGATTCTCTTTAATACTCTTCATCATTTTCCCCTCCTCTGTGGACTGCTGATCACTCCTCACATATATGTCTCCTTCATCTTCTTTAATTGTCTTCATTATTTTCCCCTCCTCCATAGACTGATGATCGCTCCTCACACATGTCTCTTCTTCATCTTCTTTTATTGTCCTCATCATTTTCCCCTCCTCCATAGACTGCTGATCGATCCCCAAGTTCATCTCATCTTCCTCTTTAATTGTCCTTCTTACCTCAACCAGCTCCATAGACTGCAGATCCTCCTTCATGTGTGCCTCTTCTTCAACTTTTATATGACTCAGTTCTTCACCCTAAACCCACAAAATAACTTTCAGCTGCAGTTTTTTCTGTCCACGTAGAAAATGCCATATGATGCCATACAATTTGGAAACACTTTTAATAAAGTTCAGTTCCCCCTACCTGATAATGGTGGTCTTCCTGTGGACAATTCTGGGTGTAAAGAGGACCTGTACATCTCTCTGGTGGGTTTCTGTTACTGGATACATCTGTCGGGAACACACACACTGAGTGAATACATTGTCTCTATGTGATTATCAGATGATGGGGGGGGGGGTCTAGGTGGACCCTCCGTACTGCTCTCTCCTGTACAAGAAATGAAAGTCTCCTCTTACCCGGTGATGTGAGGTGCGGCTGATTCTCCATCATGGTTATCCTGTAGAGGTCTTTGTGTCCTTCTATATACTGCCATCCCTGTGTCACATTTTCCTCATTGTCACCTTCCACCTCTTCCTTGAAGATCTTCCGATCTTCCATCGTAATGTTCTCCTGGTACTTCCATCTTTCCGGGTGCTCCCGATGTTCCTACAATACAGGAAAAATAAAATGTCATTAAAGGGAACCTGAAGTGAGAGGAACATGGAGGCTACCATCTTCATTCCCTTATAAGCAATGCCAGTTGCCTGGCTGTCTTGCTGAGCTTTTAGGTGGACACTAACAGTCCAATTTCTAGTGAAAAATAGTTTGAGCGATCAGAAATTCTGATCGGATTGGTTAAAAATAATCTCATTTGATGGGCACAATCGATTATGAACGATTATAAAAAAAATTGTCAGACTGGATTTTTGTCAAACCAAAATTAGAATTTTCTTGATTAGTTGTGATAGATAGGAAGCAAAGATTGGTTCGTTGATGGTGTAGTGAACGATTTGTCTTCCAATCAGAATTTCTGATCGCTTGAACGATTTTCCGCTAGAAATTGGATCGTTAGTGGCCACTTTTAGACTTAAAGAGGAACTTTAGCAAAAAGGGCTAAAAAATCAATACAATGCAAAGTGAGAAGTTTAAAAAATAGGAGATCAAGAAATGATTGATATTCATTCCATTTGTTAATATTGTTTGATCCACAATAAGCCTGCATGTAACATGTAATCATCTTGAACCACTTTCTGTAAAACTAACATTTAAAAGAAGTATGTTGTTTGCACTTTTCAGTGAAAAACAGATGTTTTAAAATGATCTGTTTTGCAAAAGGGAAGATGGCGATATACTCACAGGTGTTGCAGGGGGGGAAGAAAGCACACATGCACACATGCAGTCTGGAAGAGGATAATACTGGCAGACACTCAGGGCCGGCGCTACCATAGAGGCAAAGGGGGCAATTGCCCCAGGGCCCCAGAGGCTGTAGGGTCCCCCCAAGGGGTGTCATCCCTCCCCTCCAGCTATGGTGACCTCATACAGGTCTGCAGGGAACAAGGAAGAGAGGCGGGGAGAAGTCCAGAGCACAGTGCTGCCTTGTTTCCTGCCTGGATTAGGTAAGACCCCCAATGTGTGTACTCTCTGAATTTGAAGGAGGAAGGGAATAATAGTGTCCTCAACAATGTTTTTTGGGACAGATCATGGACACCCAATGATTTTGTGTGGCTGGGAGGGTAGTGGAGCTGGTCCTGGGAGCCAGCTTGGGGGCTGCAGGAGGGTGTTGCTATGGGGGCCCCAAGTTACTTTTGCCCTGGGGCCCCATTGTAGCTTGAACAGGCCCTGCAGACACTAAAATGGCAGCACCAACTGCCATTCTCTATAACCACACCCACTGACAATTGGATAGGCTAAAATGTTTTTTTTTTATAGATATACATTTGCACAGAGGGAGATACTGGGTGCTTGGCAGGTGGAAACAGCAGTTATTTCCCACAATGCAACAAGGCTCACAGACAGGAAACTGTCAGAACCTAGATCCTGACATCACACTGTAGGAGGGGTTTCACCACAATATCAGCCATACAAACTCCCCCCCCCCCCCCCCCCCCACCCTGATCTATTCAGTTTCTGCTGTATTTATCTGCAAAAGGTGTTTCAAGTAATTTTCATGCACATTTTGCCTGTAACTTACCAAAATGTATCAAGCAAGGGTTAAGTAAACATTTTGAGTATAATAAAGGTTTCAAACACAAAATCATGTTTTTTAAAAAAAAAACTAAATGTACCTTAATTTTTCCTCTCACTACTTTTAAATGATACCCGAAGTGACGTGTGACATGATGAGATAGACATGTGTATGTACAGTGCAAAGCAAACTAATAACTATGCTGTCTGTGTTCCTTTTTTTTCCCTTTGCCTGAAAGAGTTAAATATCAGGTATGTAAGTGGCTGACTCAGTCCTGACTCGTTACATCAATAAGAGTTCCTTTCTTTCTTACCTGGGGCTCATTCCCAATAATATTGAAACATCAGTCCTGACTCAGACAGGAAGTGACTACATTGTGACCCTCACTGATAAGAAATTCCAACTATAAAACTATTTTCCTAGTAGAAAATGGCTTCTGAGAGCAGGAAAGAGAGAAAAAGGGTTAACGGTTCATAGATTTTAGCTCTGACATACTTCAATGAATGTGTCATTGAGCAAAAACAATAAAACCATTAAAACTTAAAAAGTAGATTTAAACATAAAATAAAACTGTGCAATGTCTTAAAAAGTCATATTTAGGAAAAGGAAGATAGATACAATCTTTTACTTCAGTCGTTTATTTTCGCTTCGGGTGTCCTTTAAGCTTTTGGCAGAAAACGTGCAATTTTTTGCATGCGGTATTTCGCATTAAAAATCATGTTCTTGTACAAATTATCACATGCAGGTTTCCAGAGCAATACAAAAAACCCTGATTGGATGAGTCAGACAGGTCCATATCTCCAGAGAGGCTATAGACCTATCAGTGAGCCATCTGCAATTCAAGGTGATAAAGAGCTTGCAGCGTGTGAGCTTCTTACCACCTGACATCATAAGGATTTACCCGCAATTTCAATTCCCGGCTTCATCTGAGCAATGCCCAAGTGTCAAAAGCATAAACAAATACTATCTATTTGCCCGAGCCGCACTCCTGCATGCCTGATGATAGGGAGTGAGGTATGTGTGGAGCTGTCCATCAGCACCACGGCACTGCTGCCTCGCTCCCCTAGAAGATGCAGCTAGAGCCAGCAGACTCCCGAGCACTTACCCGATGTCTGTCGCTGCATGGCAGGCTCTGCTGGCATCATTGCTTCCCGTCACACTGCAATGGCTGCCAGACACACAGTGACCACCTCCGTTGCTTTCCTCTTCTACTTCTGCTAACAATGGAGCCCCGGCAGGATGATTCTCATTGGTCTACTTAGTGGACAAATGGGGAGCTGTGACGGGAGCTATGAAGATGCTATGAAGCACAAGATGAAGAGAAGGAGCAATGGCAGTAGTCACAGCAAGTCTTCTTGGGTCGGTGCAGAGCGATGGGGAACAACTGTGCCAGGGAAGCAGCAATAGACATCGGATAATCTCAGGGAGCCAGGGGCTGAAGTGGTGGCTAGCGACAGGGATCGGTGGCCAAAGGAGTTGTTTCTACTAAGAATTCCCAGCACTGCTCACCTCTCCCACCAGAAGCTCAGTGACACCCCCGACCATCAGACACTCCTCTCGTGTTACTGGATAATATCCCAGAATTCCCAGCACAGCTCACCTCTCCCACCAGAAGCTCAGTGACACCCCCGACCATCAGACACTCCCCCTCCTGTTACTGGATAATATCCCAGAATTCCCAGCACTGCTCACCTCTCCCACCAGAAGCTCAGTGACGCCCCCGACCATCAGACACTCCCCCTCCTGTTACTGGATAATATCCCAGAATTCCCAGCACTGCTCACCTCTCCCACCAGAAGCTCAGTGACGCCCCCGACCATCAGACACTCCCCCTCCTGTTACTGGATAATATCCCAGAATTCCCAGCACTGTTCACCTCTCCCACCAGAAGCTCAGTGACACCCCCCACCACCAGACACTCCCCCTCCTGTTACTGGATAATATCCCAGAATTCCCAGCACTGCTCACCTCTCCCACCAGAAGCTCAGTGACACCCCCCCACCACCAGACACTCCCCCTCCTGTTACTGGATAATATCCCAGAATTCCCAGCACTGCTCACCTCTCCCACCAGAAGCTCAGTGACACCCCCCCACCACCAGACACTCCCCTCCTGTTACTGGATAATATCCCAGAATTCCCAGCACTGCTCACCTCTCCCACCAGAAGCTCAGTGACACCCCCGACCATCAGACACTCCCCCTCCTGTTACTGGATAATATCCCAGAATTCCCAGCACTGCTCACCTCTCCCACCAGAAGCTCAGTGACACGCCCCGACCACTAGACACTCCCCTCCTGTAACTGGATAATTTCCCAGAATTCCCAGCACTGCTCACCTCTCCCACCAGAAGCTCAGTGACACCCCTGACCATCAGAAACTCCCCCTCCTGTTACTGGATAATATCCCAGAATTCCCAGCACTGCTCACCTCTCCCACCAGCTCAGTGACACCCCCGACCACCAGATACTCCCCTCCTGTTACTGGATAATATCCCAGAATTCCCAGCACTGTTCACCTCTCCCACCAGAAGCTCAGTGACACCCCCCACCACCAGACACTCCCCTCCTGTTACTGGATAATATCCCAGAATTCCCAGCACTGCTCACCTCTCCCACCAGAAGCTCAGTGACACCCCCGACCATCAGACACTCCCCCTCCTGTTACTGGATAATATCCCAGAATTCCCAGCACTGTTCACCTCTCCCACCAGAAGCTCAGTGACACTCCTCTTCTGTTACTGGATAATGTTCCAGAATTCCCAGCACTGCTCACCTCCACCACCAGAAGCTCAGTGACACCCCCGACCATCAGACACTCCTTCCTCCTGTTACTGGATAATATCCCAGAATTCCCAGCACTGCTCACCTCTCCCACCAGAAGCTCAGTGACACCCCCGACCATCAGACACTCCCCCTCCTGTTACTGGATAATATCCCAGAATTCCCAGCACTGCTCACCTCTCCCAACCAGCTCAGTGACACACCCTGACCACTAGACACTCCCCTCCTGTTACTGGATATTATCCCAGAATTCCCAGCACTGCTCACCTCTCCCACCAGAAGCTCAGTGACACACCCCCACCACCAGACACTCCCCTCCTGTTACTGGATAATATCCCAGAATTCCCAGCACTGCTCACCTCTCCCACCAGAAGCTCAGTGACACCCCCGACCATCAGACACTCCCCCTCCTGTTACTGAATAATATCCCAGAATTCCCAGCACTGTTCACCTCTCCCACCAGAAGCTCAGTGACACCCCCGACCACCAGATACTCCCCTCCTGTTACTGGATAATATCCCAGAATTCCCAGCGCTGCTCACCTCTCCCACCAGCAGCTCAGTGACACGCTCCGACCACCAGACACTCCCCTCCTGTTACTGGATAATATCCCAGAATTCCCCGCGCTGCTCACCTCTCCCACTAGCAGCTCAGTGACACGCCCCGACCACCAGACATTCCCCTCCTGTTACTGGATAATATCCCAGAATTCCCAGCACTGCTCACCTCTCCCACCAGAAGCCCAGTGATCTTGTTGATGACTTCCAGGATCTTCTCCTTGTTGTTTTTCATGGTTATTAGAAAATGACGTGGAGGCACCACAATGGTCACCCAATCACCAGACTTCAATGGAGGAAAACCCTGTATTAAAAGATCAATAGTAGGAAAATGTGTTCTCTCAGAAACCTCCTCAGCTTTCTGGTTAGTGTATATTTTATGAACAGACATAACAGTGACATCATGTGACCTCCCAGAATCCTCCTCACCTCTCCGGTCAGCAGGCAGATTATCTCCAGGGAGAGATTTATTATCCTCTCGGTCATGTGAATCCAGTCCTCGTCCATCCTCACTGATGTGGTCATGTGATCTGTACAGAAGGCGTCTGTCGGTTGGGGGATAATAAGCCGGCAATTTTAGAGATTGCAGGACACTGGGCGATATCAGGATAGGGAAATATTGCGTGTGTCTCTCCAGCCACAAGAACTACAAGTCTCAGCATACTTTATGTCTCAATATATATATATATATATATATATATATATATATATATATATATATATATATATATATATATATAATTGTATGTGTAGTACAGCTTAGAGATAGAACATTATGCACAGATATTAGTCTCGTATTGTTTCCAGTGCAGGAATGGATTTAAAAAAAAAAAAAAAAAAAAAAAAAAAAACTTCAGTTGTTATCTATGCAAACAGCTTCTCTGAGCTCTCCGACCCAACTTGGGTCAGAGACAGTCCTATTTTCTGAAGCACTTCTACATCAACATCATAACGTTCTATCAATTATCTTTACTACACATACAATTCATTATATCATATATTTTTTTTGCTTCAGTGTCACTTTAAAGAGTCTAGAGCTGAAGTAAATAAGAGAAATGGGGGAAGCAGGCATGTATGGTGAGCTGTCCTGATGCCCACCGCTCCCCCATTCTCCTTTCGGCAGCTCCGCTCCTACTAATTGTCCTCCTGCACCCTCTTCCAGGCTGCCGGAGTCGGGCATCTCTGCACCTTAACTGGCCAAAGTGCGCACATCCTGCAGCAAGTGAGCGTGGCCAGGAGCCCTCTGTGCATGACATCATGATACACTCCCGGCCGCATGTATGACGTAATCGTGATGTCAAGCGCATAGCGCTCCCAGCTGCAGTCGCACGCTGCAGGACGCGCACAGTCAAGTCAGCTAAGGTGCAGGGATGTCTAACTCAGGCAACCCGGAAGAGGGTGCCAGAGGGCAATTAGGCGGATCAGAGGGGCAGAAAAAATGGGGAGCAGAGGACATGGCTCACCATACATGCCTGCTCCCCACATTTCTCCTATTTACTTTGGCTCTGGCATCCTTTAAGTTGGTACTTTGTAGTATCTCCCGTGTACAAGCCAAACCCTTCCTGCTGTCTCTCCAGTACAACCCTACCCTTACTGCAGGGGGGGGGGCAGGGAATTCAGAAAGGGGACTAAATGGAGAATGCAGAAGAGGGGGATGAGGAATTCAGAAGGGCCTCCAAGGGGGTTTACTGAGGTTGTATTATACATGGGGGTCGGGGATGCTGAACACAGAAGGGGCTGCATGGAGGTTGAGGAAACACAGGGGGTTGCACGGGGAGCACCTAACCTGCCCAGAAACACACCAATGGTATAGAAAGGGTTAATTATATTCTGTTCCATTATTACTAATAGAGTAACACACATACTCACCCTGACTCACATAAATCACATTCTGAGCTGCTTCCGGTGCTTCTTTACTTATCGGATTCGGTATCGGCTGCTCATCGTCAGTACGCGCATGCTCTGAATGATCTGTGTTCTCCCTGTCTATGCCTTCAGTGCGTGGGTGAGATCACCATCTTGTGGAGAATAGAGGAACTGCAGCTTTCATTACACACTACTGTGTGTAGAGTTCTAGAAAAAAGCATTGTTGCAGGTCAAAAGAGCCTATTTCTCACCTGTTAAAAGTAATTTCTGCTTAAAGGAAACCTGAGGTGATAGTGAAATGGAGGCTGACATTTTGTTTTTCCTTTATACAATACACATTGCCTGACTGTCCTGCTCATCCACTAGCTCTAATACTTTTAGTGATAGACCCTGAACAAGCATGCAGATCAGATGCTTCTGACAAGACTAGCTGCATGCTTGTTTCATGTGTGTGACTCTTGACTAGAAAGATCAGCAGGATGCCAGGCAACTGGAAATAGGAACTAAAAATTGCAGCATCCATATGTCTCTCACCTCCAGTTCCTTTTAAAGAAAGTCTGAAGCGATTTAAAAAACAAACAAACAGATACTTACCTAAGGAGAGGGAAGGCTCTGGGTCCTATAGAGCCTTCCCTTTCCTCTCCTGGTCCCAGGGGCGTAGCAATAGGGGGTGCAGAGGTAGCGACCGCATCGGGGCCAGAGGGGCCCCGAAGGGCCCTCCCTTAACTACAGAATTAGCTCTCTATTGGTCCTATGCTCATAATAATGACTTCTGTAGATACGTTGAATAGTGGTAATCATTAACAAACTGTTCCCCATCCCCTTCTTGCACCTCTGACACTGTAGTTGCCATTGGCAGATTTTGGTGCGCCGTATAAATTGTTATGTATAGAGTGCTTGGGGGGCCCCATTATAAAATTTGCATCGGGGCCCACAGCTCCTTAGCTACGCCACTGCCTGGTCCCCTCGTTCCACCGCTGGCTCCCCAGCTAGCAGTCTCTCTGCCGCTGCGGTAGGCTTCGGGTGCTGGAGTACTCCTAATGACAGGCAAGAACAAGTATATAGATCAGATGCTTCTGACTGAAGTCTGACTGGATTTGTTACAGGGGGCCTTGTTTGGACTTTACATGGTAAACTGATTTATCTATTATGACATTTACGCTTTGGATGCTAGTAAAGCAGGTTTGTTAGCAACTAGTTTAAGGCCTGGTTCGTGCCAAAATCGCAATTGCTAGTGTCTGCCTGGCGAATTTGCTAAGCGATTTTGGACAGTGATTTTCAGAGCAATTTTTGAATAAATGAGAATTTTTGCACATTCCTTCATGCTGAATCGCTCCCAAAAAATGCTACATGCAGCATGTTTACGATTCTTAAAAAAATCACAACGCTGCTGTGGGAAAACCCTCATAGGGTAACATTAGCTAAGCGCTTAAAAGCACTCTTGGAGTTTGTGGGGGTCATGGTTACACCGTATACATTGTGCACATGCTGTGTTCTCTCTAAAGTTAATAATAAAGCTACTACCTTATATTAATAGGGGCTTTTTATATACAATAAATAAATATCAAACTTTTATTATTACCTTTCAGAACTACACATAAGTATTTATTTGTAGTTCTGAATTACAGTATAAGGTTGGAAGGGGATCTTTTTTTTTACTGTGCAGCTTTTGATTGACTGTCTACCACCAGCGCCACCTATTGTTGAATGTTTTTCTTTTATTTTTACCTACGAATCGCTTCAAGATTCAAGCATTTTATCGCATTTTATCGTCATTGGGCCCGATTCTATTCACTTTTTCTCCCACGTTTTCTCCTAGGTGATATTTCACATCCTCATTAATAAAATGTATTTTAAGCCACCGGCAAGCAAGAAAATACTCAGAATAATTTTAGCAGTACTTTTCCACTTACTTTTTGGTACTTTTTAAATTGCAGAGTGCTGATGAAAAGTTATTTTATACAGAAGATGAAAATGATCTCCTAGGAGAAAATGTAGAAAAAGTGAATAGAATCAGGCCCATTGTGTGACACAACAAAACTACTTCTTATTCTTCTTTATTCATTAGACTATTGCCATAGTTATAGTGTAATGGTCTACCATATTATTATCATGTATGTATATAGCACTGACATCTTCTGCAGCACTTTATAGAGTACTACATAATCATGTCACTGACTGTCCTCAGAGGAATTCACTATCTAATCCTACCACAGTCATAGTCTAATTTCCTACCACATTATTATTATATAGCACTGACATCTTCTGCAACACTTTACAGAGTGCATAGTCATGTCACTAACTGTCTTCAGAAAAGATCACTCTAGGTGTAACAATAGACCCTGCAAGGGAGCCATCCTCAGGGGGGCCCAGAAGCCTCAGGGGGTTTCTTTTCTCTGTCCTGAGAGACTGACAACTAAGGGCACGGAGAGAAAAAGCTTTCTGCTCTCTGCACAATTGTTCTAATGACTGCATCTGCTCAGCCACTGATAACAAAACCATACAAAAATGTGTAGACAGTCCCTATTCAGTGTTCAACAGGCTGTTGTGTAAAGCCCCCAGCCTCTCTATCCCATCCCAAAGTGCTGTGTACTATAGTGATGCTGCCAGAGGAGTCTGCAGAGTCAGTTCTGCTCCATTATAGATAGACAAAGCGAGTGTAATAAGCTGAGGCTGGGATCACACTCGTCTGCCGGTTTTCTGAATGCGTTTTCTGCACAGCATGCGTGTCTGCATGTGTGAAAACATGCACGTTTTATCACAGAAGTTATGTAATGGATAGGGAAAATGTGTGTAGTGCTTCACTGCTGTCTGTTTTTATCTGCATGGGGAAAACGCATTCAATTGTGTACTAACCAATTGAATAACATTGGTTCTCAGTTTACCTGTGCAGAAGGCAGGGGGAGGGGACCCCATCCAAAGTTTCTCAGCAGAGCCTAGTGATTTGTAGTTACGCCCCTGCATTGACCAATGCCCACTTCTCACCTTCGGGATCCAGAACTGGCAGCCCCTGAAACCACAGTCAACGAGCCTGTAGACTGTGGGGCAGGCGCAGTAGCATCTGAAATATTTACCTTCCTGGCTCCAGTGCAGACACAATGGGCTATGGCGGAAATAGCAGAGCCCGATCAAGTCCGCTCTACTGCGCACGCTGATAGCGCTGCAAGAAGAGGATAAGCAGGATAGCCAGGCAACTGGTATTGTTTATAAGGTAGTAAATATGGCAGCTTACATATCCCTCTCGCTTCAGGTGTTGCCTGATACTCATAACCTTTGCCATGATGTGCCCATATCACACTTCATTCATCCTCCACTGTGAGCTGCAGACTCCTTAGTCTTTTGGATATCTATACATTATTATAAAATGCAGTTCAGATTATAGTAATGTCTGCTTGTCATGTATATATCTCATGCTTACATATCATATGGGGGAAGAACAATGACCAACTCTTTCATAGGTCCACATTTCTACACCATTGTTGTCTGCTACTAAAAACTAGGATTTGATTCTTACTTGGGTAATTTCAGGTCCTGGGTGGCCAGGGTTGCCAAAATGTCTTTGAAGTGGTGGTGCGATTGCAGGCGCATGCAGCATCCAAAGCAAAGTTTGAGTTAAAAAATAGCTCGGAGAGAGCCTGAAATATTTGAAGAATGCATCTTACATTGGGTCACTGCATTTGCTGTAATTTACTAACCTTTTTTAACACCCCCACTATGTTTTTGTACATGGCCTTGGCTATGGCTACAATTTTAATTTTAAAAGAAATCCATTCCAACTGTTCTGGATGATTGATGGCTGGGATCCAGGGCTGTGGACTCGAAGCAATTTTTGGGTACCTGGAGTCGCAGGTTTCATAAACTGAGCGGTCGGATGATTTTTGTACCCACTCCATAGCTCTACAAGGACTGTGGAGGAGGAGTGGAGGATTCAGAGCAATTTTGTGTACCTGGAGTCGGTGGTTTCATAAACTGAGGAGTCAGATGCTGGGGTTGCATTAGGAAATGTGCAAAGAACGCAGAACAAAGTTGGACAGAAGTTGTTTTTTTTACACTTTGGCCACTAGATGTCCTCAGTAGACTATTTATAAACAAAATTTCAACAGAGCACTGAGCCAGACCCTTCTACTGGTGCTTTATTTACAACATAGGTACATACATTGCACAACACAGAGAGGAAGATGCAGATACATGTCTGAACATCTCATATACTTTTACGAACAATAAATGCAATTTAATACAACTGAACAGCTGGCCTAATACTTTGTATGGACTGGTTGAAATCATGAGTGGAGGAGAGTCAGTAAGCAGCTGTACAAAGTAGGGCCATGCAGAGCCAGATCATCTGTGAGGAAAGCTAGGATAGGCAGTTGCCTGGGGCCTAAAGGGTATCAAGGGGGCTCAGTGGCTGCCTTCTCTGGCCCCACCACCACCATAGATTACCAAAAAGATTGTGGGGGAGCCAAAACTACTATCTTGCCTTAGGCCCCATTTCATCTTGTCAATGGTTCTCTGGGGTAGTGTTGGGCGAACACCTGGATGTTCGGGTTCGCGAACGTTCGCCGAACATGGCCGCAATGTTCGGGTGTTCGCGCCGAACTCCGAACATAATGGAAGTCAATGGGGACCCGAACTTTCGTGCTTTGTAAAGCTTCCTTACATGCTACATACTCCAAATTTGCAGGGTATGTGCACCTTGGAAGTGGGTACAAGAGGGAAAAAAATATTTGAAAAAGAGCTTATAGTTTTTGAGAAAATTGATTGTAAAGTTTCAAAGGAAAAACTGTCTTTTAAAGGATACCACAACTGACATGTGGCATAATGAGATAGACATGGGTATGTACAGTGCCTAGTGCAGAAATAACTATGCTGTGTTCCTTTTTTTCTTTCTCTGCCTGAAAGAGGTAAATATCAGGTATGTAAGTGGCTGACTTAGTCCTGACTCAGACAGGAAGTGACTACAGTGTGACCCTCACTGATAAGAAATTCCAACTATAAAACACTTTCCTAGAAGAAAATGGCTTCTGAGAGCAAGAAAGAGGTAAGAAAGGGGAGTTTCTTATCAGTGAAGGTCACACTGTAGTCACTTCCTGTCTGAGTCAGGACTGAGTCAGCCACTTACATACCTGATATTTACCTCTTTCAGGCAGAAAAGAAAAAAAGGAACACAGCCTATTTATTTGTGTGCTAGGCACTGTACATACCCATGTCTATCTCATTATGCCACATGTCAGTTGTGGTATCCTTTAAATGCGGAAAATGTCATGTTTCTTTGCACAGGTAACATGCTTTTTGTCGCCATGCAGTCATAAATGTAATACAGAGAAGAGGTTCCAGGAAAAGGGACCGGTAACGCTAACCCAGCACCAGCAGCAGTACACGTGATGGAACAGGAGGAGGGCGGCGCAGGAGAAGGCCACGCTTTGAGACACAACCCAGGCCTTGCATGAGGACAAGAAGCGTGCGGATAGCAATGCTTATTGCCGGCATGCAGTCATAAATGTAATACAGATGAGAGGTTCAATAAACAGGGACCAGCAACGCTAACCCAGCAGCAGCAGCAGCACACGTGATGGAACAGGAGGAGGCGCAGGAGGAGAAGGCCACGCTTTGAGACACAACAACCCAGGCCTTGCATGAGGACAAGAAGCGTGCGGATAGCATGCTTTTTACCGCCATGCAGTCATAAATGTAATAAAGATAAGAGGTTCCATAAACAGGGACCAGAAACGCTAACCCAGCAGCAGCAGCACACGTGATGGAACAGGAGGAGGCGCAGGAGGAGAAGGCCACGCTTTGAGACACAACAACCCAGGCCTTGCATGAGGACAAGAAGCGTGCGGATAGCATGCTTTTTACCGCCATGCAGTCATAAATGTAATAAAGATAAGAGGTTCCATAAAAAGGGACCGGCAATGCTAACCCAGCAGCAGCACACGTGATGGAGCAGGCGCAGGAGGAGAAGGCCACGCTTTTTGAGACACAACAACCCAGGCCTTGCATGAGGACAAAAAGCGTGCGGATATAGCAATGCTTTTTGCCGCCATGCAGTCATAAATGTAATACAGATGAGAGGTTCCGTAACAAGGGACCGGCAACGCTAACCCATCACAGATGTTCATTGTTCATGTTACTTGGTTGGGGTCCTGGAGTGTTGCGTAGTCGTTTCCAATCCAGGATTGATTCATTTTAATTTAAATCAGACGGTCTGCATTTTCTGTGGAGAGGCGGATACGCCGATCTGTGACGATGCCTCCGGCAGCACTGAAACAGCATTCCGACATAACCCTGGCTGCCGGGCAAGCCAGCACCTCTATTGCGTACATTGCCAGTTCGTGCCAGGTGTCTAGCTTCGATACCCAATGTGCCACAAGCCCAGAGCTTACGCAGTAGTGCATAACCTGGTGCAATGTACAGGGGCATTTATGAGGGGATGGGGGAGGGGGGGGGAGTGGTGGGCATGAGTGGTGCTGCCCAACTTTGCCTCGGGTATTTTTTGTACAAAACTTTTCATATGCAAATATATTCTTAAAACACACCTTCGGTTCAGACATCCCTATAATTAGCTTTAGGTAGCATTAAAGGTTCACGGTCTCATCCACTACCCCCTACATTGTAAACTCGTAAGTACAGGGACCACCTCCTAGTTTTTCTTATTCTACTGTAAATAATCATATGAACATTCATCAGTATTGGTGAGGTCTTAAACTGCACAGTGACTATGTATTCGTATTGTTGGATGTCCACATTGTACAAGTCTTGTGTATATTTTATATAGGAGGACAGCAAAGCACTGCTTCATAAAAGCCCTTTAATCCAGCTGGGCAGACACAGTGGTACAGAACAGCATGGAGTGTCAGAGCTTGACAGATGTTTCACAAGATAAACTTGTTCCGTCAGAGGCAAAAAAATGTACGTACATTTTTCTGAAGACGCAAGTTTTATCTTGCAAAATTTCCACTGATGGTAGCTACATGAGAGCATGCTCCTGGTTTCCTGCACCGGCTGGTCCTTCCGTGCTGCATACTAGTGCTAATTTGCTCTTATTTCTTTCTCTCTCATGTATCTTTGCTCCTTTGTCAGATAATTTTTGTACCAACTCCACAGCCCTGGTAAATATTAGACTAAGGAGTCGGAGTTGAGAGGAGTTGGAGCAATTTTGGGTACCTGGAGTCGGGGGTCACTGGATTCATAAACTGAGTTGCAGTCAGATGATTTTTGTACCGACTCCACATCCATGCAATGTACAGTGCTACAGAAGATGTTGGCGCTATAGAAATGAAAAATAATATTAAATAAGAAAATGTTGAACGTCACAGAGTAGCTGGATTGCAGGAAATGATGAGACAATTTTTTTTTTTTTTTTTTGTGGGAAGCCCATAAATTTATTGAATATTTACAAAAATTACAGTGCAGGTTGCAATTATTTTAAATAATGGAAATAATGATTATACAGGAATACAGATTCAGACGCAGAATGATGGGTTCCGTCATTAATCTTTAGCAGTAAAGTCACAGAGAGTCTCTCTCCAGCCTAGGCACATTGCGTTCTTATAGGCCTTCTAAAGCTCTGACGCCTTTACAAAGTTTCTTGGCCAATGACTTTAAAACATAACTCCAGCCTTCTATACAGTTTCGTACGACTGCTTACATAAATATACCTCCTGCCAGAAAAGTGTGCAAAGTACAAGATTTATGCCATAAACCAATAAAACTATTTGCTTGTACTGTATATTGTAACAAATGCACTGCACTAAATCTCCAGTTCATTAAAGTCGATGGGAATCGATTAAGAAAAAAAAAATCAGCCAGATACTTACCTAAGGCTCTGGGTCCTATAGAGCCTCCCTGCTCCTCTCACAGTATCCTCTGTTAAGTGTTAACTCCCCCGTTTTAATACCACACCGCGAGCGACTTCAGGAGCTGAGTCCTCCCGTGAGAGGGCGCTTACGCATGCGCAGTATGGAGCGGCCCATCTTCAGAAGCACTCTGTCTCCCAAAGCCTCCCTTCATTGGTGGAGGCAGCAGTATTTGACCAAATTGGTCAAATACTGCTCCCGAGGAGCCAGTGGCGCTGGAACAGGGACCAGGAGAAGAGCAGGAAGTCTCTATAGGACTTCTTAGGTAGGTATCTGGCTGATTTTTTTAATCAATTCCCATTGACTTTAAAAGACAACTATCAAGAAAAAATGTAAAATACACATATGTAAAATGTACATTTTCCCTAGAGTAAAATTCCCTATAAAATTACTGGTTTCCTATGTTGCTGTCACTTACAGCAGATAGTAAAAAGCTGACAGATCTGACAGGTATTGGACAAGTCCATCTCCACATGGGAGATTCTTAGTTCTACCGTAGGTTTATTCTTTACCAAAAATATTCCCTGAAAAGCATCTATACAAAGATATTGACCACACTCCCTATTTATTTGCACGCTACTTGGGCAACTGGACTGAGCAAATACTGTTCAGATGGGATGGTCAATGAGATGCAAATAATTTTGAGTTGATGCAGGATTATGCAAATTTTGTATGCTAATTTCCGCAAACTTGAAAATGGACCAATCGAATTTTACCTCAGCAGGATTTGATTGGTCCATGGTCTAGCTGAATTAATTTGCATACAAAATTTGCATAATCATAATGCTGCATCAACTCGAAATTATTTGCATCTCATTGACCATCACTACTTTTCAGTTGTGAGAATCACCCATGAGGCTGCATTTCCACTTGTGCGGTGTGGAATCCCCGGGAAATCACTGCAGACGAAATCGCATGCGGGTGCGATTTTGCATGCGTTTTTTCCCGTGATTTTGCATGCGATTTCGCATAGGGTAGTAGGTGGGCGATTTTAACCATGTCACTGCCTGTGTAAATTAACATTACCTCCTATGCGAAATCGCATGCAAAATCGCGGGGAAAAACGCATGCCAAAACCGCATGCTATTTCCCTATTAGATACATTGTATGCGATTCGCTTAGCAGTGTGCGGGGAGCGAATTTTGACAGCTCTGCCGTGCAGATTTTCCCCACACACAAAAACGCTCCACACAACGCACAAGTGGAAACAGGCCCATCCACTTGTATTGGCTGTGCAAATCCGCATGCGGACAACGCATGGGGATTCGCTATAGTGGAAATGAGCCCTAATGGATGGACTAATCCAAAACCTGTCAGACTAGCTACCTACTTTAGTTAAATAGCGACATAGGAAAAAAGTAATTTATAGTGTGTTTTACTCTGGTAGAAATTTACATTTTGTTTTGTATGTATTTTAAATTGTACAACTTTTCAGGATAGTTGTCCATTACGTGTTTTAAATGTGGCTTCTGTAGTTGGTGTGCAGCTCAGTTAAGTACTCCGACATGCTTGGTATCGCCGTTTCACCTCATACTGTATATTGGCCACACACATTAAGATCGTACAACTAAACACGTTATTTGATTGCAATCAAAATCTTGACCAAAAAATGTAAAACCCCAGTTTAACCTTGATTTTCAAAGCGGATTTAAGTAGAAATGCAATTTTTACAAAATAAGTGCTAAAAATATTTTATTTCTACAGTATAATAAATGTAAAATCTGAGGATGGGGGAAAGAGTTATATAGCAAAAATAAAAGGTTTCTATAGATTCTGGGGTAACTCAATTATAGAAATCAAGGGGTGGAGTAGAGGTTAAATGTCCACAAAAGTAATTTAAAATTTAATTTAATAAGTTTTTGGGTCATTTGGAAAGTTTTTACTGCTGCTTGTACTCTCATTGGGGAGATTTTCCTTCACTTCCTCTGTGTTAGTGATTTTAATAGACATTTTAGTGGCCCTGGGGACTGAACAAGAATGACTGGAAATGATGCAGATTTGAAGGAGCTAGCGTTTCTTAGAGTGATTTGCGATCTCTAGTGGGCCCAGGCCTCACTTATAACTAATTAGAGGTTGTGAAATTCCTTTGTGGCCATCTTTTCTAGAGTGCAAGGAACAGATAAACATTTTCAATAATTAAAAATGTGTTTGTATGGGCGCTAAATAAACATTGACTATCTTAGGTGCATGCATTTTCAACCTTTAAAATCAATATAAGGTTATGGGAACTCCCGGCAGTAAAAGTCTTTAGATTTGTTATTTAAAATAAATCACAATCAATTTGACCTGTGTATGACCAGCATATTTTGCTATGCAAGTTTTGTCCAACCATTTCCTATTGCTGTGCTCTGGGTAGATAATGCCCCAGCTAAACGTTACATGCTTGCTCAAGTGTAACCCTGGAGTTAGGGATGGTTAATGAGATGCAAAGAGTTCTGAGCTGATGCAGGATTATTCAAATTATGTATGTAAATGTAGGCATCTTGAAAAGCCTCCAATCAAATGAAGCCATGGTGGGATTTGATTGGTCCATTTTTAAGCCGCATATATTTACATGTGGTTTGCATAATCTTCCATCAACTCAGAATTATTGGTATCTCATTGACCATCCCCATTTGGAATTTGTGGGGTAGGAAGAAAAAAATGCAAATGACGGACCTTCCCTTTAAGTTTTTAAATAAATGTTTATTTCCTTCAAGCAAAAGGCAGGTATATAAAATAAGAATAAAGTATTCAACATATTAACATGCATAGGTATGTTTATGTTCTGCTTCATCCCTACAACTGGCTTATCTGATCCTAATTTAGGTTCTAGTCTCTGGAACTCCGGCTGAGTGTCTGATTACTTAAAAAAATATATATTAGATTGTTTGTTTTTCTTTAATTTACCATACTCAATAAAAAAAGAAAAAAACTTAAAAAAAAAAAAAACAACAGGTAGATATGAAATATTACCAATAAATGTTTCACAAGTAAAATGTAACCAGTAAGTCCAGACTGATTTTTATTTTCCCTTTATTGCCTAGATTTTTTCATTTCTTTATACTAAGTATGTTTTTTTATATTTGTGTCTGGAAGAAATATTACCTTTCAACATTTCATAAGTAATTAGTAAGTGGAGATCTAGGCTGAATGGATTTTATTTGATTTTAAAGCATACTATGGCCCCTATTCAATTAGATTTTTCTCCCACGTTTTCTCCTAGGACATTGTTTTTCATCTTTTGCAGATGAAGAAGTAAGCAAAAAAGTACTAAAAAATAGTTCTCAGTATTGTCTTGCTTGTTGGGGGAATCAAATAAATGTTACTGATAATGTGAGTAAACATAAGAGAAAAAAATATTCCATAAGGGCCTATGAGATCAGATTACATTAACATGGAAGACTGAAAAATTAGGGTGATCGAATACCACAAAGCAAGTAGTAGTTGCTCTGACCAATGACAGATCATGCCTGCTATAAGTATGAAAGGACCATGTGAAATATTTCATATCAAAACCATTTCTTTATTTTAAACACCATTACTAAAGCAAAAAAAAGCTCAAAAACGATACACTGTTGTAAAGATGTTAATGCTAAAATCGATTTGGAAGAAAAGCTCCATTTAGCTACAGTATTGTATTTATACGAAAACCAATAAATGCATTTTAAAATACTTATAGCAGACTTCCCATAATTCCCGGCACAGCAGAAATGGAACTAAGAGAGAGTATCAACTCCTGAAGCCAATCAGGGAAAGCCCTCGCTGGTGCCTCTGTCCAGAATATTTTACGGTGTAACCAAACCTACTATTTCAGGCACAAGCTAATTGAAATCTACGCCGTTTTGGTGGTCACCTGGCTGGCAGGGCGTAGATTTCAATTAGCCGCCACTGCACGCATCCGCCGTTTCCATCGCTCCCGCCGATCTCGCCGCTGAATCCCGACCTCTCTCGCCGCAGCTCACTTGCTCTGCCTGTCTCTATGACGGCAGAGCCCTGTGAGCCGGTCAGGAGCCGATTTAATTGGCTCCTGGCCCTGTCTTTCAATGTAAGCCGCGCCCATTGTAACTATATTATCTTTTAACATAATACAATGCTGGCTAGTAGCTGCTCATGATCATTTACACAGCACAAGGTGTAAAAGAGATTCTGATTTGATTCCAATTTAAACACTGTGGCCTATATTAACTTTTTTCTCCTGAGTTTTTCTCCTTGGTGATATTTTTACACCATGTAAATAAAATTCTTTTTAACCACTTCGGGACCAGCACCCTCTGCCCCCTTAAGGACTAGAGGGTGCTGGTCCCGTAAACCGCCGCTTCCCGACAAATCGCCGCAAGTTACCGTCGCTCCCGCCGTACACACCGCTCTGACCCTACCGCAGGCTGCTCTCTCTGCCATCGTTATGACGGCAGAGCGCTGTGCGCCGGTCAGGAGCCGCTTTCATTGGCTCCTGACCCTGTCACTCCATGTAAGCCAATGGGAACGGCTTACAGGAATGACAGGGCCAGGAGCCAATGAAAACGGCTCCTGCCCGGCTCACAGTGCTCTGCCGTCATAGAGGCGGCAGGGCAGCACATTTCCGCACAGACCGAGCGGGGACAGCGGCGGAGACGGGCGGGGGCTGTTGGTCAATGGGACGTAGAGCTTATGTATGGTCAGAACCGCAGCGCTCCCTGCCCGCCGTAGATTTATACTGCGGCGGTCCGCAGTAGGTTAAACCACCACCAAGCAAGAAAATACCAGGAATAACGTTGATAGTACTTTGTTGTCTACTTTCTGGTCTTTTTTTTTTTTTTTTTTTATAAAGAGAATCTGTATTAAAAAAAAATGCCCCTGAGGAGTACTCACCTCAGGAGGGGGAAGCCTCTGGATCCTATCGAGGCTTCCCCCGTCCTCCTCTGTCCCACGGTGGTCTCGCTGCGGGTCCTGGAACGGCGAGCATGTAAATATTTACCTTTCCCTAATCCAGCGCAGGCGCCGCTCTGGTCTTGGAAATAGACGGAAGTAGCCGATTCCAGTCGGGTCCACTCTACTGCACAGGCGAAAGATGTGCAGTAGAGCAGACCCGTCTGGAATTGGCTATTTTCGTCTATTTCCGTGCTGAGAGCCGCAACAGCGCCACCTGCTGGAGCCACGGAAGGTAAATATATCAAGCCTTGTCAGGCTTGTCGAGGGAGGATTGTGGGAGACTTCGGGGGAGCCAGCGCTGGATTGCCTGCAGCTACAGGGACGGGGGAACCCTTATTGGGACCCTAAGGCTTCCCCCTCCCAAGGTAAGTACCCCCAGGGGACTTTTTTTTGATACAGGGTCTCTTTAATGGCAAAGTGCTGAAAAGTTATTTTAAAGGACATGAGGTGAATGGATTAAAACCCTGGATGGGTTGGCGTGATACAAGCGCAAGCACAAGAAACGCTGACACATTCGGGGATCGCCGATCTTCAGAGGCTGCAGTGGGAGATGGGAGAAGACCAGAGCTGCAGCGAAGGACATAGAGACTTGTAGGGGCTGAAAGAAGCCCCAGGTAAGTAAAGATTGTTTTAATCCATTCACCTCGTATGTCCTTTAAAAAGAAGTTGGAAAAAAAAGATCTCCTAGGAGAAAACTAAGGAGAAAAAGTTAATTGCATATGGGCCCATGAACTGCGTTTTCTTCTAGGACAGGAGTCAGGAACCTTTTTGTCTGAGAGAGCCATTAACGCCACATATTTTAAAATGTAATTCCGTGAGAGCCATAAAATATGTTTCAAACTGGGACAGTAAGGCTCATGTCCCTGTCGCCATGGTGATGTGTATACAGTTGATCCGCCGGCAGCAGAAGTGTCAGACACGTCTTCAGCTACTCTTGGGTTTCAGCAACATCAGCAATTTCCCCGAGAGCCAGACAGGAGACATACAGACTAACAGCTTGTACAATTAGCTAGCTGACTTGGGGGTTGATTCACTTTGTAGGACGAGATCCCCGCACTTTGATCCAATAGGCTGGCTGTCAAGTGACAGGCAGTCTATTGGGCCAATCACAGTGCGGGGATCTCGTTCTACAAAGTCACTGAACCTGACAGGGTCCAGAGTGGAACAATTGGAGCAGCTGTTAGTTTTGGGATAGCACGAGTAAGTAGAGTAGTGCATGCTACAGTCGTAGCGTTCCTACTTTGAAAATGTTACTTGTGCTGCCAAACTAAGCTGTGCTGCTTGAGCCATGTAGCTTAGTGAATCAACCCCTCCTGATTTGTATGTGAGCCAGATGTAGCCATCAAAAGAGCCACACCTGGCTCCCGAGCCATAGATCATTTTCAGCTTTTTAAAATAACTTTTCAGCACTTTGCAATTGAAAAATGTACTAAAAAATAGATGAAAAATTGCCATCAAAATTATATTGAATATTATCTTGCTTGCTGGTGCTTTAATGGTATTTTATTCACTAGGTGTGAAAATACCACATTAGAGAAAACTCAGGAGAAAAAGTCAATTGCATATGAATAAAAGAGAAAAACAGTAAACAAAGACTAATTTCAATAAGCTGCAATAACTGGGAGGATTCTTTATTAAAGTGAACCAAGCACCATTTTTAGCACCCAGAGCATTTCAATAGCTCATTAACAATGTATGCAAACAATGTGGCTCGTTATTAAAAAAAACTTCAATTTTACCTCTTCTTTTTACATTTAATAGTTTAGCAGAGACCTTTATTAGCCTATGTCCGAGGCCTGACATAGCACAGAAATATCAGGCAGATTAGGACAGGTGTAAAAAAATTTTATTTCACACATTAGCAGAGAGCAAACAAAAGCTTTCATCACCTGGGAAGGGGGAGAGGGTAGGAGAGATAGGACACTAAGCTTTAAAGAATTCAGAGAGCCACAGATGCTGTATTGACACTTTCCCCTGGATAAATAATGGGCAGCTAGAAAGGGGGGGGGGGGATGGCAGCTCCTACAGATATTGGAAACCAGGACAAACTGCAGAAATAAAAGTGGTGCTTGGTTCCCTTTAAGTACATCCTAACAATCTCCTTTAAGAGGGCTTACAGGAGAGGAGAGCAGAGTGATGACATCACTGGTCACTCACACCCTGAGGAGCAGTATGTAGTCTAGTGCAATAGAATATTGGGGAGATGCAGATCCCGAGTATCTGTAGCACCTGTAGACTGCAGTCTGCTAGGGGTGAGTGAATCCCAACAGTGAATGGGAGAAGTGATGCATGCTCGGGCAGGTAAAACTTATTATTGTGCTTCCACGTAACAGTTTACTTGTCTCATGAAGCTGAGGAAGCCAGCTGCCTGTTATTTTCTTCATTAAACGGTTTTTGAAGGAGCCAAATACTCATCTTACGTGCCAACCTTTTCCATTATAAGACACTGAAATAACGGGTCCATCAGACCTCTATTTCCAATCGCCCTAAAAGTCAAAGGCTACTTTCATAAACCACTGTAATTTTCCTAAAGGGAACGCATAGTGATTTGTTCTTGAAAATTTCTGTTTACTGGATTTAATATGAAAAATATTTTAAAGTATGTGTTTTTACACAATGTGAAAAAAAAAAGAATTCTGGAACCCCTGCTGGCTCGGCAAGCAAACGTTGTAGGAGAAACTTAATTCCGGTTAATCGCCATGTAGCAAAGACAGAATACAGTGGTTCCTTTAAAGTTTCAATATTTTTGCATAAATACGGCCTTATAAAAAATAATTTTGAGACAAGTTCAAAGGGTGAGTAGCAAAAATCCATTTAAACAAAACAGTCCAAAACAAGTATACGTGTTTTTTTTATTTATCAAGTATCCAAAGCTACCTACTTGTGTGTGGCAACGCTAATATGAACCAAGATTGTCCGTTCATTCGAAGGGGAAATTAGAGTCACGTTTTTCAACTGATTGGAGGTGATGCCTTGTTTAATGAACAGAAATGTGGGTCTTCACTATTCAAGTCTGAGCTTCACAATACAGGCTTGTGGATACATCCCTTGACTTGAACAAATGAAGGGTAGTGATGGTAAATTAGTATAACATACGCTACAAAGTTGTACCAATAGGAGGCAAAATGAACACCAACTATGCCCTGCCCAGGAGTGGCGACTCATGATGATCACAACAAAAACAAGACTTACGGTATATTACTGAAGGGTATCCTAAATAACTCCAAGACCAATGTCTTTGGAACTAAAGACCCGAGTTTACCATCAGAATGATGATATGCACAAAAAAAGCCATCAAGACAAAATATTACTGCTCTGGTATATGCTAAAGACAAGTAGAATAAGTCATTAGTATACTAGAAGTATGTTTTGTTGGTTGACTAGACTAAAAACAGACATTTTTAACTTGAATGAACAGTGCCATGCTTGGTGAATTATAAACCCAATGCATTACATCATAAGAAACTTATACCAACTGTGAAGCATGGTGATGGAAGTGTTAAGAGGCTTCAGTCAACTTTGCTGCCTCTAGGCCAGACAGGCTTTCATCCTTTGACGGAAATCTAAGTTATGCAAGCTCACAGAGTAGAAAAATGTCAGAAATCTGGTCATTCAGCAAGATGCCAACCTTAAGCACACAAGTTGGTCTATCAAAAATATTTAAAGTAGAAGAAAGTTTCATGAGAGGAGGCCCTCCACAATACCTTCTGTAGAGAAAAACTAGTTAAAATTCCTCCAAGTCGATGTGTAGGATAAATTACCAGCTACATCTATTACGATAATGCGGACCAAAGGGGGCTTACCACCTACGAAAAGCCAAAACTTTCATATACTTTTGGCACACACTTTTGTATAATTTCCTCAATAAAGAAAAATAAATAACTAACACGCATAATGTGTTGGATTAATTTGTCTAAAGATGACCTTTACGGAATATAATGTAATTAATAAAATTGCATATATTTTCTTTTACAATATAATTTAATTATTTAGTCAGTGTTTATCAATTGTAAAATCTTTCCTCTTCCTGCTTTACATTCTGAAAGTGCTGCCAGGTGCATCTCTGCATAATTTTTGTGTACTCTCTGTTCTGAAGCCAGTAGAAATAATACCTAGTCTCCCAGAATGCTCTGGGAGAATTCCGCATTGCTAAACAGCCTAGGCTGTGACATCACCAATAGAACACAAGAGACGGCACACAAATGGCTGCAATGATATTGCTGCATTCGGAACAAGTGTGCTCTTGTTCCGAATACAGCAATATCATTGCAGCCATTTGTGTGCCATCTCTTGTGTTCTATTGGTGACGTCCTGAAGCCGTAGGAGCAATCCGGCTGAGACAAGGCACCGGCCAGGCTTAGGTCCAGGGGACCTAACACACGAGTTCTCCAGGCATCTACTGTTTGTAGGCTGTGACATCACTGTGAGGGCGTGGCTACATACCAATATATGATATAGGAAGTTCACTGTTCTCCCCGGGCTCTTTTAGCTGGCTGCTCCACCTGGCTAGTTTTGGTGAGCACCCGGCTGTCATCGGCTCACCTCCTCCTATGCTGTAAGCAGAGTTGTGCAGAGTAGCGCCAGCCCTGCATTCTCTCATCTCACCCCACCCAATTACTTTTTCATGCCACCCGTCTGGAAAAAAAATTCTGGGGAGAGTACTGAAGTGTTTCTGATAATGAAATAAAATTATTTCCTGAATTAACGTAAAAGTGAGTATCCTGAATAATTTACTACCTAATTGGCACCACTGTAATTCTGTAGCTAAGCTTTACTGTTAACTATGAATCACTAAAATCAAATGACTCAGTATAAGCTTACACTATACATGTGCTGTGCATTGCAACAGTAAAGCTTTCAGTGGGTATGTAAAAAAACAAAAACAAACAAACATTAAAAAAAAAACAGATCCCATTCCAGTAAAAATAAGTCATTCACAAGCCAATACAACCCCCCAAAACACTGCTAAATCCAGTAAAAAGAAAGTTAAAAAAAAAAAAAACCCTCTATAAAATATAATGGCTATCTTTTTTGTTACTCATGACTCGCCTATATATTTGATCTATTTTTCATTTGGAGTGATGCAAGGGGTGATTTTAATATAATGTTTGACCAACTTAAATAAAAAACCAAAAAACGGTATGTTCCAACTGGTATATACCATCATTTTTGCTACACACACAAAAAATATTTTTCACACTTCATTGGTTACTACTGCAGCATTCTAGATCTATAGTGTTCCCAGTACTAGGTTAGGCTTCATACTGTTTTTTATATATATTTGTTAGACTGGCTCTTCAAAGAATTCCTCATCCTAAAATATTTCTGTTCACGGGGCAATCTGCCAAGTGTCGATGTTTGAATATTTCAGTTTCCTTGGCAACTGCTATAACAAGCTATTCTTATAGTGTTTGCAGCACTTGGTTAGACTCCACGTGGAACTGCAATAGACTAGATTGCACCCACTCTTCAAGAAATATCTTCATTCTAAAATCTGAGGATGCAGCAATTCACAGAGTAACACTACTTTAATATTTCCATTGCCTTGGTGGTTACTGTGATAAGCAAGTTTTACAGTGCTGCCAGCACTATGTTAGGCTCCACATGGATCTGAAACACCCCTTTTAGTTGCATTGACTAAGAAACTTCTCAGCTTCATCCCTAGAATATTGCTACGGACAGAACAATTCAGACTTTCGCAAAGCCACTATGAGAGTACGTTTTCTGGTGCAGAACCAGATTTTCTTTGCGTGTAAACCTTTTCCCGCATTCTGTGCACATATAGGGACGCTCACCTGTGTGGGTCCTTTCGTGCTTAAGAAGGTGTCGTTTGTCAATGAAACTTTTCCCGCACTGCGAACAACCAAAGGGTCTTTCTCCCGTGTGACGTCTTTCGTGTAGGACGAGACTTGCTTTTTGGGTAAATCCCTTTCCACATTGCCCACATGAGAAAGGACGCTCGCCGGTGTGGATACGCTGGTGTAGGAGAAGGTGCTGCTTCTGAATGAAGCCTTTGCCGCAGTGTGGACACGAGAAAGGACGTTCGCCGGTGTGACTTCTCTGGTGGACCAAAAGGTCTCCTTTTTTGCTGTAACGTTTTCCACACTCTGAGCAGGAATAGGGCCGCTCGCCGGAGTGACTCCTCTGGTGCATGAGAAGTTGTCCTTTCTGAATGAAACTTTTCCCACACAGAGGACAGAAAAATGGACGCTCTCCGCTGTGGCTTCTCTCATGAGTAAGAAGTTGCACTTTCTGAATAAAACTCTTCCCACACTGATTGCATGAAAATGGCTTCTCACCTGTGTGCACCTTCATGTGAGTATTTAGGATTCCTTTCTGTGAAAAACACCTGCCACAATCAGGGCAAGAGAAGGGTTTTTCCCCAGTGTGGACTCGGTCGTGTTTAACAAGTTCTGATTTGGACCTAAAACATTTTCCGCACACAGTACAGCCAAACGGATGATCGGATTTCTGACGTTCACCAGTAGAGGAGTTCGACGCAAGTCCTCGGTCAAGCTCTGAATACGGAAACATCTCATAGTCTGAGGCACTGCCCGATGTAGGATGTGGACCTTTCGAAGTCTTTTCAACATAACGTCCATCTGCGGGAAAGATTTATAATTTTTTTTTATGTTTTGCAGTCATCTAGAGTAGTTACGGAGCTCTGACATGGAGAAAGGTACAATTGAAGCAACAACATAAAGAAAATAGGCCAACCCTACTTTGCACACCGGTTGAGGGTATAGATATAAGATTAATAATGTATGAAAAGAAAGGGGACATTTCAAGTGATGTACAACATCAACACTTTTGTTTTGAGAAACATTACAATAAATTAAGGTTATGAAAATTGACCTTTCCCATGGTGAACAGCACTTCCACTTTTTTAATCAACCTTCCATTTGGTGACATTCCTCATAATTTGTTGGCACTGTGAGGTTATGCTGAGGAATGGAGATGGACCTTTCACATGATGTACAGTATCTCCCCCTCATTTGTTGGTACTATGATGTTATGCTGAGGAATGGAGATGGACCTTTCACATGATGTACAGTATCTCCTCCTCATTTGTTGGTGCTATGATGTTATACTGAGGAATGGAGATGGGCCTTTCATATGGTGTACAGTGTCTCCTCCTCATTTGTTGGTACTATGATGTTATACTGAGGAATGGAGATGGGCCTTTCATATGGTGTACAGCATCTCCTCCTCATTTGTTGGTGCTATGATGGTATACTGAGGAATGGAGATGGGCCTATCATATGGTGTACAGTATCTCCTCCTCAATTGTTGGTACTATGATGTTATACTGAGGAATGGAGATGAGCCTTTCATATGGTGTACAGTATCTCCTCCTCATTTGTTGGTGCTATGATGTTATACTGAGGAATGGAGATGGGCCTTTCATATGGTGTACAGTATCTCCTCCTCATTTGTTGGTGCTATGATGTTATACTGAGGAATGGAGATGGGCCTCTCATATGGTGTACAGTATCTCCTCCTCATTTGTTGGTGCTGTGATGTTATACTGAGGAATGGAACTGGGGCTTTCATATGGTGTACAGTATCTCCTCCTCATTTGTTGGTACTATGATGTTATACTGAGGAATGGAGCTGGACGTTTCATATGGTGTACAGTATCTCCTCCTCATTTGTTGGTACTATGATGTTATACTGAGGAATGGAGATGGGCCTTTCATATGGTGTACAGTGGAAGGTATTTCCAGCACTGCTGCAGCTTGGGGGACAAAGGGGGCACAAAGGAGACACAGAGCAGGAACAGAGGAGACAGGAAGCACAGAGAGAGACACAGAAAGGGCACAGAGAGAGACAAAGGGGGCACAGAGAGTCACAGAAAGGGCACAAAGAGAGACTGGCACAGAGAGTGTCCCAGAGGGGGCACAGACAAAGACACAGATCCCCATCATAGTGGCACAGAAAGACAAAGGGGACACAGAGAATGACAAAGGGGGCACAAAGAGACACAGAGGGTGCACAAAAAGAGTCAGGGGGAACGAACAGGCACAGAGGAGGAACAAAGCTTGATTTGAAGGAAATTGTGAATCGAAATCGCTCGATTCAATTTTTTCCTAAAATCGTTCAGGACTAACTCAGAAGGACAACGTGGGAACAGGATGACCCTAGGGGGCTGCAAGAATCCCCAAGTCAGTTGAACTGATTTTTTTATTTTTATTTAAGATTTCCTTTAAAAACTGGAAGACAAGAAAATATAAAGCCTACTTGCTGGAAGTGTTAAATACGTACCCGTGCTGATATCCAAACAAAATTCTTCCTCTTTAACGGTCATGATCACAGTTTCACCATCTTCCACAGACTGCAGGCCATCACTCACACTCTTCTCTTCTTCCTCCTCTTTAATCTTAATTTCCAACTCAGCGAGGTCCTCTTGCTAAGCGCAGCACATAGGAAAGAGGAGGAATAACAGTCTGTTACCATGAGCCCCAATAAAACAAGATGACAATAGAGGAAATAACTGTATAGTATGAGGATTTATCAGAGCTGTAGCCTCTAGTTTCCATCTACCTTATAATGTGGGGAGTTGCTGGGATTTTTCTGAGTTGACACCGGCGAGTATACAGAACTGGAGCTCCTTTCTGGTGGTTTGCTGTTCTTGGACCCATCTGCGGGAAATCAGAATCATTTATTAGCCCAAATAAGTTTGCACAAGGAATTTGTCTTGGCAGTTGCTTAACAGACACAGACAATGTGATAGAGGGGCAGGCAGTATAAATATTACAAATCAAGCACAATATTAAAATAGTGGAAACCAGGGTGAGAAATGTTCATTTTTCAATTCCATGCTGCAATCAGTGGCAGTTCTTCCATGAAGCAACGTGAATCACATGCTTCAGAGTGGCAACAAAGAGGGCGGCAAGAGGCAGCCTACCCCCAGTGTCCCCCTCCTCACATTCCCAGTGTCCCCCTCCCTAGATGCTTAGTGCCACTTTACTCAACTGCTCTCAGCATTCCAGCCATGGGATTTAATTCTGCCTGTCCAGTGTCCTGTACCAATGGCTACAGCGGCGCCTCATGTGACCTGTTACATGCTGCCTGGTCACATGAGGCATCGCTGTAGTCAGGAAGAGGAGTAAAGGACTTCACGTGTGGCTGGTGATCCCATCACTAATCTGTTGGGAGTGAGCGAGTGATGCGGCGACGGCATTTTTGGGATTAGAGCCAGGATGCTGCGTGCCAGCAGGGAGGAGATGCGGTTTTGTTCCTGTGCCTAGAAGTTTTGTTACAACTGACTGGTATCTCACCCTCTGAAGGCAGAAGATGGAGTGAGCAAGGTAGGAGGGGTCAGAGGCAATCTTGCTGGTATAAAGGTCCTGCAGGGAAGGTAAACTGCAGCCAATTATTCTTCATTCTGATCGGATGATGCACTGCACTCTTACCTTCTCCTGTATGGAGCACGAGTCCAACCAGTGATAGGATGATGGATTTTATGCTAGGTACACACCATACAATTTTCTGGCAGATTTACCTGCCAGATCGTTTATTTCCAACATGTCCGATCTGAACTGCAATCGATTTTCTGATCGATTTTCATTCAGTTCTATGAAAATTCATCAAAAGCGATCGAAAAAAAATGATAAAAAAAAAATCAAAAAAAAAAAAAAATCGGAAAATTGAAAATTTGATCGAAATTCAGATCGGACATTTTGGAAATAATCGATCTGGCAGGTAAATCTCACAGAAAATTGTATGGTGTGTGCCTAGCATAATGATTGCAATATAGAATTGCATCATGTCTTTCTGTGGTAGGCCAACATGTTCTAGCTGACGTTAGTTCTAGTGCCGGTGCATCCTCTGTTGGGCTTTCTCCATGATGGCAACAGTGTTGCTTTCCCATTTTAGGTTGCTAAGTGATTTTGGACCCCAAGGAATTTTAAATTTATTTGGGTCACAACAGATTCATTTATGAATAGGGGAAGTGCCTGTGTGAATATGTTAAGAATATTGGGATTGTCAGCCACAAATTCCATTTACCCACTGCACTGTGTTCATTATGTAACCTGAAACCTCACCCTGCATTGCAAGCACTCCAATCTAATCAAAAATGTTTCTGCTGAAATAAATCTTATCTCGGTCACTATTTTTGACATTGCCAACGAGAAAGAAACTCTTCATCACCCCTCCCACATTTCTGCTCCTCACTGATAAGCTGAGGGCAGTGTGAAGCTGCTGAAATCTGATACATGCTGTGTTTACATGTTTACAAAGCAAGCTAGGTATTGACAGTGTAGATTCTAGGAGGGGGAAAAAAAGTAAGGACAGAAATGGTTAGATCTCTTCCGAGAGGGCATGTCATCGTTGTGGAAGAGTCTAGTATTGTACAATCTGTGCACAGGCTGTCCTTGAAGCCAAGAAGGAAAAAAAAAAGTAAGGGTGGAAATTACACCAGGAGTGGCTTCAGTCAGAGGGAATCAAAATGGCAAATGCCATGAACAGAATTCTCTTTATTTACTATATAAAATTCACTGAAATCAAAAACGTGGACAGTACAATACATATGTAAGTAGAAAAAGTAGTTATCTATTTTGTGTTTTTTTCCTGGCATAGTATGGCTGACCCTGCTGCTTTAAGTTTAACGTTTGTTGCTGCTGCACCAAGGAAAAAGCTGTCCCACTGCATGCCATATGCAGACTTATCCCCATGTGACCAAGCACCGCCGTATCACCTGCAAACTTCAGAACCTTCACAAATGGATCTGTAGAGATGCAATAAATTGTGTACAGTGAATAAGGCAGGGGGAGAGCACATAGCCCTGGGGGATTCCAACACACACTGACTGAATACATTGTTTCTATGTAACAGGGAGAAAGATTGTCAGCGCTCAATCAGGCTGCATCTGAAATGAAACTAACAGAGGAGTGCACCGCCCTCCAGGGACTTAAATTACACACCTTGAATACAAATCAGATGCAAAACTATGCACTAAACCCTAATCTAAACAAATTGAACGCAAACTGATACACATGGATGCAGCTAGCCATAAGTAGACATGTTTGTACGACAGGAAATATTGGCACCGCTTCCAGGCTGGACCAGAGTTGACCAGCTGCATAGATGTGCAGAGCCCACACACAGGCAGATTACACAACTTGCATTCAAAACAGATGCAACAAAGTAGGACGTTGGCTTCAAGGACAGCCTGTGCACAGATTGTTCAATACTAGACTCTTCCAATGATAATGATGTGCCCTCTTGGAAGAGATCTATCCACTAGCTAAATGCACATCTATGCAGCTGGTCAACTCGGGTGCAGCCTGGAAGCGCTGCCAACATCTCCTCTCATACAAAAATGTAAGACAACTTATGGCTAGCTGCATCCTTGTGTATCAGTTTGCATTCAATGTATTTAGATTAGGGTTTAGTGCATAGTTTTGCATCTGATTTGTATTCAAGGTGTGTAATTTAAGTCTCTGGGGGGCGCTGCAAACCTTTGTCGGTTTCATTTTAGTTGCAGCCTGATTGAGCGCTGCCAATCTATTTTCCTGTTCTTTAGGAAATGTGTAGACCCCTTACGGCTAGCAGCCTCCGGTTCATACTGTTTTAACATTTAGCTAGTGGTAAGGTCTCTTTCAAGAGGGCACATCATCGCCGTGGAGGAGTCTAGTATTGAACAATCTGTGCACAGGCTGTCCTTGAAGCCAACGTCCTCCTTTACTGCATCTGTTTTGAATGCAAGTTGTGTAATCTGCCCGTGTGTGGACTTTGCACATCTATGCAGCTGGTCAACTCGGGCCCAGCCTGGAAGCGCTGCCAATATTTCCGGTCATACAAAATTGTTTCTATGTGTCTATCAGATGATGGAGGGATATAGGTGGACCCTCCGTACTGCTCTCTCCTCTACAAGAAATTAAAAGTCTCCTCTTACCCGGTAATATCAGGGGATGCGGATTCTCCATGATGACAGCACTGAGTCCTTGTGAACTCTCCCATTCATTCATGGTAACGTCCCCATCTCCTTCTTCTTTAATAATAATATTAAATTCAGACAGGTCTGTATTCTAAAAGTGTAAGGAAAAAAATAATAGTAGTAACAAGGTACCCAATGTATAGATTACAACATGAACAGCATTTAACATTTCTTGAGCTTCTACCCGAGTTTCCTTCACAAGGTTCTTGGCCTTCGCAAGGTTCCTGGACTGCCGAGTTTCCCTCCCAAGGTTCTTGGACTGCCGAGTCTCTCTTCCAAGGTTCCTGGACTGACGTGTTTCCTTGCCAAGGTTACGGGCTTGACGAGGTTCCTTCACAAAGTCCTTGATCTCAGGGATTTCTTTCACAGTGTTCTTTCCCTGAATAACTTCCTTCACAATGTTCTTGCCTTGAATGACTTCCTTCACAATGTTCTTGCTCTGAAGAACTTCTTTCACAATGTTCTTGCTCAGTTCCTGTGGTTCTTCTAAAGGTCCTTTCTCCTCCTGCAATACATAGAGACTGACATGGTGAACCACAATGACACACAGAGGTTAATTTGTAATATATGTATAATTTAAAGAGTACAGCAGTCCCGAAAAACAGCAAAAATAGTAACGCTACTCTAGTTTAGGGGAGCCAGCAGGAAACCTCATAGGGCAATTCCTCAAACGTGATTGGTGGAAAGCAGCCTTTCAAACTTTTAGGTTTCAGATAGGTTGTAATAATCTACATCAACACTATTCGGCCAATCACAATGCTTTGTGCTGTAGAAGAGAGGATGCTGTGATTAGAGAACTGTTCCCTATCAGGTTTACTGCTTAGTTCCCTAAACTAGACTAGCGCCAAAATAATTCCCGTCTCTAACCGCATTGGGGATATTCGTATACTGAAGCTGGGGTTGGGCTGAGATAATGTCTGGTTTACCCAGCTTGTCTGATGTATGCTTTGGATGTTTACACAATCATCAGTCTGACGTGCAGTCACGTGAAATAGTAAGTGCCCCTTGTCTTTCTATATCAACTTAGAACGATCAATATTTTGTTTTCAACAACATATGAAGATAAAGGTGATGTAACTGAACAAAAATCATAAGAATAATTGACCTTGCAACCTTTCATCCAATGTAAAAAATAACATATATGAAGTTTCCTTCAGTAGAAAAAGTAAGCATGCCCCTGGTTTTGATTAGGGACAGAAGATGAGGTGCTGCCAATGGTCATGTGCTTCCGAGTGGGAAGCCATTCAAATTTGTGATTAAAATGAGGCTTAATTGCCTCAGGTGTGTGCATGAGAGACAGGGGGTTACTTACCCAGAAGTCTGTCGGCTTCTATGGGTATCACACGCGCCCTATGGGACGCATTGCAAGACACACTACTGCTCACTTCCTCCTTCCGGCTTGAAGGAGGTAGTGAGCGGTAGTGAGAGTTGTGGAACGCGTCCCATAGGCCGCGTGCGAGACGTGTGATACGCATGGAAACTGACGGACTTCTGGGTAAGTAACCCCGTCTCCCATGCACACACCTGAGGCAATTAAGCCTCATTTTAATCACTAAATCAAGTGGCTTCCGACTCGGAAGCACATGCCTGGCTGCCAATTCTGAGCTCATTTTAAATTGTAACATTTGGGACTGCACAGATAGGAGTGATTATGGGTCTATGTGAATAGGAGCAGAGCTGCAGGAATCTCAGCTACACAAAGCGCTTCAGTAAGCTCCAAAGGCAACACCTATAATTTTCACTGAACATATTTGCTTTGGCCATTGCTATAGTTTTCGCAGCAGAAAGATCTATACTTACCTCTGAGGGCTTCAACCCAACAACTGCCTCATCATCATCATCATCTACAGATAGTGTTTACCACACTTATTCTACCTTCACAGAGTAACAGACACCCTCTGACCCCTTTAGGGCCTTTTCCCGGTGAGGTAAAATTTACCGCTCCCCACCGCAGCCTAATGAAAGTCTATGGGGAGTTCACACTCCCCGCGTTGTGGTACGCTACGTCGGAATTGTCCTATCTAGCGCGTCCATACCCCCACAGTAAGTGTGGCTCCTGTGGCGATCTACGTTGGACCGGAAGTTATGTAAGTCTAAGGTAACACAACGCGCTGTGGCGGGTTTACAAAAAAAAAAAAAAGCACAAGTTTTCAGCGTCGCACATGCGCGGAAGCGTATTTAAAACAATACGCGTTCGCACACGTCCTCGATTGCCCAACAGGAAGTGAGCGTCACTTCCTGCTTGGCTGGATGTCAGGCGGGGATAACTATGTAGTGACGCAGTAATCCCCGAAGACCCATTTTTGACGTTGCGGTGGCCGTGCCGCACATCTGCAGTGTGAAATCGGGCTAAAGGAACCAGAAACACCCTAAATTCTTCCTGTTGCTGGATAATATCTCAAAATTCTAAATTCCTAGCACTGCTCACCACTTTCGTCATCAGCTCAATGACCTTGCTGGTGACTTCCAGGATCTTCCGCTTGTTGTTGCTCTTAGGTATCAGGTTGGGAATTAGAGAGTGGGTTGAAGGCACTATGATGGTCACACGATCACCTGGTTTCACAGGAGGGAAGATCTGTATTGAAAGAGCAAAATAAATGTCATGTGACCTGCCCAGAATATTCACCTCTCCAGCCAGGTGTGTATTTAATATGGAAAAAGGCGATGCTCTATGACCTCCCAGAATCATCCTCACTTCTCTAGACAGTGTGTTTTACAGAGATGAGAGAGATGTCATGTGATCTTCCCAGAGTCCTCCTCACTTCTCCAGTCAGGTGTGTGTTGTATGTATATAGATACAAATGATGTCATGTGATCTTCCCAGAGTCCTCCTCACTTCTCCAGTCAGGTGTGTGTTGTACCAATATAGATACGAGTGATGTCATGTGATCTTCCCAGAATCCTCCTCACTTCTCCAGTCAGGTGTGTGTTGTACCAATATAGATACGAGTGATATCATATGACCTTCCCAGAATCCCCCTCACTTCTTCAGTCAGGTGCATGTTGTACTTTATGGCCATTATATGGCCACTTTATGGCCATCTGCTTCCAGATATACATATGCTTGTTTGCTAATTAGTTAGAGCCTAGGGTCCCTTCCAGAACATGGAATTCTTTGCATGCACACTGTTTTGGATGCTAACATCCTCCAATAATGTTAATTTGGTGCATCTGTGTAGAATGGGTACCCTGTGTACCCTGCCTATAATTAGGCTCTGCACATCTATGCTGATATTCACTAACAAACAACAAATACAGAACATTTATATTGCGCTTTTCTCCTGGCGGACTCAAAGCGCTAGAGCTGCAGCCACTAGGGCGCGCTCTATAGGCGGTAGCAGTGTTAGGGAGATTTGCCCAAGATCTCCTACTGAATAGGTGCTGGCTTACTGAACAGGCAAAGCCGAGATTCGAACCCTGGTCTCCTGTGTCAGAGGCAGAGCCCTTAACCATTACACTATCCAGCCACTCCACCTCTCCCTGCTGACTAAAAAAAGTAAGTTTACCTTGTGGCTAGCTACTCCTATTTGATATTTTTGTTTGCATTCCATTTCTATTACAGGTTAGGGCTTTAGTGCATAATTGTAGCATCTGTTTTGATTACAAGGGGTGTATGTTGCCTCTAGGGGGCTTTGCACACCACTGTTGGTAGTCATTCAGATGCGGCCTGGTTCTCAGAATGTGCTGCCATTTCTCCCGTGTTGTACTAATATAGATAAGAGTGATGTCATGTAAGCTAGCAGAATCCTCTTCACTTCTCCACTAAGGTGTGTGTTGTCCTAATATAGATATAAGTGATATTGGGACCTCCCAGAATCCTCCTCATTTCTCCTTTCAGGTGTGTGTTGTACCAATATAAATATGAGTGATGCTATGCGAGTTCCCAGAATTCTCCTCACTTCTCTGGCCCTGTGTATGTTTCACTAAGAGAATAGTGTGATGTCATGTGACCTTCCTAGAATCCACCTCACCTGTCCAGTAAGCAGGTGGATAATCTCCAGGGTGAGGTTTATGATCCTCTCAGTCACATGATTCCAGTCGTCCTCCATCTTCACTGTTGCGGCCATGTGTTCCGTACAGGAAACCCTTCCCTGCAGACAGAGTGTAAACAGTGAGGTATTAGGATCTGCCTGCATTCGATCAACAATATATTAAATGTGCTGCAATAACTAGTGATTATACTATACATTGCTATAGGCTCATTTATGTGCTGTGTGGGCAAAGAAGGAAAAAAAAAAAAAAAAAAGGAGGACAGGTAGTATTTGGCTGGGGAGGAAGACAAGGGGGGAGGTGCTAGGTGATTGTGCAGGCAGGATGGGGATAATTGGCAGATGGCT